>NC_047084.1:519645973-519950973 GCF_902459505.1 Geotrypetes seraphini | reverse complement strand
CTGAACAAGACTGACCTCCTGTGCATTTTTGCCATAGATGTATTTAAAATGTCAATATACTGTTTCCCTTCTTCTGTCCAAAGTATACACACTGAGATCTTTAAGTCTGTCTGACAATACCGCACATAACAGTGAGGATCAAAGAGATTACCAAAGTAACACTACAGACATTCGTGAAGTCTCTACTGTAAACAACTAAGCCAATGTTCAAAAATTCAAAAACTGTCTGGTACAAAGTTTACCACCTATTTTTAGAAGTTTTCGTCTACTGTTATTTATAAAGAAAACAGTATACTCGGTTAGCCAGGACTATCACACAACTGGCAAAAAAATCACCAGTGGAAAAAATAAAAAAACCCTGAAGCACCAGCGGCAACGTCTTAAGCCGCAAATCTTCCCTCTCTTCCTCAAGCCCCCAATCAGCTACGACCTCCCCTCCCTCCCTCCCAACCCGAAGCAATAGTGGTCCTGAGTTGCAAAGACCTCCTCCTGTCCTCAAGCCCCAATGTGGCAGTAGCAGGCGGCAGTCCTGAACAATGAACTCCTTCACTCCCTCCCTTATCCGAGTGCAGCCTGTCAGGAGGCCAGTCAGGAGGCTTGAGTGAGGGAGGAAGGAGGAGAGCTTTGTGGCACAGGAGCATTGCCACACTGGTGCTTCAGGGCAGGAGTGGGAGGGGGAATTTAGAGCATGTTAGACAAGATTTCTAACACACTCTCAATTAACCAGAAAAACCAGTTATCCGGTATCCACCAATCCCTGTGGGTGCCGGATAACTGAGATTCTACCTTACAAGTTTTTCTAGATGCTACAAAGGCCATACAAAGACACTGTAGACAGTTTCTTTTGATGAAACCCTGGGATTTGGCTCTGTGGGGGTTTGTTTTCCTTGAAGTTTCCATGCAACTGTGTGGTTAAATACTAGTTTTCTTAGAGTAGCACTGGTCTAATAGTGACTGTGGGAAGCATTTGTCATCGGAAGCAGTTTAATTTGAAGTTGGGACGAGCAATTCCAAAAAAGAAAATTGCATGATGATTTAAAAGACCCATAAGATAGGCCAAGAGCCAAAACACTGGCAGTGTCAGGTCTTTCATTTGAAATAAAAAAGTATTTTTCCCAGTTCTGCAGGAGTTTACCCTTCTTTGTGGGTGTTATTATTTTTAATTGTGTATTTGGATTTCCCTTTTTTTGTGTGTTGTATTAGACAAGGTTTCTAACATACTCTCAATTAACCAGAAAAACAGTTAACCGGTATCCACCAATTTCCGTGGGTGCTGGATAACTGAGATTCTACTGTACAAGTTTTTCTAGATGCTACAAAGGCCATACAAAGACAGTGTAGGCAGTTTTTTTTATGAAATCCTGGGTTTGGCTTTGTGGGGTTTGTTTTCCTTGAAGTTTTCCATGCAAATGTGTGGTTAAATACTAGTCTAAAATATATGTTTTCCTTGATCCTTTTCAATTGACCATGTTTTGAGTGATAAGATAGTAATAGCTAGACCATAGTTCTCCTTTGACTGCAGTGGTGGGACCTCAGCAGTAGGATTCCAGAAAGCTCCAAATTATTAATTTTGTCTAAATTCTAGGTACTTTCTTGTATTAAGAGTGATTGAAGTTCATTCTTTTTTTCCTTTTATTATTTGATCTCCTGTTTCCTAATTTATTGTGAACTTGTAACAATTTCCAAATTGTTTTTCCTTTATTAATCTGATTATGTATTTTCATATTGAAATATTCTAGTGCAAAAGAGACATGGGTCTTGACAATTGGGTTTCTTCCTTTCACCCGTGAGAATTGCAGAAGGCATCATCTACATTTTTCAACTCCACCTCCTTGTGTCACTGGGCAGTGCCTCGGCTCCCCAGTTTTTTCTTCTGCAAATAAGTTGAGGTTTCTTTTCATCCTAGCCTCGCTAGAACTGATGGAGGCTTACTTAGATATTACCATTTTCCTAGAACACAGAAAGATTTTTAGGTTCCATATACTGGAGAGGCATTCCCAGTTTTTGGCGTTCCCCTTCAGGTTAGCAATGGCACCTCACACCTTTACAAAGGTGATGATGGTTGCTGCAGCACACCTACACAAAGCAGGGATCCATTCTTGGTTGAATGGTTAATCAGAGCCCCATCCAAAGGTGAAGGTCGCCAGGCAGTGGCACAAGTTGTCCAGCTCCTTCAGGACCTGGGATGAATTATCAATTTCTAGAAATCACTTGGACAGGGTCCAATCCCTGGAGTACCTGGGGATTCTTTTCAACACAGCAGAGAGCTATGTTTTCCTTCTAGAAGTATGCAAACTGAAGCTAAGATGCCAGATTCCGGAGATCCTGGCAGCACCAGCTCCTACGGCATGGTACTACCTGCAGTTGCTGGGGTCCATTTTAGCGACCACAGATGTGGTGCATTGGGTGAAAGCTAGACTACATTCTCTTCAGAGTGCACTACTATTCCTCTGGTCTCCGCAAACGGATCTGCTCCAAATGCAGTTGCCTTGGATGGCAACAGCCTGTCACAGTCTGCGCTAGTGGCTCCGGCCAGAGATGCTGTCCAAGGGATTACCTCTCTGTATTTCTTCTTGGGTGATACTAACGATGGATGCGAGGGTTGCCCAGTTTAGTCCCGCTGGTTGCCCTCTCAGAGAAACTGGCCCATCAACAGATTGGAACTGAGAACCATTTTGGGTAGCAATGCAGGCCTTCTAAAAGTCCCTGGAAGGCAAAGCGATGGACTTGGACTTGGCACCAATTCTTAAAAGGAAATTAAAAAGCCACAAGATAAGAGGCAACATCCTACTTACTATGGACTGGTATCTGGTTTAAAAAAGATAGGAAACAGGGAATTGGACTGAATCTATCATCTACAAAAAAATTCTAAACAAGTAAGTGACAAGTGTCAGTAACTTACATGTACATGTGTCAAATTCACCAAAACTGAATGACTAGGAAGAGCTAATTAAGGAAACAAATAATTCTGAAGTGGCTTTACATCCAAGAGAGGCAAATACAATTGCTCTCCAATCAATGGTACAAATCCCAGGTCCAAATTAGTAGATAAACTACTTCAGAGTGCCTAACTTTTAAGTGCCATTTATAGAATTTCCCACATTAACTCCATGCAGGTCCTGTGCACTAATGACCTCGACATGCCTCCATTCCCTCTGACTACGCCCCCCTCCCAAGCCACTATGGCCTCTCTTTCTCAAGCTCTGTTTTATCTAATTGCCCTGCCTTTTCATAGCCTCATATTTAACATCACTGTAAATGTACCACCGCTTTAACATGGAACATCGCTGTATACGTACAGTCTCTTCTTTAGTATATGCCTTTTTATTACTGCTATTTATGTAACATCTTTGTAAATGTAATAACACTGTAATATGTATCATCGCTGTAAATGTACAGTCTCTTCTATTGTTAACCGCATTGAACTTCCATGGTATTGCGGGATACAAGAATAAAGTTATTATTATTATTATTATTATTAATAAAAAATGTAATCTTGAAAAGTGCTGCATTAAATCTGAGCTTAGTGTATGGTAAAATCCCACATTACCATATGCTGAGCCCAGATTCTAACACATTTTAGTAAAAGGGCTCCTAAACTAGCATGAAAATTCTCCTAACTTAGGTGCTTAGGTCAACTCTCTTTACAGAGGATTCTTAGTTCAGCTACTTTGAATATAAGCTCTGAAGAAACAATAGGCTTACCAATGCAGATCAGCCCAGTTGAGTCCAGCTTACTGCCATGTGAACATTCACAGTTGAAAGAACCAAGAATATTCCTGCAGGCGCCATTGACACATGGGTTGCTCTCACATTCATTTATATCTATAACCCATAAGAGACAGACATGATTAGAAATGCAGTTCATTTCAGGAAAATATGATTGCCTATAAATGCAGTAACCACACTGGCAGGACATATGAAAAATTCAGCAGTTCCATATTCAAAATATATAAGACGACGCCAAGAAAAACATGCAACATGGTATTAACCACTTAACCAAGTGCTGTTGAAATCTTAGTCAAAATTAGGAACCAGGTCACATTCTTTATCACTCAGATAAACTGCTCTGGGTAGACCGCTAGAAATGTTTAAGAGAAAATTTTAGGAGCATCCTATATATCAGAATAAAAGCCTCCCTCAGTTGCTCTCCACTACACCCGATTTCTCATTTAATCTTCTCTCCATATCCTTGGTTTTTAAATATTCTCTTATTCACTCTATCTCAGTCTTGACTCTTCACCTCCTTAATGCTCAATTCAGGAAAATATCCCCCTGGAACTGACCCACCAATCCACAAACTGTCCTCATCCCAAAACCTAATTATCCATACTACGCAAACATTCAACCACAATCTACTGTACATACTTCATATTGCCATATACAAATAAACGCACACATAAGCCCATAGGCAACGCAGAAATTCATTAACCCATATACAGTAGGAAATATTTTGGTTTACCTAGATTTGCCTTGAGAGTTCAGGCATTATTATCATCTCAACAGGATTACAGTAATAGTATTTATGTTAGTTGCTCAAAAGTTATGTTAAAAATTTTCAGATGATTCAGAACACAACTGTTATTTTTTTCTGCTAACAGATTTGACAGAGTAACTCCTTTCTTTGTCTGATTGCATTGCCACCCGATTGAGGCTCATATATAATTTAAGATCTGTATGATTACTTTAAAAATATTATGTGGTTCAACCCCAGCTTATTTAGTAGGTTCTGTTTTAATATCTCATGGTAACTCTCACTATTATCTTAGGAACTAGATGAGCTTACATCTTCCAACAGTCAAAGTAATTTGGTCTCATAAACATGTTATCTCCTCATTCGTGTATCGAATGATTTTAATTTGGAATTCCCTTCCTATTGAAAGTAAATATTTAATAGATTACTTGTAATTTAGAAGAGCAGTTCAAACATTTTTTGTTTAGAGAATATTGGATTGATGGTTAATTATTAATTCATTTACCCCCCACCCTTTTTTTTTTTTTTTTTACAAAAACACAGAAGAGGTTTTTAGCTCCAGCCGGCGCACTGAATGCTCTGCACTGCTCCGATACTCATAGGAACTCTATGAGCATTCAGAGCGCCAGCTTGCGTGGTTTTGTAAAAAGGGGAGGGGGGTTAATTCTTTATATATCATGCAGTATTTCCTGGGATATTCCCAGCCCTTTTTTTGTGACCTGCTTCAAGTTGGATATATGCAGGAACTGGAAAGTAAAACAAATATATAGTGAGGTTGGAAAGAATTGCATGAAATATATTCCAAATGCTTTCCCTACTTATTATTCTTCCTAAAGGAAGTAGGAAAGAATTATACAAAACTGGTCAATATATGTATGTCTCTCTGTCTATTGTAGGGCAAAATAACTCCCTTAAAATTTAATGGAATGGAATGAAACTTATGAAAAAAAATTATAATAAAGGAAAGAGGATGTGATTTTTTTAAGTTCAAATATGATGAGTACAGCTAGGAGGTCATCGGAGCCTTCAAAATGGTGGCATTCCTAATGAGTCTCCAAAGCAGTTTTGCCAAGTTTCCCTACTATTTTTATTATTTATTTATTTATTCTTAAAAAGGCTTATATCCCACATATCTACCAATCTATGTGGGTTACAATATATATGCACATTCAATAACAGTCTAACAAAACATCATTCTATAAATTCTTTACAATAACCATCTACAATCCAAAAAGCACAGTTACTTACCGTAACAGGTGTTATCCAGGGACAGCAAGCAGATATTCTTAACGCATGGGTGACGTCACCGACGGAGCCCCGGTACGGACATTTTTCACTAGAAAGTTCTAGTTGGCCGCACCGCGCATGCGCGAGTGCCTTCCCGCACGACGGAGGAGTGCGTGGTCCCCAGTTAAGATAAGCCAGCTAAGAAGCCAATCCGGGGAGGTGGGTGGGTCGTAAGAATATCTGCCTGCTGTCCCTGGATAACACCTGTTACGGTAAGTAACTATGCTTTATCCCAGGACAAGCAGGCAGCATATTCTTAACGCATGGGTGACCTCCAAGCTAACAGAGAGGGAGGAGGGATGGTTGGCCATTAGGAAAATAAATTGTGTAATACAGATTGGCCGAAGTGCCCATCCCGTCTGGAGAAGGTATCCAGACAGTAGTAAGTAGTGAATGTGTGAACTGAGGACCAAGTGGCAGCCTTGCAGATTTCCTCGATGGGCGTGGAACGGAGGAAAGCCACAGAAGCAGCCATAGCTCTGACCCTGTGGGCCGTGACAGCACCTTCCAGTGAGAGACCGGCCCGAGCATAACAGAACTCAATGCAGGCAGCAAGCCAGTTGGAAAGCGTCCGTTTGGAGACAGGACAACCTAGACGGTTAGGGTCGAAGGACAAAAGGAGCTGAGGAGATGAGCGGTGAGCACTGGTACGGTCAAGGTAGTAAGCAAGGGCACGCTTACAGTCCAGCGTGTGCAATGCCTGTTCCCCAGGATGAGAATGGGGCTTAGGGAAAAAGACAGGCAACACAATGGACTGGTTGAGATGAAAGTCCGAGACCACCTTGGGAAGGAATTTAGGATGGGTACGCAGAACCACCTTGTCATGGTGAAAAACAGTGAAAGGTGGGTCGGCAACCAGTGCATGCAGCTCACTAACCCTCCTGGCAGAGGTGATGGCAATGAGGAAAAGCACCTTCCATGTAAGAAATTTGAGTGAAGTTGTGGCAAGAGGCTCAAACGGAGGTTTCATGAGTGCTGATAAAACCACATTCAGGTCCCAGACGACTGGAGGAGGCTTCAGTGGTGGTTTGACATTGAAGAGGCCTTTCATGAACCGGGAAACCAGGGGATGGGCCGTAAGAGGTTTTCCGAGGATAGGCTCATGGAACGCAGTGATGGCACTGAGGTGGACTCTGATTGAGGTCGACTTGAGGCCAGCGTCGGAGAGAGAGAGCAAATAGTCCAGTACGGTTTCCACCGCCAATGAGGTGGGATCGTGGTGATGAAGCAGACACCAAGAAGAGAACCGGGTCCACTTCTGATGGTAACATTGGAGGGTGGCCGGTTTCCTTGAGGCATCCAGGATGCGACGGACAGGCTGAGAGAGATTCTCTGGAGAGGTCAGCCCGAGAGAAACCAAGCTGTCAGGTGGAGCGAGGACAGATTGGGATGCAGTAGAGACTGATGCTGCTGTGTAAGTAGAGTAGGAAACACAGGAAGAGGAATGGGCTCCCTGGAGCTGAGCTGGAGTAGGAGGGAGAACCAGTGTTGGTGAGGCCACCGAGGGGCGATGAGAATCATGGTGGCTTTGTCCCTGCGGAGTTTGAATAACGTCCGCAACATCAGAGGTAGTGGAGGAAAGGCATAGAGGAACCGATCCGTCCAGTCGAGCAGGAATGCATCCGGGGCCAGACGATGAGGAGAGAAGAGTCTGGAACAGAACTGGGGCAGCTGATGGTTGTGAGGAGCTGCAAAGAGGTCCACCTGAGGGGTGCCCCACTGAGCAAAGATGGAGCGGAGTGTGGGGGGATCCAGAGTCCACTCGTGAGGTTGAAGGATGCGGCTGAGATCGTCGGCCAGGGAGTTCAGTTCGCCCTGGATATAGACAGCCTTGAGGAAGAGACTGCGGGCCGTGGCCCAGGTCCAGATGCGGATGGCCTCCTGACAGAGGAGGGTAGATCCGGTGCCGCCTTGCTTGTTTATGTAGTACATGGCGACTTGGTTGTCTGTGCACAGGAGAAGAACCTGAGGGTAGAGAAGGTGCTGGAAGGCCTTGAGGGCATAGAACATGGCCCTGAGTTCCAGGAAATTGATGTGATGTTGACGCTCCTGAGGGGTCCAGAGTCCCTGAGTGCGAAGTTCTCCCAGGTGAGCTCCCCATGCATAGGGGGAGGCATCTGTGGTTATGATCATGGAGTGAGGGGGTAGATGAAAGAGTAGACCCCTGGAAAGATTGGATGAGTTCAACCACCATTGAAGAGATTGCTGAAGAGACGATGTCACAGAGATGGGATGAGAAAGAGGATCGGTGGTCTGTGACCATTGGTTGGCTAGAGTCCATTGAGGTGTCCTGAGGTGGAGTCGCGCCAGAGGAAGCACATGGACCGTCGAGGCCATGTGGCCCAGGAGGACCATCATCTGTCGAGCTGGAATGGAGTGATGAAGGAGCACCTGGCGGCAGAGGTGGAGCAGGGTCCGTTGGCGGTCGGAGGGGAGAAACGCCCTCATGAGAGTGGTGTCGAGAACGGCTCCAATAAACTGAAGTCGCTGTGTGGGAAGCAGATGCGACTTGGGGCAGTTGATCTCGAACCCCATAACTGAAACATGGTTATCCGAAGGGGAAGAAGCATATCTTTCCTTCTGCTGTCCCCCCAACTACGATTTTGTTTGGAACCATCGCCATAAACGTAAAGGCGGGGGGCTAGCCATAATCTTTCTTAAAAACCTAATTAAACTTCAGGACCAATCAGTTAACAATTCCACTATTGAATATCTTCACTTCAAAGCAAACTCTTTAAACAACACTGACTTTCTTTTACTATATATCCCCCCTCCAATTGACTACTCAAAACTATCTCTACTTCATAATCTACTCTTTGATTTTTGCTCAACAGCTAACTGTCCAACCATTCTTGGTGACTTTAATATCCATTTTGATAATTACAATAACCCACAAACCTTGGAAACCATCAATTTGTTCAAAGACCTTGACTTGCAAATACTAATACATGAACCCACTCATCAAGCCAAACATACATTAGATATGATCCTTATCCCTGCTTCTCAATCCTTATCCCACTCGATTCCGAACATTCTTTCCATTCCCTGGTCTGATCATTGCTTAATCGCTTTAAATCTTTATTTCCCCAATCAAAAGACATTAAACCACTCTATTCAAACTAAAACAGTCTCATATAGGGATTTTTCTCATTTAGAAAGCTCTGACATTTCTTCTATATTCAGTCCCTCTATCACTATTCCATCATTTGAAACTATTGAAGACCAACTCCATTATTGGAATTCTAACCTAGAATCTATATTAAATATTAAAACACCAATAATAACGAAAACAATAGTCAATAGAAGAATAAAAAATCCGTGGTACTCTAAAAAGCTATCTTTAATAAAAAAGCAACTTCGTGCTGCAGAAAGGAAATGGCGTTCTGCTAAAACTCCTTTCAACCTTCAAAAATTTAGGGACACTTCTCTTTATTATAAAAGTGAAATCAATCAAGAAAAAAAATCTTACTATAATAATAAAATTCAAAAGGCCAAAAATTCTTCTGCCCTCTTTAACATTCTAAAATTTGTTAACCCGGAAAAAAGAAATAAAAACACATCAATGCAAAAATCAATATTAACATCACAAGAACTTGCAGACCATTTCTGCTAAAAAATATCGAAAATAAGACAAACATTCTCGACTAATATAGTAACCTCTTCTAATTGCGAAAACTTATCCACAGAAAATTTCATTCCAACATCCAAATGCTCAAATTTCAGAACTCCAACCATAAACGATATTGAAAGACATCTTAAGTCAATTAACCTAAAAGGTTCTCCTATGGAACTAATTCCTCCATTTTACCTAAAAAAATTTTTTTCAAATTTTGGTCCATTTATTCTATCACTTATACTAAAAAGTTTTTCTTCTGCTACTGTACCTAGTACTTGGAAATCCTCTACTGTTACACCAATCGTAAAAGACTTCAAATCTAGTCTAGATGACTCATCCAACTACCGTCCCATATCAAACCTACCATTTCTAATGAAATTAACGGAAAAACTGGTTTTCGAACAGCTTTCAGAATTCATCGAATCCACTAACGCATTACACCCCAACCAAACAGGTTTTCGAAAATATCACAACACCGAATATTCGATGATTGGCCTTGTTACAAATATTCACTACTTTCTGGACCATCACAAATCCGTAGCACTCTTTTCCTTAGACTTAACTGCAGCCTTCGATACCATAGACCACGAAATTCTTCTCAACCGTCTACAATCATTAGGGATTGACGGCCAAATCTTACATTGGCTAACATCCTTTCTTTCAAACCGAACCATGAGAGTTAAATTTAATGAGTCCTACTCCGATAATTTTTCCTTATCTTCTGGTGTTCCACAAGGATCTATATTATCCCCTCTGCTATTTAATATTTTCTTATCCCCATTTATCACCATGTCTCAGTCATTAGGATTTACAACCTTTTCATATGCAGACGATATTCAACTACTGCATCCTCTTAATCCAGAAAACATTGAAGAAATAAATACTATTACTAACAAATTAGAAAAAATGAAAACATGGTTAAACAATAACAAATTAGCTTTAAACACTCAAAAAACAAAAACCATGCTTTTTACTTGGAAGGGAGACATACTTCAAAAAACACCATTCAAACTTGACAATATTCCATTAGAATCAGTACCCAAATTGAAAATCCTCGGTGTAATAATCGATGTTGATTTATCCTTTCATGATCACATCAGTGCAATAGTTAAAACCTGTTTCTACAGATTACGGCTTCTACGTTCGATCTCTACTTTCTTGGAAACTAAATCTCTCAATATCTTAATCCATTCTCTCATCATTTCTAAACTGGACTATTGTAACGCTCTCCTAATTAACATAACTCAAAAAGAAAACAGACGTCTCCAAATTATCCAAAATACAGCAGTTAAATTAATATTTAATGCAAAGAAATTCGATCACGTTTCCCCTTTACTAATTAAATTACACTGGCTGCCCATAACCCATCGAATTACCTTTAAAATATTATTTTTAGTCTATAAAACGTTAAGCACCAATGAACCTCAATTTATTTCAAAAATGATTGTCCCACACAATTCTGCTCGTTCTTTAAGATCTTCTTCATCTAATTTACTTTCAGTCCCATCGCTAAGAATCATAGGTACTAGACGCAATGATATATTCTCAGTAAAAGCTCCCACATTATGGAATGCCCTCCCAAATTTTATTAAAAACGAAACCGACCTTGTGGTATTTAAGAAAATCTTAAAACATACTTATTCCAGGACGCATTTGACTTATAAAACATTGTCCTTATAGGTATCTGTATTCTTCTTTTTTTCTCTTAACCCATTATTACCTTATTTGTTTTTATCCTTTGATGTCAAACTCTAACAAATAACAAGATTGTAACTTCTCCCCTCTCTTCCCACCCTTTTCTGTTTGTCAATCTTCGTTTGTCCCAAAAGTGATTTTATTAAATTAAATGTATGTCTGTCTCTTAAGTGACCTTGTAACCTAAATTTTATTACCACACTCTGATGGTTTTTTAACTGTACATCGCTTAGATTTTATGATAAGCGATTCATCAAATAAAGGTAAACTTGAAACTTGAAACTTGAGATGGTGTACTGAGTGGCTTGTAGCACAAGTGGAGACGTAGGTGCTTTTACCAACCAATCGTCCAAGTAGGAGAACACCTGGAGGTTGTGAGACCTGAGAAAGGCCACCACCACAATAAGGCACTTGGTGAACACCCTGGGCGATGATGCGAGGCCAAAGGGTAGCACCTTGTACTGATAGTGGCGGTGCTGTATCTGAAATCGGAGGTAGCGACGTGAATTCAGATGGATTGGAATGTGAGTGTAAGCCTCTTTGAGGTCCAGGGAACATAGCCAGCCGTGTTGAGAGAGAAGAGGATAAAGCGTGGCCAGGGAGAGCATTCTGAACTTTTCCTTGACCAGACACTTGTTGAGGTCCCGGAGATCGAGGATGGGACGAAGGTCTCCTGTCTTCTTGGGAACCAGGAAGTAGCGGGAGTAGAATCCCTGACCCCTTTGGTCTGTGGGAACCTCTTCGATGGCATTGAGGAGAAGGAGGGATTGGACCTCCCTTAGGAGGAGAAGGGACTGGGAGGAGTGGGACGCAGACTCTATAGGAGGGTTGTCTGGTGGAAGAGTCTGGAAGTTGAGAGAGTAGCCGTGGCGGATGATGTTGAGGACCCACAGGTCTGATGTGATGACCTCCCAACGGTTGAGGAAGAGTTGGAGACGTCCTCCGATTGGCTGAGGAAGAGGTAATGATGGTGGAAGACTGGCTATGCCCTGGAGAAAGGAATCAAAAGGGCTGAGATGGTTTTGACGGAGGAAGAGGCTTGGCAGGTTGGTGAGATTGAGAGCGAGCCTGAGTGTGTTGTTGTTGACGAGGTCTGCGAGGCTGCTCTTGGGGCGGGTTGAGAGGCCTGGCCGAGAACCTGCGCTGGTAAGAGGACTGTGGTCTATAAGGACGAGCAGGTGGAGCCTTCTTTTTAGGTTTTACCAGAGTGTCCCATCTGGTCTCATGTGCTGAGAGCTTCTGGGTGGTCGAATCCAGGGACTCCCCAAAAAGTTCGTCCCCAAGACAGGGTGCGTTAGCTAGGCGGTCTTGGTGGTTGATGTCAAGATCAGATACCCTCAACCAGGCCAGACGTCGCATGGCAACAGCTATGGCAGACGCTCGGGAGGTCAGCTCAAATGAATCATAAATAGAGCGCACCATGAATTTCCGCAGTTGAAGGAGGCTGGAAATTTGTTGTTGAAAGAGTGGAACTTTGCGTTCAGGGATGCATTTTTGTAGGGCGGATAGTTGTTGTACGAGATACTTCATATAAAATGAGAAGTGAAATGTGTAATTATTCGCCCTGTTGGCTAGCATGGCATTTTGATAAAGGCGTTTGCCAAACTTATCCATCGTTTTGCCTTCTCTGCCAGGAGGGGTGGAGGCATAAACACTGGAGCCCTGAGTTTTCTTTAATGTAGACTCAACTAGGAGAGACTCATGGGGCAATTGAGGTTTGTCAAAACTCGGAATTGGGATGACCCTGTATAGGCTGTCAAGCTTACGAGGAGCTCCGGGAACAGTGAGTGGATTTTCCCAATTTTTATAAAAAGTTTCCCGCAGTATGTCATGGATGGGTAACTTGAGGAATTCTTTGGGAGGTTGTTCAAAGTCCAAGGCATCCAGAAAGGCCTGGGACTTTTTGGAGTTGGACTCTAAAGGAATAGAAAGAGCCGCCGACATCTCCCTGAGGAATTTGGTGAAAGAGGATTACTCAGGCTTGGAAGTGGTATCGGGCACTGAGGGTTCCTCGTCTTTGGATGATGCGTCCTCCTCGGTACCGGGTGGGGATTCTTCCCATAAGTCCGGGTCCCTGATATCAGTGTGCGCACGCCGAGATGGCGGGGTGGAAGGCTCGGTGTGGCGGGTCTTAGAAAGAGACTTGCCAGAGCGCATGGAGACGGTACCGGGAGAGGAAGACCGGTGTTGACCCCTGTCCCGGGAAGAGTGGTGCCGTTCTGGGTCCCGGGGAGACCGGTGCCCTTCCTGGTCCCGAGGAGGATCGACCTCAGAGCGGGTCTGTACCACAGGACGAGAACGGAGTGGTTCAGCCGAGAGGATTGGCATGGAAGTGTTGAGTGGCACCGAGGGGGTGGACACCGGTGGGATGGTGCGAGGCTCGGGCCGGTCTGGTACCGAAAGAAGTGGTGCCAATAGGGTCGGTAGCAGGTGCTGGAGTTGTTGCTGCAGCTGTTCCTGCAATTTGTCTTGGAGTATGGCTGCGATGCGGTCATCCAGGGATGGCACCGGTACCGCTTTTTTCTTTTTCGGTTCCATAGGTGCTGCTCCACGCCCCGGCGATGAGGAGGCCGATGACGAGGCACTAACCGAGATCGGGGCGGAGCGTTTGCGGGGTCGGCGTGAGGCCGGGAGGACCGGCGTCGCCACTGTGGCAGGTGGGCGCTCAAGGGAGGTGGAAGGCTTCTTAGTCGGCTTACCTGGTGCCAGCGACCCCGAGGAAGGATCGGGCGTCGTCGAAGTGGTCGGTGCCGTCTTTTGCGGTACCGTCGACGTCGCGGCAGTCTCCATAGCAGATCCGGTACCGAAAAGGATGTTCTGCTGGATCTGCCGATTTTTTAAGGTGCGTTTCTTAAGAGTGGCACAGCGGGTGCAGGTGTCAGCCCGATGCTCTGGACCCAAACACTGTAGGCACCAATTGTGTGGGTCAGTGAGAGAGATCGGGCGTGCACACCGCTGGCACTTCTTAAAGCCCGGTTGAGGGGGCATGAAGGGAAACACAGCCTCCGCAAAATCAAAGCCGGAGGCTTGTATGATGGCAACAGGCCCCGCCGGGGCCGGCCTGAAAAATAAAGAAAAAACAAAGTTGTTTTTTTTTTTTTTACTATTTAGAACGGAAAAAGAAACCCGAAGGGAAAAAGAGAAAAAACAAGAAAATAACGCGAACGGGAAGGCAAAAAGGAAGTTTTCAACGGCCGTTGAAACCACATGCGTCTTCTTCGCTCCGCGGAAACGAAGAAACTGGGGACCACGCACTCCTCCGTCGGGCGGGAAGGCACTCGCGCATGCGCGGTGCGGCCAACTAGAACTTTCTAGTGAAAAATGTCCGTACCGGGGCTCCGTAGGTGACGTCACCCATGCGTTAAGAATATGCTGCCTGCTTGTCCTGGGATAAGCTTAAAATCAAACAAAATTCAAACAGACTAACCACAAGTTCCTCTCCTCAAATGTCGAAGACTTTCAGGAAAAAGTAAGTTTTCATGGACTTGTGAAAATGTAAATACACTGGAATCTTATGGATAGCGTCAGGTAAGGCATTCCACATTTGAGGCATTCCACATTTGATTTAGCAATTAACCTTAATGAAGGCACTAGATTTAGCAATCAACCTTAATGAAGGCACTTAATGAAGGCCCCACAGGAGGGGCCTAAGCCTACTGGGCCTATTCCGGTTGGCCAGGCATCTCAGGCCCCGCCTGTGGATGGGATTTGAGCCACCTGGGCCAATCAGGCCCTAAGGCCAGCCATTCAACAGATGGCTGGCCTGTCGGACGGACGGGCTTGGCACCCATCCATCTGACCAACGATTTAAAGGTAGGGGGGTTGGGGAGCGTGGAGTTGGCCGGGGGGTTTGTATTTTAGTGGGGGTGGGGGGATAAGGGGTGTCACCGGGCCAAGAGGGCTTGGGCTCCCTCCTGGCCCCATTGGAATTGGCCGGTGGGAGGGGGGTGAGGGTGCCGCCGGGCAGGAGGGCTTGACCCCGATGTCAGTGTGGGGGGGGGTCGGGGTTCGCCAGGGCAGGAGGACTTGGGCTCCCTCCTGCCCTGATTGTGTTGGGTGGTTGGGGAGTGCCGCGGGGCAGGAGGGCTTGGGCTCCCTCCTGCCTGGATCGTTGTAGGGGGGGATTCTGTAACCGGTGTTGTTTTTGATAGACACCGGTTACAGAATCCAGCTTTTAGGTGAAGCCTAAAAGCTCTTGTTTTGGGCATTTGGGAGTTAGGCTTTTTTTAGGTTGATTATATGGTGTTAGTGTAGACGTAGTGGTGGTCCGGGCGTTTAAACAGCTGAACGTAGAGGCAGGCCATTATCAAAAAAACCTCTTTTTGGACTTTTTTTTTATAATGGACAATTTCCCCGCTTCTACTTTCAACGTTTAAGGCCTTAGGCCAAAAGGGGACTTAGATTTGTTTTTTATTATGCCCCTCCACCTTTGCAATTTACCTATTTAAAATTTGAAAAACTACAATTTTTCATCTTTTCATTCTAATAAAGTCATAAAAAGCAACATATTCCCCCTCATTCTAGATCAGATCTTAGAAATAATTAGAAAGTTCTAGAATAGATGTTTCCAATTATTTCCCAAAATGTTTTACTGAAAAATGACTTCCTAGTATTTATGATGTATGCCTCCTTGAGGGTATGTCTTACAAAAAGAAAGCAACTTGGTAAAGAATGCAATCACATTCATTTTCTGTCTCCAGTACGTACAACATCATAATCCGGGGGCTTTCTATACCACCCATACTGACACACAGAGCTTTGCAGTGTACAATATAGGAATTTACACAATGTTCAACATATCTTTGGTACCCTCATTGCTTCTCCAGGAACATAACCACATTACCTTCACAGGTGTCAGTGTCTGTCCTGAAAATATAACCCTTGGGGCATGTGCACGCATAGCTTCCAGGTGTGTTACGACACAAGCCATTGTCACACAGCAGCCTGTTCACTAAACATTCATCAATGTCTGCAAAAGATCAATATGACATTTTAGAGAAATGAAATGGCATTCTGCATCTAAGCCAGTTTAGACATACATATATCTTTGTTTTCATCTTAAACAAAGGGAATGGGACTTGATATTACTGACTTTTCTGTGCTTACAACGTGGTTTACATATTATATACCTGGGGCAATGGAGTGTTAAGTGACTTGCCCAGAGTCACAAGGAGCTGCAGTGGATATCGAACCGAGTTCCCCAGGTTCTCAGGCTGCTGTCCTTTTCAAGTCAGAAAAATAAAAATGAACCGCTACCAGGAAACATCCATACAGACACATGGATACAATAACAAACCACTAATCTACCCAAATTAAGAGGTTGCACAACAACCCCAAGGAAAATGTGGGTATTTCACATGCTAATTTTCTTCATAGATATTCAATTCCTTAATTATACTTCACCCAATAGAAAACGACAGCTTACATAATATCACAGTAGAAGACAGCAGGTAAGGACCAACTGACCCACCCAAACTCCCAGTCATCCTTCTCTATGGTACTCTATCATTTTAAATACTATTCAGATCAATGCCACCTTCCCCATATCCCAACCCTGCTTCTATCACTGCTGTTTATAACTTTATCAATTATGTTCAATTTCTACTGTGGTGCTGATCTCTACCATTCCTACAGAGGAAGATAAAATTTGGTTTTATTTTGGGACGCCAGCCAATAACTGGTTAAGCTGATATTCAGCACTAACTGGCCATCAGCTATTTTTATTTATTTCAAGCACTTATTACCCACCTAGACAATTTATAACAAAAAAATACTCACATTCAAATAAACAAACAATCAATAAATAAATACTGGTATTGATCTGAATAGTATTTAAAACGTTTCTATCTTGTATCAGATTGAATGTTTTTACCTTGTATCTCAATCACTGACTGTATGTATCTCTGTTGTAAACCGCTTTGAACTTCTGGTATAGCGGTATATAAGAAATAAAATTATTATTATTATTATTATAAAGCTATAATAACAGCATCTAACAACTCTTTCTTGTGCATCTAACCAGTGGGGTACCAAGGGGGGGTGGGGGGGCGGTCCACCCTGGATGCAGCCTTAGGGGGGTGCACAGCCGGCCCGGTCTCTATACTGCTCCCTCCCTCTTTACTTAAGCGAAATGACCGAGCAGCAAACCTCCCTCCAGTAGCGTCGGCAGCCGCAGTGCTAAACAGGCTACTTCGCGGCTTTCTCCTGCCGGTGAAGATCACAGAGGGCAATGAATGGAAGGAGCAAGATAGAGGGTGAACAGTAGATGGAAGGGGTAGAGAGAGGGAAACAGACACTGAATGGAAGTGTGGGGGAGAGGAGGGACAGCTGCTGAATGGAAGTGTGAGGGAAAGGGGGAGCAGATGCTGGAAGGAAGTGGGGAGGAGAAAGAAAAAAAGGGCATATGCAGGATTGAGGGAAGAGGATAGAGTTAGTTACTGGAAGGGGTGAGGGAAAGAGGTGGCAAGCTATAGGTAGACACAGTGAAAGAGGGAAATTTAGGACTGAATAGTAAAAAAGAATTTAGACAGAGGCAGAAAATAAATTGAGAAGGAAGACCAGGGAAGAACAGGAGGAAGGGAGCGGAGAGAGAGATGCCAGAGCAGGGGGGAAGGAGAGGAGATAGATACCAGACCAATGGGAGCATAGAAGGAGAGAAGATGCCATATAGGGGCAGAGAGATGGCAGACAGTGGATGGAAGGAAGAGAGTAACATGAAGATGAGGAAAGCAGAAACCAGAGAAGACAAAGGTAGAACAAAAATTTTCTATTTATTTATTGTTTAGGAGACATGTGTCACTATTTCTGTGGTGTTGCATTGCATGCAGAGTTCAGCTTCTTGCTGGTTCAATTTAAACTTTGTCTATCTATTTCTATTTTATCCCCCCTTTTACAAAACTGTGCAGCGTAAAACATGGTCTAAGTCACAAAAACCCACCTAAACTCACCAGATAAGCACTAAAAACACATAAAACAGACCCCCACACACTACCCCAGTGATCACCGACCCCACCCCCACCTCCATAAAAATATTAATCACACCTTTAAAATTCAGCCTCCAGACCATCATCACCTGGCCGCCTGGCATAGGAAAGCCTAGTCGTCCAGCACATAGGCAGCTTAAGTCGTCTTGGGGTGGGTTAGGGACCCATAGAGAGGAGGACCCATGCCCATAAGCCCCTGTAATCACTGCATTGATACCGAAACATGTGCACTCCCCTATACACCTCCAAAACCCTTTTTTACTGGCATATAAGTGGCTCCTGCAGCCATATGGGCTATTGGGGTGGTAGATAAATGGGTCTAGGGGATTCTGGAGGTGGTTTGGGGGGCTCACCGTGACCTATAAGGGAGCTGTAGTGAGGAGAAGACATGGCGCCCTTTTTGTGAAGTTCACAGCAGTGTCCTGTAAGGTACCCCACTATTTAGGTGCCATGTCTGGGTGTTCAGTAAATCACTTTGCAGACCCCTCCCACGTCCAACAGGGCTTGTTCTAGGCGTTTTTGACTTGGACGAAAAGTTGGACAGAAATGTGGTATAAAGATGGACGATTTAGCGGCTTGGACGATCAGATCGGTAGGATGTATAATTAGATGATTTTCGAAACAAAAAAAATTTTGGACATATTTTTCAAAAATGTGTCCTAGGCTGTTTTTTACTTTGGACGACTTGCGAGTTGGACACAAATGGACTTAAGCGTCCCTTTCGATTATGCCCCTGCAGGTCTTTACTACATAATCGCATAATCCACATGACTGGACCAGCTACTGAGAAGGCAGACTGAGCTGTACTAGCATAATGCACCACATCTTGCCTTCCCACATCCAGACTGTCCATTAATACATAATACTTACCTAGACAACATACTGTACCACATTTTGTCCAGTGAATTAATGCCTGCACCTCCCATCTCTCATACTACAGCTGTCTTGGACTCTGGCCTTCATTTTGTTACCTTTTTTTTAATGCCCATTTAACGCATTACAGATTAAAGATTTATAGGGCTAGTGAAAAATATATTACAATCAAACCTCAAAAACTTTCATTAGAAACAAAACTTATCTTACCTATTAAACAAAGCTACTTTTAAAAAGAAAGGAGGAAAGGCTTCTGAGTGCACAGGTTCAAATTGCTTTTAAAACTTTTCTAGAACCACCCAATCAATCATAGGCAGAAAAACCTCCATTTGCCGTAATTTATATTTAAATATTAAAGCACAATCAAAAGCACTTTTTAATAATATCAAAAACATCTTTCAAATTTGTGTCAAAAAATCACTCTTAAGGATCCAGGCCAAGGTCCAACAGTGTTTAGCCTCTCTTCTTCAGGGACCAATGGACTCAAAAATTTCAAAAAGAGGTGCTCAAATCACAGCAAAATGATGGTGGAAGGAAGATTTTATGCCTATGATGGTGTTATGCTAGAAAGGTTTTAAAGTAATTGAACATAAGTGCCTGGAGGTTTTCCCTTCTTTCTTTTTTGAAAGTAGCTTTTTTATTATTATTATTTAAATTTGTTTTGTTTAATATTTAAGATAGATTTTGTTTCTAGTGAAAGTTTGCTGAATTTTTGATCACTAACATTTATAGATATTGGCTTGAAAAACATGAATGCAAAATAAAAGCATTCATGGTTTAGGAGATCCTTGGTGTAACTGAGGGCAATAATTGGAAGTATGCAGACTTTATGAGTACTTTCACCCAGGGGAGTTTGCACCAATGATCACATAACTTAAGGTTACCTGCAGAGAGTGCACCTTCTTGTTCTGGTGGTCAATATTTGGTGGGCAATAAATATCAGACTGTTATTCCTCACTCTGCCTCCAGAGTTTGCAGGTGTAGAGTATGTGTGTTGCTGAGCAGTGAGCACAATTTTCCTAAGCAGGCATATTGAACCCCCCCACTCCACCATTTCATGAACAAAAATGGCATTGTTACTTGCAGAAAGGGCAGTTATGAATATTGCTCTCAATATGGAAAAACAAACCATGGAAATACATTAAGAAGTGTTGTTTATGACTACAATACTTGACATACAACCCAGTTCTTGTGAAGTATTACCCCCAACTAACCCACAGAAGAAACTGACATAAATACACTGAAATTTAAGGCAAATCTGATTCAATTTTTTTGTGTGTTAGCATATAACCTGCTTTTTCTCCCTTCCATCACAAGCCACAAAGATACAGCTACTTACCAACACAGTTTCTACCAGAGGTGTCCAATTCATATCCATTGTTACAATTACAACGATAGCTTCCACGAAGGTTTTCACAAATTCCATTGGAGCAAATGTCAGGGTCCAGTGTACATTCATTAATATCTGTATTGAACCAGGACGGAAGGGATATATGTGGCAAGATTGCATCTTTGTATTGCACAATTGTAAAACTGAAAAGCTATTACAATGTGAAGTGGGAAGGTCATCAAGCATGCTCAGCCATGAAAGTTCAGTGCAACACATGGGAGGGGCAAAAACAGAAGACAAGTTTGTACATCTCAGTGCACTACGGAAGCTTTTAAGTGTCAACAATAAGCAGTATCACAATAATAAAAAAATAATCGAGGCAGCCCTGCAAAATTAATATAAACATAAATTTAGATGTAGAGGTGTGCACTGTCCCATGGATGACCTGTGTTTGATTCTGAGTCGGCCTTCTGCTCCCCACCCCCAGAATAATCTGATTTGAGATACTGAGACAATGCAATGGCAACACTCATCAAGACCAACTGCGGCAAGGAGGCCAAGTTCCTGGAGGTGCTAGGGGATTGCTTCCTGGAACAAATGGTAAAAGAGCCGACAAGAGGCAACGCCACCTTGGACTTGGTCCTAAATGGCCTCACGGGACCGATAACAGAAGTGGAAGTCATGGTTCCACTGGGAACGAGTGATCACAATGTAATCAACTTTAAACTTGACATCGGGAAAGGGAAACATGCCAAAACCTTAACCACCACCTTAAACTTTAAAAAGGGTAAATACGATCGCATGAGAGCCATGGTAGAAAAACGACTCGAGAAGATGATGGACAAACTTGAAACGGTAGATCAGGCATGGTCCCTACTGAAAAATACTATCACAGAAGCACAAGATCTCTACATTCCGAGGATTTCCAAAGATCGGAGAACAAAGAGCAAAAGAGAACCGGCATGGCTTACCATACAGGTGAAGGAAGCCATAAAAGAAAAGAAGGACTCTTTCAAAAAATGGAAATGCATAAAGACAACCGAAGCCTGGAACAAACATAAAGATGATCAGAAGAAATGTCACAAGGCGGTGAGGGATGCCAAACAGGAATATGAGGAAAAAATAGCCCAGGAGGCCAAAAATTTCAAGCCCTTTTTTAGATACGTGAAAGGGAAAAAACCTGCAAAAGAGGCAGTGGGACCCCTGGACGACGAGGGACGAAAAGGGTACATCAAGGAAGATAAACAAATCGCAGACAAACTAAATTCCTTCTTTGCGTCCGTCTTTACGAAGGAGGACACCTCAACAATACCTGAAGCGGAGAAAGTGTTTGCAGGAGAAATAGAAGATAGCCTCACCACAGTTGAAGTGGACTTACAGATATACTATCAGATCGACAAACTTAAAAGTGACAAATCCCCTGGACCGGATGGAATTCACCCGAGAGTCTTAAAGGAATTGAAGGTTGAAATCGGAGAGTTATTGCAAAAACTTGCAAACCTGACAATCAGAACTGGACAGATACCGGACGACTGGAGGATAGCAAACGTCACGCCAATTTTCAAAAAAGGATCGAGAGGGGAACCGGGCAACTATAGGCCTGTGAGTCTTACGTCTGTCCCCGGCAAGATGGTTGAAGCACTGATCAAGGATAGCATAGTCCGGCACTTGGACGCACACGACTTGATGAAACCCAGTCAACATGGATTCAGGAAAGGGAAATCATGTTTGACGAATTTACTCCAATTTTTTGAGACCGTGAACGAGCAAATTGATAGTGGGAAGCCGGTGGACATAATATACTTGGACTTCCAGAAAGCGTTCGACAAAGTTCCACACGAAAGACTTCTCAGGAAACTACAAAGCCATGGCATAGAGGGAGATATACAAAGATGGATAGGCAAATGGCTGGAAAACCGAAAGCAGAGAGTGGGCATAAATGGGAAGTTCTCCGACTGGGAGAAAGTGACTAGTGGTGTACCCCAGGGCTCGGTACTTGGGCCGATCCTTTTTAATATTTATATCAATGACCTGGAGGAAGGAACATCCAGTGAGATCATCAAGTTTGCAGACGATACAAAACTATGCCGGGCAATCAGAACGCAGGAGGATAGAGAGGAACTCCAGAGCGACTTGTGTAGGTTAGAAACATGGGCGGAGAAATGGCAGATGAAGTTCAATGTGGAGAAATGCAAGGTTATGCATTTAGGCAATAAGAATAAGGAATACGAGTATACAATGTCAGGTGCAACTCTGGGGAAGAGTGAACAAGAAAAGGACCTGGGTGTACTGATAGATAGGACCCTGAAGCCGTCGGCACAATGTGCGGCAGCAGCAAAGAAGGCAAATAGAATGTTGGGCATGATAAAGAAAGGAATCTCGAGTAGATCGGAGAAAGTTATAATGCCGCTTTATAGGGCAATGGTCAGACCACACTTGGAATACTGCGTCCAACATTGGTCTCCCTACCTAAAGAAGGATATAAAACTGCTGGAGAGGGTGCAGAGACGAGCAACAAAACTGGTGAAGGGTATGGAGAAACTGGAATACGAGGATAGACTTATAACATTAGGATTGTTCTCCCTTGAGAAAAGGAGACTGCGTGGGGATATGATCGAGACCTTCAAAATACTGAAAGGAATCGACAAAATAGAGCAGAGAAGATTATTTACATTGTCCAATTTGACACGGACTAGAGGACATGTAATGAAGCTAAGGGGGGACAGGTTCAGGACTAATGTCAGGAAGTTCTGCTTCACTCAGAGAGTGGTTGACACCTGGAATGCCCTCCCAGGGGAGATTATTGCGGAATCTACCGTCCTAGGCTTCAAGAGCAAACTAGATGCATTTCTCCTTAAGAGAGGCATATAAAGATATGGTGGACTATAAATTATGCCAGGTGTACACCTGGCAGGGCCTCCGCGTGTGCGGATCGCCGGACTTGATGGACCAAAGGTCTGATCCGGAGATGGCAGTTCTTATGTTCTTATGTTCTTATGACCCTTTAACTAAAGAGCATTAAATGTTTCCATTTACTGATCCTTAGCTGCAAAGATTAAAGAGCTGGAAGGGTTAAATCCATGTAGCAAATGCAGAAAGTATGCCCAGTGTTTCCCCTGCATTTAGCATACAGGGAAGACAATTACCACTTGGGCACCACATTACATATTGGCAGAAAGAGCCTGATTCCATGGGAGTGGCCTAAGGGATCTGGCCATTTAGAGTCTTAGGCCACTCCCAGTGCATCCCAGAATGCACTGAGAGGCCTAAGATTCCAGTTGGCCTAGGTGCCTAAGGCCCCTCCCTATGGCATCCCTCCTGCCGGTGATCTTCGGGGGTAGTGGCAGGAGGATTTGGGCACTGCTTCTGCCATGGGCATTCAGGGGGAGAACCTTTGGGGGGCTCCGGCAGGAGAGACTGAGCATCCCTTCTGCCGGAGATTATTTTGGGGTTAGCGGCAGGAGGGATTGGGCATCCCTCCTGCTGTGGACAGTGTGGGGAGTTCAGGGGTGGTGGCGGCAGTGAATGAACATATGACACAACTGTAGATAAGAGGTGACTTTGTAAAGGCTTTTAAAAACCTAATCCTAACACAGTAGTGACTGATAGAAAGGACTGCTTGAAGTATTCTACTCAGTTTAAGGTTGCTATCTGTAGCTACAAAATCTATTATAGAGCTTATAATCTTATAGAATTTGCACTGCTATTGCCCTGTTATTGAATTAACTTTGAAGCAAGTATTAGAAGTACATCAGGTTATATTATAACAGACTAGCTGATGCCCCGGCGTTGCACGGGTATTTAATTATAGCAATAACACTGTAAATGGATTCAAATAAAGATACTTTATAGTGGTGAATGAAATTATTTTTTTACAGCTTAATAAAAAGTACAATATTCAAATTATAATGTGAAATATTTGACAAAATGAATACAATAAAACTAACGCAAAATGTGATTATAAACAACATTTTTAGTTTCACCTCCAGGAGCAAGAACATATAAATTCTTGGGTGAACCCACCCTTGAGCAAGCAACATAGAGTTGTGGGCCGAGAGACCCCCAGAACATATCACCCCAGGTAGTGAGGGATCTGCATACCAAGTTTCGTTCAAATCGGTCAAGCCGTTTTTGAATTACTGTGAGAATGGCAGCTTTTTACATTTTTTCCATTGACATGAATGGGTGAAATTTGATTTTCTGTTTGTAGCTCCGCCCACGTGTGCAGGTGGGCCGCGAGACCCCCAGAACATATCACCCCAGGTAGTGAGGGATCTGCATACCAAGTTTCGTTCAAATCGGTCAAGCCGTTTTGAATTACTGTGAGAATGGCAGTTTTTTACATTTTTTCCATTGACTTGAATGGGTGAAATCTGATTTTCTGTTTGTAGCTCCGCCCACGTGTGCAGGTGGGCCGCGACACCCCCAGAACATATCACCCCAGGTAGTGAGGGATCTGCATACCAAGTTTCGTTCAAATCGGTCAAGCTGTTTTTGAATTACTGTGAGAATGGCAGCTTTTTACATTTTTTCCATTGACATGAATGGGTGAAATCTGATTTTATGTTTGTAGCTCCGCCCACGTGTGCAGGTGGGCCGCGAGACCCCCGAACGTATCACCCCAGGTAGTGAGGGATCTGCATACCAAGTTTCGTTCAAATCGGTCAAGCCGTTTTTGAATTACTGTGAGAATGGCAGCTCTTTACATTTTTTCCATTGACATGAATGGGTGAAATCTGATTTTATGTTTGTAGCTCCGCCCACGTGTGCAGATGGGCCGCGAGACCCCCGAACGTATCACCCCAGGTAGTGAGGGATCTGCATACCAAGTTTCGTTCAAATCGATCAAGCCGTTTTTGAATTACTGTGAGAATGGCAGCTCTTTACATTTTTTCCATTGACATGAATGGGTGAAATCTGATTTTATGTTTGTAGCTCCGCCCACGTGTGCAGATGGGCCGCGAGACCCCCGAACGTATCACCCCAGGTAGTGAGGGATCTGCATACCAAGTTTCGTTCAAATCGATCAAGCCGTTTTTGAATTACTGTGAGAATGGCAGCTCTTTACATTTTTTCCATTGACATGAATGGGTGAAATCTGATTTTATGTTTGTAGCTCCGCCCACGTGTGCAGATGGGCCGCGAGACCCCCAGAACATATCACCCCAGGTAGTGAGGGATCTGCATACCAAGTTTCGTTCAAATCGGTCAAGCCGTTTTTGAATTACTGTGAGAATGGCAGCTTTTTACATTTTTTCCATTGACATGAATGGGTGAAATCTGATTTTCTGTTTGTAGCTCCGCCCACGTGTGCAGGTGGGCCGCGAGACCCCCAGAACATATCACCCCCGGTAGTGAGGGATCTGCATACCAAGTTTCGTTCAAATCGGTCAAGCCGTTTTTGAATTACTGTGAGAATGGCAGCTTTTTACATTTTTTCCATTGATATGAATGGGTGAAATCTGATTTTATGTTTGTAGCTCCGCCCACGTGTGCAGGTGGGCCGCGAGACCCCCAGAACATATCATCCCAGGTAGTGAGGGATCTGCATACCAAGTTTCGTTCAAATCGGTCAAGCCGTTTTTGCGTGATCGCGGCCCATACACACACACACACATACATACATACATACATTCACACATACATACCTCCGATTTTATATACAGTGGTGCCTCACACAACGAACTTAATTCGTTCCAGGAGCAAGTTTGTTATGCGAAAAGTTCGTTATGTGAAACGCGTTTTCCCATAACAATACATGTTAAAAAAAATAATTCGTTCTGTAGCATAAAATATGCTAAGATGACATAAAAAAAGATAAATTTTTGGTTATTATTTTTATTTAGATACATCTAAAAACATAATTGTTTTTTAAAACAACACACATTTTTTAAATTTAAAGACAGACTAAGTAGAGTCTAATTTTACAGTGAGAGAGGGCAGAGTCTCAGCGGCAAAAACTGGGACTTAACTGTTCATTTTTTTTTTTTTTTCTACCGTGTTTCCCTGATGATAAGGCAGGGCCATCAAATAAGACAGCCCCCCCTTTTTAGAAAAAAATGTAAAATAAGGCACCCCCCCGCAAATAAGCCACCCACCGATACCTGCGCTTATCCGAATCGGGTGGTACGGTGGGTGACTCCGTGTGGTCCCTGGCACCCCCGACACGATCGGGGCAAGAGGGAGCTCAAGCCCTCTTGCCCCCCCGACTCCCCGACACGATCGGGGCAAGAGGGAGCTCAAGCCCTCTTGCCCCCCCGACTCCCCGACACGATCGGGGCAAAAGGGAGCTCAAGCCCTCTTGCCCCGCCGATTCCCCAACTCCCCGACAATATCGGGCCAGGAGGGAGCCCAAGTCCTCCTGGCCACGGCGACCCCCTAACCCCACCCTGCACTACATTACGGGCAGGAGGGATCCCAGGCCCTCCTGCCCTCGACGCAAACCCCCCCTCCCCCCAACGACCGCCTCCCCCAAGAACCTCCGACCGCCCCCCCAGCCGACCCGCGACCCCCCTGGCCGACCCCCACGACACCCCCAACCCCCTTCCCCGTACCTTTCTGTAGTTGGCCGGACAGACGGGAGCCAAACCCGCCTGTCCGGCAGGCAGCCAACGACGGAATGAGGCCGGATTGGCCCATCCGTCCCAAAGCTCCGCCTACTGGTGGGGCCTAAGGCGCCTGGGCCAATCAGAATAGGCCCAGGAGCCTTAGGTCCCTCCTGGGGGCAGGGCCTGAGGCACATGGTCGGGTTGGGCCCATGTGCCTCAGGCCCTGCCCCCAGGAGGGACCTAAGGCTCCCGGGCCTATTCTGATTGGCCCAGGCGCCTTAGGCCCCACCAGTAGGCGGAGCTTTGGGACGGATGGGCCAATCCGGCCTCATTCCGTCGTTGGCTGCCTGCCGGACAGGCGGGTTTGGCTCCCGTCTGTCCGGCCAACTACAGAAAGGTACGGGGAAGGGGGTTGGGGGTGTCGTGGGGGTCGGCCAGGGGGGTCGCGGGTCGGCTGGGGGGGCGGTCGGAGGTTCTTGGGGGGGGCGGTCGTTGGGGGGAGGGGGGGTTTGCGTCGAGGGCAGGAGGGCCTGGGATCCCTCCTGCCCGTAATGTAGTGCAGGGTGGGGTTAGGGGGTCGCCGTGGCCAGGAAGACTTGGGCTCCCTCCTGGCCCGATATTGTCGGGGAGTTGGGGAATCGGCGGGGCAAGAGGGCTTGGGCTCCCTTTTGCCCCGATCGTGTCGGGGAGTCGGGGGAGCAAGAGGGCTTGAGCTCCCTTTTGCCCCGATCGTGTCGGGGAGTCGGGGGGGCAAGAGGGCTTGAGCTCCCTTTTGCCCCGATCGTGTCGGGGAGTCGGGGGGGGCAAGAGGGCTTGAGCTCCCTCTTGCCCCGATCGTGTCGGGGAGTCGGGGGGGCAAGAGGGCTTGAGCTCCCTCTTGCCCCGATCGTGTCGGGGAGTCGGGGGGGCAAGAGGGAGCCAGGCGGAGAGAGGGCAGTTAAGCGCAGTGCCTGCGCGGAAGGATGCAGCTCGGGCGACTTCGTTGTGTGAAACGAAGTTCGTTGTACGAATCAAGACATAAAGTTCGTTGTGCACAGCGTGCGCTGTGCGAGGCGTCCGTTGTGTGAGGCACCACTGTATATAGATATAACTGGTATAGCTCTAGGGCATTCAACTGAGATACAAACCAAGGGTTCTGTAACCCAAACCTTGCTGCTATAGTCCCTCATGTCTACACCAATGTCACAAATTTTACTCTTCTATTACTGGGCAACAACTCTTCTTGCCAACATGTATTACTCCATTCCAGTTATCACAGGTCAGGGCAGATATGGTGACTTTAGTCACCTCCCCCACAACAAACCCTTAGAACACAGACCCCAACAACTCAGATCTAACCCTACCACCACCACCCCCTCATCTACACCAGGAAGCGTCAAAATTGCAAGATCTGTGAACAACAAAGATGTTATTCTAAACAATCACCTCACAGATAAGAACTGGGACATCTAATCACCGAAACCTGGCTCGAAATCAAAGATGGAGCCACATTGAATATGCTTTGCTCACCTGGATACCAAACGCTAGCTTGCTCACGTACCGACACTAGAAGACAAGGTGTAGCCACCATCATTAAATCCAACCTTCTACCATCACCAAGACGTCACAATATTCAAAAAACTTTTAAAATCTTATCTATTTAAAGATGCTTTTAATATTTAAATTTTTAGTGAGATTTTAAATCATGCTGTGGTTTAACTACCCCTTACCCTCTTGTTTTTTCCATTTTTTCTACCATAAATTGAAAATTGTAACTTTTATTCTTTCCCTCCCGACTCATGTTTGTATTCTATGATAGTATATTGTTAAAACGTTTGTTTCTTTTTATTATACTCTATTTTGATTTTGTACATCGCTTAGTAATTCTAATAAGCGATTCATCAAATATATTAATAAACTTGAAACTTGATCACACTAAACGCATTAGAATGTCTCATCTTCTCAGCAGGTCACAACAGAGATCTCACCATCGCCCTGATATACAAAGCACCCCATTCTCCACTGGCCATCTTAGATAACTTACTATCCATCCTTAGCAAAGTGATCATCACCTATAATCAGATTTTCAGACTTCATTGCATCACTATCAGACTTGGACCTAGGCTTCCATCAAATAATCCCCTCACCGACTCACTCTGCAGGGCACATCCTAGACTTAATCTTTATTCAAAAAGATACTTCACTCACCACAGGAACTCCCAGCTGCTCCATCAAACCAGTACCCTGGTCTGATCACCTCAAACCACACCTACACAACGAACAACTTTCAACCAGGAAGCAAACCCAACAGAATCTACTCCTCTGTGACCTTGGTAAATACATTATAGAATGGATCTAGCACTTATGTGTGTAACTGTTGATTATTGATGTGCCTAAGTGCTATTATTCTATAACATATGCATGTATTGGGGGGGGGGGGGGGTAATTCTGTATAGGTTACCTAAAGTTAGGCACCTAAGTGTGCATTCTATAATGGCAATTAAGCACATAATTTCTGTTATAGAATACTAGCATGTCTATAGGTATATGCGTAACTTTAAGCATGAGTACTTTACGCTAACTTTATGGCATGTATAAATGCCTTATTGAGGCAATAATACACTTAACTGACAGTATTCTAAAAGCTGAAGCTCAAATTCTCTAAACAGCACCTTAAGTTAGCTGGTGGTAGGCATCCGTCCACCATCTAACTTAATTGCTTTAAGTGGTATTAATTGGCGCGGTAATTGACCACATTGTTTAAAACCAATTAAAATGTCATTTTAAAATGTCATTTAAAATATGCAGGCACCCATAGGCGCCTCCAAAAAAAGGACACTGTAATCACATCTACAGAGGTGCCTAAGGTCAAAGTAGGCATGGTTTATACCGGAAATGGCCTTGGGCACTGCTGGGCACCTCTGTAGATGCGATTCACGTCACACACAGGCACTGGGAATGTAGGCCTCCAAAACCGTAGCCTACATCACCAGCGCCTATGTTTATCGGTAGGTGTGATTTTGCCTACGGCGCTCTAGTGTGACTGACATACAGTCGGTGACATATTTTAGGTGGCTGCCGATGTTGACGCTGTTTGCAGAACCTGGCCTTGAGTGCATAACTGTTTGCATGCTGCTGCCCTGCCCATGTCCCTCCCATGCCCATGCCCCTCTTGCAGTTACACACTACAGAATTTAGATGCTCACATTATAGAAAAGCACCAAAGTGACACATGTAACTGCAAAGTAGGACCTATTAGAGACAATTAACTCCAATAATTGCTGATTTATTGGTTATTAGTGAATGCAATTAACATACATAAGTAAGTGGCAGAAGTCTATAAACTGTATGTGCAATTTTGTGTGCTAAGCATGAAAATGTATGTTCAAAATTTTGGATTAAGGGGATTGGCACATAACATTAGGTGCTAAGTTTACAGAATGAGGGGGATTGCTTTCTGATAGAGACCAAAGCATGCAATAATATAAACAAGCATTACCTCTCCCATCCACTGTGATACCTGTGCCACTGCTGCACAAACCCTGAAACTCCGCTGCCCGAGAAAAAGTGGAGGCATTAGAAAACAATCAGGATCTACTGAGCACAGTAACACTTCATTGAATGATAGGTAATGCAATAGGTTCTGTATAATTTAAGAAGAAATATATCTTGTAACAATGCATTAAAGACATGCATTGCTAAGTGCACAACTGTCTTTTTTCTAATTTGTATTTTTAGTTGTACATCCTTAATACCATAAAGGATGATTCTTTTAAAATTAAATAGATAATAACAGTCTAGAACTAATGGGTGGCTGGACAAATAGAAACAAGTGACCCTTCTCCCAAATATTCTGCAACATAATCATGTCAGGCTCATGCATCCACGCAGGCTAATGGCAGCATTATTTCATCTACTAACAGATATATATATGACACTGCCAAAAAACCCAAGTCCAAGTTAGTGACTTGCACCACCATAAAAGGCCTGATGGCTATAGATTTATGAAATGGTTTTGTAACTATCTATACTACAACATTTCATTCGAGAGAGATGAGAGGGCAGCAAGCTCTCTTGGTTTTGACATAAAAATACTGGACGTTTACCTGAATTTTTGCCAGGACATGGCAGGCAAGGTTCTCCAAAGCCGTAATCCGGATTGGCACAACAACACTCGGACTTAGTCACAGCGCCTGGGAAAGGGCGAACGCATAGCCCCTTTTTTATTCCTCCATAGCATGTACTACGCATGTGGGTATCTGAGAAGGGGGACAAAAGGAGTAAGGAAGAAATAAGGGGGAAAAAATAACTATCAAACTTCATTATAAAATTGCACAGTGGCACCCAGAAAACAAGTCATAGAAAACGCTCCTGTTTGTCCAAAAATTAATATTAGCTATGGGAAGAGTCTGTTGTGAAAACAGAACATGGGATATTTTTCTTTATACTTTGAGAGGACAGGAAGGAATCTATTTTTGCCTATTTTATAAAGGCACATAGGGGCCTGTCTGTCTTTATATAATACTAGCACAAATCCAGCAGAAATCATGCCAAGATTAAAGACTAGAGCAGAAGTACATGTGCACACATTATATTTTATAAAACACATGCCTACATTTTAATGCCTACATTTTAATTCCACAAACTTTGCCCCTGAGCACACCTACTGCGGGCTTGCACCATGTATACTTTGGAAACATGACAATTTTATAAGAACCCATTTATGCAAATAGTTATTCATGGGTTAAAATGATCTGCAAACTTTCCAAATACATTAGTAATTCTCTAAGTACAAATTCTATAATGGCTTTTGTGTGTGCATTTTCTATCATAGAACAGTGTTTCCCATGTTAGTTCTGCAGTACCTCTTGCCAGTCAGGTTTTCAGGATATCCACAATGAATATTCATGAAAGAGATCTGCATATAATGGAGGCAGTGTATGCAAATCAATTCCATGCATATTCATTGTGGATATCCTCAAAACTCGACTGGCAAGGGGGTACTCCAGGAATTAATTATTCCATATACTATCTCTCGTTCACTTCGGTCTATAGATCAAAAATTGTTAACGGTCACTTCGCTATAAATAATAGGGACACAGTGGCAAGATATTTTCTCTGTGACCGCGCCTCGGCTATGGAACACTATACCAGTGTACTTAAGAGAGGAAGAAAATTTAGTGTGTTTCAAAAGTAACTTGAAAAACTTTTTATTTAAAGATGCCTATAAACTATAACTCTTTTTAAACGTACTCTCCATATGTTACCTTTCTCTCCTAAAAACAGATCGTAGTTCTACCCCCTCTTCCCTTTTGTTTCAATTAGTATTGCTCATGTTACGTACCGTTAATAAATTTTAATTTGTACGACTTTTATGCTTTTTTAAATTGTATTTCGCTTAGTAAAACAAGATAAGCGATCAAATCAAATTTTAATAAAACTTAAACTTAAGCATTGTTTTAGAATAGTAGCCTAAGTCCGCAGTTGCGTGCCTAACTTTAACCGCGAGCACTTAACACTAGTTCAAAGGCTGGTTAAATGTTCAAGCCTAAATATAGGCAGTTAGATGTATGACTTGTAAGAGTGAAACAGAAAAATAATCCCTGGGTCACAAATAAACTGCTAGACTACAGGAAAAGAGTATGAAAACAAGAACGGGCATGGAAAAATAAAGTCAATCAGAGGAACACTATGTCAGTTGGAGATGAGAAGTTAAGGTTTACAAATTGGAGTAACTGAAGCTAAAAGAGTTTATTATGATACCTGGATTAACCAACCAAATAATTCATCCAAATGTCTATTCAAGATCTTTACCTTGTTAATTTCCACTAAAGATGTTACCTCAAATTCCTTCATGCAACATCCTGATGAAGTTAGCCTAGCCAAGTACTTCCAGAACAAAATCAAAATCATAGGAGAATCATTTATCCATACACTTGAAGACTATATGGAGATGAACTCAGTACAAATTGATACGAAAGAAGGGATTCCTGAAGATAGGTGCTGGAAAGACTTCTCTACGGTTACAACAGCTGAGGTCACTAGCTTATTAAAAAGACTATCTAAAAAGCGTTGTCACCTTGATATCTGTCCTACTAACTTACTGGACCAAGCACCCGCTGAGTTTATAACTTGGCTGATGGAGCTTGTTAACAGGTGCCTGTCAAAAGGACTCTATCCTAAGACATTTTTGGCCATCTCACTGACACCCATTCCCAAAGCTGCAGGTTTAGATCTATCTAAAGTAGAAAACTACAGGCCAGTGGCAGGTATACCAAGGTGAGCTAAGCTGGTAGAATTATGTATTAATACACAACTGTCTGAATTTCTAAACCTGGTAGACGGCTATCAAAGCTCTCAACATGGCTTCAGGCCAATGCACAGTACTGAATCCTTTCTCCTAGAGTTAACATCAATGGCAAAAACCTATCTTAGCAAAGGCAAGCAAACAGTACTGTTGCAGTTCGATATCTCAGTGGCATTTGATACAGTAGATCACTCATTACTACTTTTAAAACTAGAAGAGCTAAGAATGTATTGAAATGGTTCACAGAATTCCTTAGCAAGAGAACATATGAAATCTCAAACCTGGGATACCTTCTGTGGGGTTCCACAAGGCTACCCTTTTTCGCCATCACAAGTCCATACTTTTTCTTATGCAAATGATCTCTTTATCCTCTGTGTAGCCAACGACTCCTTCATGGGTACATTGCAACACATATCTACTCTGATTGAAGATCTAAGTACATGGTCATAGTGGAACTTCCTTAAGTTAAATAAGCAGAAGATGAAGGTGCTATGATTTGATGATCACAACTCAATACCTCACTCAGAGTTAACCCTATCCTCAGGTGAGAAGCTCATGATTAATAAAATGGCAAAGTATTAGGAATAATTCTAGATTCCAATCTCACCATGGCAGAGCAGATTACTTAACTGTTCAAAATATTTTTCTTCAGGTACGTTAGATAGACTGTGAGCCCACCGGGGACAGATAGGGAAAATGCTTGAGTACCTGATTGTAAAAACCGCTTAGATAACCTTGATAGGCGGTATATAAAATCCTAATAAACTTGAAACTTCAGACTGATGCAGTTGAGGACAATAAGATCAGTCCTGAGCCCGACTAGTTTTCAGATAGTTACTCAAGCAGTTCTACTTCCATATCTAGATTATTGCAACTCTTTATATTGCAACATCACAAAGAAAGGACTTCAGAGGTTGCAGCTACTCCAGAACACAGCGGCTAGACTGATTTTCTGCGAGGCTCGATTTGAGAGGGCCAGTCCACTGCTGATAGAACTACACTGGCAGCCAATCAAATATAGAATTCAATTTAAAATTGCATGTATGGTTCACAGGGCTATGTATGGAAAAAACTTGACTGGGCTAACTTCAGTCATCCAAGTTTCACACTCCTTCTATAACTGAAGAATGACTCAATGCTATAAATTACCTTTTCCTTCTCCATGGCAAGGTTGGAGGAAATCACTCTTCAAATCTACCTTCAAGTTTCAAGGACACAAAATTTGGAACTGCTTCCCGACCTGCTTACTTCAGATCTCCTCCTACCTTCAATTTAGGAAGGTGCTAAAAATGCATCTGTTTTCATTATAGTCTTGCTATGATTTATAATGTCTATGTTGCTAACCTTATTAATCTTATAGAAACTGCTGTTGACATTTGTGGGGTATAAGAAACAATATGGTATGGTATGCAATGTATAATCATAGAGCTAAAAAGCCCACCTTAATATGATTTAAAAAGCTGATGTGTACAAATTCAACCAATTAAGAATAAAGAGTACGTATATCAACTTTCAACTTCTATCCAAAATAGCTTTTTTTTTCCAAATGTGCAACCAAAACTAAAAATTCCCCAGAGCCGAACCTGAAGAGTTTCGTAGAGCACTTTGTCACAGGATGGGGTTTATAAAGAATACTGCTATTTTCTAATAAAGTAAAACAGTTCAAAATTAGTTCAGAATTGCAAAATAATTTCAATTGTACCTTGGCATCCAAGCATAATATTATTACAACCATGGCCTTCTCCTTTTAAAATCAAAAGAAATATGATTTTAAAAAGCATGCAATGATTATGCATTAATAGTATGAGAAATGTTCAGATATCAGCAGCTACATATTCAAAATGAAATTACACAGGGTTATTCTTTCCCATATTATAGAGTATAACTTATATTGCCACTCACTGCTTCCATATTTAGATCAAACAAAGACTGATGACATGTACAACAAAAAGCGAGTACCTCTGAGCCACAGAAGAATATAAGATTTGCCGCTGCTGGGTCAGACCAGTGGTCCATCGTGCCCAGCAGTCCGCTCACGTGGCGGCCTTTAGGTCAAAGACCAATGACCTATTTGAGTCTAGCCTTACCTGGGTATGTTCTGGTCTAGAAGGAACTTATCTAACCTTTTCTTGAATCCCTGAAGGGTGCTTTTCCCTATAACAGCCTCTGAAAGAGCGTTCCAGATTTCTACCACTCTCTGGGTGAAGAAGAACTTCCTTACCTTGGAGAGGGTGAACAATCTCTCTTCCTCTACTAAGTCAATTCCCTTCAATATCTTGAATGTTTCGATCATGTCCCCTCTCAGTCTCCTCTTTTCAAGGGAGAAGAGGCCCAGTTTCTCTAGCCTCTCATTGTACGTCAACTCCTCCAGTCCCTTAACCATTTTTGTCGCTCTTTTCTGGCCCTTTCGAGCAGTATTATGTCTTTTTTCATGTACAGCGACCAGTGTTGGACGCAGTATTCCAGGTGGGGGGTGTACCATGGCCCAGTACAACAGCATGATAACCTTTTTTAGATCTGTTTGTGATCCTCTTCTTAATCATTCCTAGCATTCTGTTTGCCCTTTTTGCCACCGCCGCACATTGCGCAGACGGTTTCATTGACTTGTCTACAAGTACTCCCAAGTCTCTTTCCTGGGGTGCTCTCTCCGAGTATAGCACCGGACATCCTGTATTCATGCATATGATTTTTGTTACCGACATGCATCACCTTGCACTTATCCACGTTGAATCTCATTTGCCTTTTCGCAGCCCATTCCTCGAGTGTGTTTATGTCTCGTTGTAGATCTTCACAATCCTTCTGTGTCCTCACTATTCTGAATAACTTTGTATCGTCCGTAAATTTAATCACCTCACTCGTTCCAATTTCTAGGTCGTTTATAAATATGTTGAAGAGAACAAGCCTAACATTAATACTGCAGTTACACCAGCAATAAAAGCTGGTGTAAGTGTGGGTGCCTAAAAAATGGCAAGGATGTGTTTAATTTAAAATATCCGGTGATTAATGAGCGTAAATGGGAGCCTCACCTATGTCCCCCAATGCTCCAGCCCTGTGTATGCCCTTTGCAAATACACACCATGAGGCTCATAATAAAAATTTTAAAAAAAGTCCAAAAAGCGGCTTAAGTCAGTACTTGGACAATCAAAAAGACAGATCATCCAAATATCGATAATCAAAACTGGTTTTAGACATATCTAAAACCAGCTTAGGCCTTTTCACTGCCTCTGTACACCCAGAGTGAAAAGGGGCATTTTTGGAGGAGTGGATAAGGTGGGAGGTAGGCAGAAGGTGGGCCGATCTAGACTTAGTCACCTGGCAGCCTTAATCAAAAAGGTTTGAGAGGTTGCCCGGCAGAACTTATACATTTTGACTTAGAACAAGTCAAAACAGGTATAAGTTCCGAATCGGACCACTGAGCTGATCGCAGCTGCCGCAATCAGCTCAGCAGCCCAGGTAACCCGTCTTCCCACACCGGTAATGATCGCTTAGCAGGAGAGATGCCCAATCTCTCCTGCCACAATCCCCCGCAAATCTTCCCCGGCAGGAGGGTGCCCAATCCCTCCTGCCAGACAAACCACCCCCTGAACTTCTGTGCATTCACCAGTAGGAGGGTGCCCTCCTGCTGTTGATCGCACAAATGTTCAGGTGGGTGGGTTGTCCGGCAGGAGCAATTGGGCACACTCCTGCTGGTGATTGCGCGGATGTTTGGGGGGGGTGCGTTGTGGTCCCTCCTTCGCCTAAAAGGTCTTGTTTTGGGCGTTTGGGACTTGGGCAATTTTGGGGTTGGGAATGTGTTGTAAGGATATACGTAGTGGCGGTCTGGGCGATTCAACTGCTGAACGTAGAGGTAGGCCATTCTCAAAAAAAACTTATTTTGGACATTTTTTTTTTTAATGGACATTTCCCTGCTGCCTACTTTCTGCGCCTAGGGACTTGTGCCAAACGGGGAGTTAGACATTTCTTTTTTTTTATAAATCTTTATTGATTTTTCAAAACTTAGACAATGCAATACAATTATCTGAACATAAATATTTCATAACGTTTCTTTTGATTATGCCCCTCCATTTACGTTAAGCAGGTATTTGCAGTTAGTACTTGGGCACTCTGATAGCACTTACCTGGATACGTGCGCATATATACAGGTGTTAGTATTCTAAACATTTACCTGCGCAAATGTGGGGGCTTAGGTTATAGAATTGTGGTTTTATAGGGTGGCAAAATGGCATATTTCCCCTTCCTCCATCTGCAAACTATGCATGTCTGTTGTGAGACAGTGTGAAAAGACATCTTTAGAGTGCATCTTGTTAAGGTGACAAGAGCTGTATGAGGTGTGGAGGTGTATTTGTGTATGTGCCTTTGTATATATTTGTATGTGTGTCTTTGTACTATTTTGTCTTTTTGTGTGTCTGTGTGTGTTTGTGTCTTTCAGTGTCTTTGTAAGTCTGTGTTTTTTTTGTAAGTGTGTGTATGGCTGTGTCTTTGTGCTTATGCATACAGATAGTTGGATGGACACTCCCTAATGGGTGCTATCACATGGGCAAAACATCCTAAAAAAAACCAAACAAATATAAGGCAATACATTTTAATTGGACTAGCAATGCATTTCTTGATTAGCTTCAGGAACTAACATATTCTTCCTTAGGTCAGAACAGAATGAGCAAAAGAGAAATGCTGTAAACTGACAAAAAGGTCTGACTTGCCTACACAAACACGACCATCTATTCCAACAGCCAAGCCTGGTGGGCAGTCACAGCGAAACGATCCTTCAGTATTGATACAGTGGCCATTCATGCAGATTCCCGGAGTAAGGCATTCATCAATATCTGAAAGAAAAAACCACAGGAGAATTAAAAAGGCTAAATATATCTAATTGTTAATCAAATCAGCTTTAGCTCAGTCACTAAAGGTTTTACTCAGTATCTGGGTTAAGAAGGACAGAGGCTATAGACTTGGGGAGGTTCCTGAAATCTGATTTCATCAAATCAGTAGTTAAAAATAACTCATAATGGCAAAGTATCAAATAACAAATCCAGATGAAAAATATATGGCTATAAAACACCACAGAATGGTAGATGATGCGAGATAAAAAAAGATTTTAAATACATTTTTTAAATTAATATTTGGGCCAAAGAATCTATAATAGACCATAATATTAAAGGACCAAGAAAAATAGTGATCTAAGGCCAAGATTCACTAAAGTCAGCGATCGTCACTAAACCTGTTTTCACAGATTTAGCGATAATCGCTGCTACCCACCCGATTCACTAAATGGCCCATCGTGTATTTTGCAATCCGATACGACCCAACTCATGCAAATGAGTAATACCCCATGCAAAACAGCCAAGCAATTGATTCACTACATTTGCTTGGCTATTTGGCATCGGGTTTTACTATCCTAAAACCCAACTGCTGTAGACCTGTCGGTAACTGTGTTATCACAGAATAAAGCCTTAAGACATCAGCCCTGTATCTTAAATCATTTATAGCAAAAAAGTGGGCTACCAAGATGATAAATTTGAAGTTTTTAATAATAAATTTCTAATTAATTGTTGATTGCTATTATAACTGTGTTACCATTATAACTAAGAACATAAGAAGTGCCTCTGCTGGGTCAGACCAGAGGTCCATCGTGCCCAGCAGTCTGCTTGCGAGGCAGCCCAACAGGTCCAGGACCTGTGTAGTAGTCTTCTATCTATACCACTCTATCCCCTTTTCCTTCAGAAAATTGTCCAATCCCTTCTTAAACCCTAATTCCGTACTCTGTCCTATCACGCCTTCTGGAGGCGCATTCCAGGTGTCCACCACCCGTTGGGTGAAGAAAAACTTCCTAGCATTGGTTTTGAATCTGTCCCCTTTCAACTTTTCCGAATGCCCTTTCGTTCTTGTAGTTTTCAAAAGTTTGAAGAATCTGTCCCTCTCTACTTTCTCTATGCTCTTCCTGATCTTGTAAGTCTCTGTCATATGCCCTCTAATTCTCCTCTTCTCCAGGGAAAAGAGCCCCAGTTTCTCCAGTCTCTCAGTGTATGAAAGGTTCTCTATTCCCTTTATCAAGCGTGTCGCTCTCCTCTGAACCCTCTCGAGTATCGCCATATCCTTCTTAAGGTACGGCGACCAGTATTGGAAGCAGTACTCCAGATGCGGACGCACCATCGCCCGATACAACGGTAGGATAACTTTTTGTTCTAGTTGTAATACCCTTCTTGATTATACCTAGCATCGGCGAGCCCCCCCCCCACTGCGCTAAAAATATGGCAGGAGGGATTCCTGGTCCCTCCTGCCAACGGCGCCAACAGCCCCCTCCTCCCCCGCCCACTGCCTGCTGAACATCTCCCCCACCTGCTCAACACCCCCTACCCCCCACGCTGAAAAATGACATCGAGGCCCTCTCCTTCCTTCCTTCCTTCCTTCCTCCCCTCCCCTCCAAAACAAATGGCAGGAGGGATGCCCACTCCCTCTTGCCACCACCGGACAGCAGCGGACATCCCCTCCCCCTCCCCATACCTTTACTTTGGGAGCAGGAGGGGCGCTCAGACCCTCCTGCTCCTCTGGCCTCCTGCGATGCAATGCGGGCCTTAGGCCCTGCCCAGGTGCATTATGTGATACACGGGGAAGGGCCTAAGGCCCTGATTGACTCTTCTGTTTGCTTCTCCTGTCACTACTGTCAAGGCTCTGCACCGACTCAATCACAAATCATTTGCATGCAATAAAAATAGTGAATCAATCGCTGTTTAAACATCAGCCAGAGAATTGGCCAACAGTGATTGAATCGCTATCTTTAGTGAATCTAGGCCTAAGTCCTTACATTCATCTGGTGTTGGATGTACATTGGCATGCTTCTGGAACTGGGGATAAATGTTGCTGATATAGTGCTACCCTTGAAACTTGCCTGTACTGCCTTCGATATACCTCCACCAACCTTATATGTTATTATGACTTAAGTGTTTTGTCCTGTCCTTTTGTAAAATACCGGCTTATACTGTATGTTTTGGCTGCATATATTTATTATGTGCCCAGATAGGGATGGTTAAAGAGTGAAAAGCACTTCTAAAATGACTGTCATAGGAGCTTAAATTAGTTGGATACATCCATGTGTATTTTTACATTTTCAGCTATATCTGTGCACACTGTGATTCTACCTAGGATGAAGAGAACTAGGCCTGATTGTCAATCAACCCCATGCTGCCATTTATAGAATCATGCCTAGAAGCAACTAAGTCATTGCTATGTGTCCTAGAGGTAGGCGCTAGTATATTAGGTCAGGTTTTATCTGGCTTAATTTAGGGAAAGGGAATGGGGACTTGTATAACACCTTTTTGTGGCTTTTGCATTTCAAAGTGGTGGATACTGGAGGATTGAGGGCTAGATTCACTAACCCATTTTTCTTGGGCGATCTGTGGCCAATCCTTTCAGGCCTGACAAATTCATAGCATGAAAACATTCAAATGAGGACACTCGGAGAGACACACTCATCTGGCCTACACGGATCGCTACTGTGCGAACCCATGCATGCATAGACCATCTGTAGATGGTCTACGCATGCGTCAAAATCCCTGTCAGCCATGAGTTTTTTTAATTTTAACTTTTTTTTAAAACTTTTGTAGACCAGTGAGCCTGTGGTTTTAAAACCACGGGCTCGCAGTGCAGGGAAGGGCAGGAGGAGGAGCAGGCAGGAGAGAAGAAGAGAGCAGGGCGGCATTCAGGGAGGGCAGGCAGGAGACAGATCGGAGCAGAGCAGGGCGGCAGGCAGGAGACAGATCGGGGCAGAGCAGGGCTTCTATGGAGCTGGAGATTCGGAAAGACGTTTTTGACTGGTCTCCATCAGTCGCTTCTTGGATTGATTGGCCAGCCCAGTCGGTTTTAAAATTTTGGTTGGTGAATCGCATCCCTGTCTACTTTGCATGCGTTTCTCCTCATTTGCATGCACAGATTTGAAGCGGATCACAGGAGAGGTAAATGAATCAGGCCGGAGGGAAATTTGCTCGTAAAGGGGTCGCAAACTGATCGGTACATGATCGGTTTGCTTTGTGAATCTAGCCCTAAGTGACTTTCCCAGGGTCATGAGCTGCTGTCCCTGGTTGCAGAGACAGCAGCTCAACCAGTGAGCAACGACCCTTCATCAGATGGCTAGTGACACCTAAGTCTACCATGCCTATTCTCTGCTCCTAACCATGCCTAATTTTCAGGTAGGCATTGGAGGGTGCTTTGACTTAAGGTGAGGCTAGGTGCCGTGTGGATATCCATGCAAAACCAAGATTAGTTAATTTTTAAAATATTTTTAATCAGTTTTTAATGGCGTATGTGTAAACTCTAGAGCAGGGGTGCCCAAAACGTCGATCGTGATAGACAGGTCGCTCGCTCAGGCGACCCCAGTCGATCGCAGAGCGGGTTCCCTTCTTCCCTTCTCTTTTTTCCCCTCCTGAATTCTGCTGCTGCCTCCGCTGCTCAACATTTTAAAAAAAAACAAAAAAACGGCTTGGAGAATTTATGTTCCGGGAGCTAACGTGTGCTTGTACCGGCTTCCCTTCTCTTCCCTCTGAAACCGGAAGTTATGTCGGGGGGGGGGAGAGAAGGGAAGCCGGCACGCACATGTTAGAGCCCCGTTCGCGGGCTAAAGGGGGAGACAGGTCAGTGAAGCGTGCGATTTGCTCTTCTTGCTGCCAGGTCCTGCCTACTTTCTGTTTCCTCAAAGGCAGGACCAGGCAGCATTTCTCCCAATAGGTCGATCTTGGGCCGATCAGCCTTCCTCTCCCCGACGTCAATTCTGCCGTCGGAGAGGAAGTTCTGGCTAGCGGAACTTTCTCTCCGACGGCAAAATTGGCGTCGGGGAGAGGAATGCTGGTGGGCCCAAAGCAAGGAGAGCTTGGCCGGCGGCGGGTGGCTTTGGGGGCCTGTAATCCGATGGCAGCGGCAGTGGCTTGGGGAAGGGCAGGGAGGGAGAAAGAGGGCAGGCAGGGAGACAGAAGGAAAGAAGAGAAACAGAAAAAAGAAAGGGGGCATGAAGAGAGAAAGAAAGAGAGGGCAGGGAGAGAAGAAGAAAACATTGGGGGGGGGGAAATAAGGTCAGGAGGAGAGGAAGCATACAGGCTAAAAGAAGGGCAGAAAGATTGGATGCACAGTCAGAAGAAGAAAGTGCAACCAGAGACTCATGAAATCACCAGACAAGGTAGAAAAAATGATTTTATTTTAAATTTAGTGATCAAAATGTGTCTGAATTTATATCTGCTCTCTATATTTTACAATATGGTCCCCTTTTACTAAACCGCAATAGAGGTTTTTAGCGCAGGGAGCCTATGAGCGTCGAGAGCAGCGCTGGGCATTCAGCGCAGCTCCCTGCGCTAAAAACTGCTATCGTGGTTTAGTAAAAAGGGAGGGGATGGGTATTTGTCTATTTTTGTATAGTTGTTACTGAGGTGATAGTGCATAGAGTCATCTGTTTTGACCTCTTTGAAAAAACCCCGGAATAGGAATGATAATTAACAATTCTATGCGTACAGTGTGCGTTGTGTTTTTTAAAAATTTTATTGTTGGTAGATCATTTTGACTTGGTCATTTTAAAAGTAGCTCGCAAGCCCAAAAAGTGTGGGCACCCCTGCTCTAGAGGAAAGGAGAGACAGGGGAGATATCATTCAGACGTTCAAATACTTGAAGGGTATTAACGTAGAACAAAATCTTTTCCAGAGAAAGGAAGTACAATTTATATTTTTTTTTACATTAATCAAATAATTATAGTATTTTAATAATAGAGGTTGAAGCGGTCCAGAGGAGGGTGACGAAAATCATAAGAGGCCTGTTCCAGAAGACGTATGAGGAGAGACTGGAAGCCCTGAATATGTATACCGTAGAGGAAAGGAGGGAAAGGGGAGATACGATTCAGACGTTCAAATACTTGAAGGGTTTTAACGTAGAACAAAATCTTTTCCAGAGAAAGGAAAATGGTAAAACCAGAGGACATAATTTGAGGTTGAGGGGTGGTAGATTCAGGGGCAATGTTAGGAAATTCTACTTTATGGAGAGGGTAGTGGATGCCTGGAATGCGCTCCCGAGAGAGGTGGTGGAGAGTAAAACTGTGACTGAGTTCAAAGAAGCGTGGGATGAACACAGAGGACTTAGAATCAGAAAATAATATTAAATAAGGCCAGTACTGGGCAGACTTGCACGGTCTGTGTCTGTATATGGCCGTTTGGTGGAGGATGGGCTGGGGAGGGCTTCAATGGCTGGAAGGATGTAGATGGGCTGGAGTAAGTCTTAACAGAGATTTCGGCAGTTGGAACCCAAGCACAGTACCGGGTAAAGCTTTGGATTATTGCCCAGAAATAGCTAAGAAGAAAAAATTAAAAAATTTAAATTGAATCAGGTTGGGCAGACTGAATGGACCATTCGGGTCTTTATCTGCCGTCATCTACTATGTTACTATGTAATTATCACGCCGTTAAAACCAATTTGAAACAATTTAGATCCAAATGGAACTAACCCCCCTCCCTTTTACAAATCCTTAACGCGGTTTTTAGCGCCAGCCGCTCATAAAATTCCTGAGCATTGGAGCTACACTAAGATTTTGTAAAAGGGGGGTAAGTTAGGCATCCTCAATGTAGGAACCTTATGGTACCTATCTTAGGCGCGCCTTATAGTATCAGGTCTAGTGCGTCTGAATACGATATTTTGCAATACAAGATTAATACATAGGTCAGGATATGTTACCACCATTTAGTCAAGTTTATTACTTGTCCATTGAAAAGTAATGAACCATCACCACAATTACAAGAAGATAATCAACCACTCAATGTTTCAGCAATGCTGGAACTTTCTGATAGAGAGACCGCATCTGTGGCAACATTACTTCTTACCGTAGCCCTTGCACCAGATAAAACTGGTTGCTTAGCTCTTCTTTAAGAACAAATTGAAATAATTTCTTGGACATAAAATATTAATGTTTCCAGATTTGGCACAGGACACTCAAAAAAGAAGGCGTGAATTTCTTATGCTAAAGCCAGGGGTTATCTCTCTTGGAGAGACCTTTTTTCTTTGTCATCCATGTAAATGTGTAATACAGAATTGTATGAAAAAAATATGTTTTCTTTGAGCGTTTCCAGTTGACTGCTTTCCTGTCAGGAGCTCGAATGGAAGAAGGGAAAACATAAGTGCAGTTTGAAAATTAAACGATATCCTCTCTCAGTTAAAGGACCTTATTTTCCTTTACATTTGATTCAAATATTTGTTAATATGACTCACTATATTTAATCTTGGATTTAATTTGAGGACTTGAGCTGAAGTTAAGCTATATATCCTATTTTTCTTGATAATAATGTATCTGAATGGCTGTGTTTTATTTGTTTGCTTTTCTTTAACTTTCTGTACAAGTGGATACTTGATTGGCAAAATAAAAATTTGATAAATAAAAAGTTAAAAAAAAAAAGATTAATAAATAGGTGAGGGGCTTATACTCTAAGTCTTGCTAAATGTTAAGTGTGTGCTAAGTTTTAATGTTGTACCTTAACAGAAAAAATTAATTTCAATATCAACTTCCTAACACAGAAGGGGGCAAAGAATGGATACGGAATATGCCTTACATTTAACATGAAGGGAAAACCGAAGGACCACTGGGGCAGGAGCAAACCTGGATCACTGCTGCCCTGCTCCTACATGGATGGTTAGAAGGTGCCAGGGACTACTCTGGATGGGAGAAGGGCTGTAAATTTTTTTTGTAAAGAGAAGGATTGGGGATCTGGGTTTAAATTGTAAAACAGATTCAGGTATGGTGGGAGGGGGAGGCTAGTTTTGAGAAATCACAGGGCATTTTAAAAAACAGCAGGACCAAATTACACAATGTCCCTGGATGCAGCAACAAAATATATTTCCCGTGAGATTTATTAACCTGTAGTTATGTTTTGCTTTTTTTTTTTTTTTTACTGCAGTAAGGATATAGGATATGCATTTGTTAATATGTCTATGACTTATTAGTACACATTAATAAACGTGATGAATGCACAATTTAATGTTTATTAACCTACTAATTAAAGTGCACAAAATAGATTTGCATGCATTGAAAAGTTCAAAAGTGAGTTAAAATACTTGAAAATCAGGAACAAGCCAGAATCTTTTTTTTTGCTTGCGCACACACCCTCAAGCCTCAGTTTAGTAAATTGTGTCCTGTATCTATTTGACTTGCCCACGGTTACAAGCAGTGGCGTACCTAGGGTATGTGGCACCCGGGGCCCATCATTTTTTGACACCCCCCCATGTAAAAAAATATTTTTTTGTAATGACCATGAAACGGAATAAATGGTCAGAATAGAAACAGGCATTGAAAATTTTCTTATATTCCAAACATAACATAACATAAATTATGTCTGAATTGTCATGACATCAGAAGTACATATGGAGTAGTTGCAGGTGATGCTTGGGACAGTTCTGATTGTGTTAGTTCGTTTTTATGTGTTTTTTGAATAGAAGGGTTTTTATTTCTTTTTTGATGGTTTTGTAGTCTGTGGTTGAGGTCAATAGGTTGTAGAGTTGGGGGTCGAGTGTTGCAGCTCGATTGGCTAGGAGGTTGTCGAACAGTTTTTTTCTTTTGACGTTTTTGGTTGGAGGGTGTGTGAATGGTGCGTGAGTTCTCCTATGTCTGGTTGAGGTGGATTGAATTATTTAGCTGAAGAAATTAGTTACCCCCTCATCCCACACACATTAATTCTCTTCCATTTTTGTTCCCATTATAAAAAACACTGATAAGTTCCCAGAAAAAAAATACATTAAAATAAGAAGTGAAAACAAAGGCCCCTACAGATGAGAACATAACATAAGAATAGCCTAACTGGGTCAGACCAATGGTCCATCATGCCCAGTAGCCCATTCTCATGGTAGCCAATCCAGGACACTAATACCTGGTCAAAACCCAAAGAGTAGCAACATTCCATGCTACCGATCCAGGGCAAGCATACACTTCCCCCATGTCTTAATAACAGATTATGGACTTTTCCTCCAGGAATTTGTCCAAATCTTTCTTAAAACCAGCTACACTATCTGCTTTTACCATAACTTCTGGCCACTTCATTTTTAAGTTTAGATCTTTCCTTTCAAACAGAGACCTTGCTAGATGTCAAATACAGCACAAGGTAACTTCACATGGACTTAGCTGTGCAGGAAATGTGAATCTCCTCATACACCCACCATATAGTGCAAAAATGTGCAAAGGTCTGTTTTTTTCTTTCGATCACTACATAGCCTAATGCCACACAAGCAGCGCTGTTACAAACATATTCTGTAGGTCAATGCTAAGGATAACAAAGTGTCCTTCCTTGGACCAGAAGGAGATACTGATAAACCACTGGAAGAGATCCCAAAACAACACCCAAAGACCCACTCAGTGTGTGAACCAGTTGAGTGGAGTGGACTAACTGGGGGGTGGAAATGGACCCGGAGTTTGCACAGCAGAATTTCCCAGACCACCTCTTCCTCTCAACACATTGACACGCTGCCACCACCACCACTAGGAACACCTCACTGGGTAGGCCAGCTATGCTATAAACTTTATAAAACACATTATTATATTTTCTTATAAAGCACATATTTTAATTGAACTCTCTGACATCCTTAGCCTTTCCATTCACAAAAATAGAAGGAAGAAAAGTTCCCATTTCCTGCTGTCTCATGTCCTTGGCCTATACAATATTTTTTTTCTGCAGACCCTTCAAAAGTCTGACCAAATCCTCGTTTCACTTGCATTATAAAGTACTGAGGATGCCATCTCTCCCCAATCCCAGGTCCTAAAGTCTAAGACAGTAGCGCAAACTAATGCTGTCAGATTCAGGAAAAAAAATTTTGATTCGATTCAGCCTATTGAATTGGTTTTTCAATTCGATTTTCCTGCCCAGTTGGGTGATTTTTTTCAAAACTCCTGGTGGGTTTTATAGCTTTTTCACCCCCTTTGGCTTCTCCTAATCACACTGGCGCTGTGGTGTAAATAAAATAAAGAAACAAAAAGGACTTTTCCTCTCTCTGTTAAATCCTAGCTCACGTTTGCAGTCCAACACCAGCTCTGGCAGGATACACATTTCAAATCTGACATATTATAATCACAAAACAGAAAATAAAATTAATTTTTCTACCTTTTGTTGTCTGGTTATATTTCAAATCTTGTTGGTCCAAGGCTCTGGTTTTCTTCTGATAACTTGGGGTCTCCTTCTTTCTGCATGCTAACCATCCATCTGCCAACTCTGTCCTCCCTTTCCATTTCCCTTCCCTCCCCAGGAAGTCTGGTATCTTTCCTTTTTTTCATCTCCCTCCACAGATCCACCTTTTCTTAACTACCCTTTCATCCGGCATCTCTCCCTCCTTCCCCACCACCCGAGTCCACCATCTCTCCCTTTCTTTTCCCAATTACCCTCCTATCCAGTATCTCTATCCCTCCTCCACACCATCCCTTGTGTCCAATTTCTCTCCCTTTCTGTTCCTTCCCTCCCTAAATCCCATGGTCCATCATTTCTCTCCCTCTCCTCTATTTTCAGACCCATTATTTCTTCCTCCCCCCCAAAGTTTGGCATATGCACGTCTCTTTGAACACCCCCTTCCCTCCGTGTACTTCTAAACCAGGTTCCCCCCAAAGGCCTGTCCCCCCTTGAAGGCCTGCACCCCCCTTGAAGGCCTGTCCCACCTCCTTGAAGGCCTGTCCCCCCCCTTGTAGGCCTGTCCCCCCCTTGAAGGCCTGCCTGCCTGTCCCCCCCCCTTGAAGGCCTGTCCCCCCCTTGAAGGTCTGCACCCCCCCCCCGAAGGCCTGCACCCCCCCGAAGGCCTGTCCTCTTCCCTTGTAGGCCTGCCTTCCTGTCCCCCCCTTGAAGGCCTGTCCCCCCCTTGAAGGTCTGCACCCCCCCCGAAGGCCTGCACCCCCCTGAAGGCCTGCACCCCCTTGAAGGTCTGCACCCCCCCGAAGGCCTGAACCCCCCCGAAGGCCTGCACCCCCCTTGAAGGCCTGTCCCACCCCTTGTAGGCCTGACCCCCCTTGTAGGCCTGTCCCCCCCTTGAAGGCCTGTCCCCCCCTTGAAGGCCTGCACCCCCCCGAAGGCCTGCACCCCCCCAAGGCCTGTTCCCCCCCTTGAAGGCCTGTCCCACCCCCTTGTAGTCTTGTCCCACCCCCTTGTAGACCTGTCCCCCCCTTGAAGGCCTGCCTGCCCCCCCTTGAAGGCCTGTCCCTCCCCCTTGAAGGTCTGCACACACCCCCAAAGGCCTGTCCCCCCCTTGAAGGCCTGCCTGCCCCCCCCCCTTGAAGGCCTGTCCCCCCTTGAAGGCCTTCCTGCCTGTCTGTCCCCCCCCTCCTCCTTGAAAGCCTGCCTGCCTGCCCGCCCGCCCCACCCCGAAGGACCGCTCGCCCCTGGCCTCCCCGCACCACTATGAAGCAGCACTACCTATGCTCCCGGCCTTGCCGTTCAGTCCCCCCCACCACCCCCGAAGGACCGCTCGCCCCACTGACCTTCCTGCACCACCTATGAAGCAGCCGCAGCAGGATCCCGACGTCAGCGATCTCTGCGCTGCTTAGGCGCTGCTTCCTGCGCCGCGTTCCCGCCCCTCCTCTGACGTCAGAGGAGGGGCGGGACCGCGGCGCAGGAAGTAGCGCCCAAGCAGCTCAGGTATCGCTGAAGTCGCGATCCTGCTGCGGGCTGCTTCACAGGTGGTGCAGGAAGGTCAGTGGGGCGAGCGGTCCTTCGGGGGTGGGGGGGAATGAACGGCAAGGCCGGGAACACCCCCTCATGGCTGGCACCCGGGGCGGACCGCCCCTCCCGCCCCCCCTTAGTACGCCACTGGTTACAAGGCAGTAAAAGGATATTTAAACCCTGTCTTCACTGTTTCTCAGTTCACTGCTTAATCTACCTAACTTCAACTCATTAATTCCATTTTGTAGCTTTAGACAAGTAACAGTGATTTCTATGTCACTAAACCATTTGAGTTTGATGCATGGCCTGTCGTTGCTTACTCTGTACAGATATGCAGATGAGTGAGCCTTTTATGTGCCATTTCTGTATGCATGAATCACCATATAACATCATAAGCCTAAATATGAAGGGAAATAAATACTTTTATGAAATTACTGCACTCTACATTTATTTTTACCACATCTGAATGAAAAACCAAGAAAAACAATCTTTTTTCTGAATTTGAGGTTATGCTTACTTCTTTATGAGGAGTGACAGAAAAGGTGTAATTTTCTGTTATTTTTCATCGAAAGGAAATTCTTTTGCTACAGATATTGTCAAACATGCATGTCGGACATAAGAACTTTTTTTTTTTCATTGATCTGGCCAATGTTCCACTGAATGTTTAAAGTTTTGCTTTGTTTAAAATGAATGTTATTTTAAATGATCTCAGTATTTAAGTCTGTGTGAAAATCCAGATGGTGGTGGGTCCATAAGAGTTGTGTAATTCTAGAGCAGACAGCAAAACCTTTGAAGGAGTTCTTTGAAATCTCAACTTGAGTCCATACTTCTCACAGCCAGAGAAGTCTATAGATTTATTGTGCTTCTAACAAAATTGCTAAAGCTCATTAGGCACCGGCTTGGCCTATTTTGAGCACCTTTCAGCTGAAAATTCATTTTTCACTTCCACTCCGAGTTATAAATACTTTCAGAATAAAACTCACCAACTCCCTCTCTTTTTTCTGTTTTGAAACTGAGGCCCTATTACTAAAGTGAGCTGTTGATATTGTATATCTGGATTTTCAGAAAGCATTTGATAAAGTTCCTCATGAACAACTACTGAGGAAATAAAAATGGCATGGGCAGGAGGCAGTGTCCTATTAAGGATTAAGAATTGAATAAAAGATAGCAAACAGTGTAGGGTTAAATGGTCAATATTCTCAATGGAGAAGGTTAAATAGTGCGGTTTGTTGGAGTCTGTGCTGGGACTGCTGCTTTTCAACATATTTATAATGATCTGGAAATAGGAATAACAAGTAAGGGGATTAAATTTGCAGACAACACAAAAGTGGTTATTTTAGAAGCTGTATTCTTGTTTTGGTCATCTGAAACTGAAATCTGGATGCCCTTATGCTCAATTCACTTGGCCACTCCTAACTTTAGCCATGGGAATGGGTACTACATGTATTCTATACACCGTGCTTAACTCAAGATGTGGTTTATAGACTAGTGCTAAGCATGGGGTTTTTGGCACAGATTTTTTTTGGAACCATATATACAACTAGGTCCTCAACGTGTAATTAAACTTTAAAATTTGTTGACAGAGAATGTGGTAAAAGAAGTTAGTTTAACAGGGTTTAAAAATGCTTGGACACATTCCTACAAGAAAAATCCATAAGTCATCATTAAAATGGACTTGGGGAAAACCCACTGCTTATTCTGTAGGAATAACATAGAGGATGTGGGATGAACTTGGAGGATCACCAATTAGAAAGAGGATAGTATAAAAAACAAAAATGAAATGACTATATATATATATGTTGACTGTGCTGAGTAGTGCTTAGATGGCGACTCCAGCTGTGAAGAACTAAGGCCAGTGCTTGAAGTCTATGATCTGTGTCCCATCTATGGCAAGACAGATTAAGATGTACTACAGGGCTTTGATGGCAACTCCAGTAATTGGACAATGCTGGGTAGACTTATACGGCCAGTGTCCCAAAAATGGCAAAGAAAGTTCAGGATCAAGTATACATATCTAACACCACATTCACAAGGCAGGATTAATTCGTCGAGGGCCCCTAGGCACCCAAGTACACTGGGCCCCCTGCCCTGCCCCGCCCCGCCCCACCATGCGCCCAGGCGGATACAGGAAGCTGCATCAGAGGTAAGCTTTGGGCAAGAAGCACCGCTTGCACAATTACAGTTCCCGTTGCCTTTCTTACCCGTGTTGCATGCTTGTCTTACTTTCCGTTGAAGGGGGGGGGAGCGTGTTGCCGATCGGGGTGGGGCCCACGTTACCAATCGGGGGGAGCCCGCATTGCCGATCAATGCTGGAGGGGCCCATCGCCGTTTGGAAAAAACAATGTTGATGCCCTCCTTCATCGGGCCCCCCTGACCGTTTCGGGCCCTAGGCACGTGCCTACTTGGCCTATTGATTAATCTCTGCCCTGCACATTCATTGGTAGTTTAATCATGAACTGGTTACAAATGTGACTGTTGGGCAGAGTCAATGGACTCTTCATATCTTTATCTGCCATCATCTACTATTTTACTGTTATTTCTGGAATAAGCAGCATAAAATCTGTTTTACATTTTCGAGATCTTGCCAGGTACTTGTGACTAGACACAAAATATTGGGCTTGATGGACCTTCAGTTTGTCCCAGTACAGCAATAATTATGTACTTATGTACAGTCGACTCCACCTAAGTGCACGTCGGTTAAGCACATGCTTCAGCTATCTGCAGCCTACAACCACGGTCCCGTTTTTTTTACATTAAAGTCAATGGAAGTAAACTCAGGATATTTGCAATTCGTATAAGCACACAATCCGCTTATGCGCACTGATGTCATAGGTCCAAACTCTATTTTTTCACATTATGTTCATTCCAGTTAAATGCAATCACGTTCTGATTGGGAATGGCTAGGCTTCACACAGCAGCTTATGCGCTGGGACAGCTGGGAAAGTGAATGCTCCGCTTCCACTCAAGCTGTAGGGCATAGCTTTCCTGTACTTTAGGCTCCAGCAGCCCAAGCGCCATATTTAAACTGAGCCGGCTTAACTACAGCCTCCCCCTCCCCCCACTCCTATTAAGCGCACGTGGAGACCTGGTCCAAAGGACATGCATTTAAGCAGAGTTGACTGTATATTTATTATGGATAGCCTGAAAACCTAGTCTGTTTGCAGCTCTCGATAACTGAACATGGGCAATCCTGTATTGATTACTACTCTCCTTTTTCCCAACAACACTCCCATCCCCTTATTATCCTTCCCCTCCCTCCCCTCCCTTCTTATATTTTGAACCCTACCTCCCCCCCCCCCATATTTGCATTACTGCTGATGGAATAGGAAGTAAGAGCAAGAACTAGTTCTTCATGCCCAACTCATTTAAGATCCCACTTCACGCTCTAGCAGGTGGTGACTAAATATAAACCTCAGATAGTCCAGAAAAGTATTTTCCTTTTGAAGGAGAAGTATGCATCCTTAGCCTCTAATATCATGAGTGTAGAAGGAATTTCTCTACTGCCAGTGAGTTAGGGGGCTGCCCTCAGCAAGCATTGCAAAGCACAAGTTTTTCCCTGTAACACAAGCTTTATCCAGTAAGAGTCTCTCCCCTTTGCATAAAGAACCACAAACTGCTATCTTTCCAAACACAAGTCCCAAGGGGAACATAATAATTTGCTTCTCCATTAAGGCCTCCAGGTATTGCATAATTTGAAGCCAAAAATATTGTATCTTTGGGCAATTCCACATAGGGTGGGATAAGGTACCATCTGTTGCTCCACACATGGGGTTAGAATAGCTCCTGCCATGTGTGCTCATGCCTGTAAAAAATATGTTCTTATGATAGTTTGCAAATGACATTCACATAAATTGACACTACAAATTAATAGAGAAGCTAGACTGAATAAGCTCTTTATCTGTTATCTTTATCAGTAACTCTAATGCACAGCTTTCTGAATTGATCCTCAAGGAGTGAAAAGATAGCTACAGCTGTTACTCCACCTTCTGTTCTGGAGAATCAATCCTTCTTTTTCCCCGTGTGCTGCTCTCCCTTCTAAGAGACAAATGTTCTTTTAAATTTTTTTCATACCATGTGACATAGCCTGCAAATCAAACCACCTAGGAGCCCCTTGGTTCCTCTGGTACACACCTCTCAACTACAGACCTACTGCCTGATGGGTAATGTAGTCCAGATTTCTAGGCTTCACACTTCCCTTTTCTTAAGATGGGGGAAGCATGCACTAACTTTTACCCTTGCTTTCCAAAGCAACAAGCACATCTTAGGTGCTTGTCACAATAAATTACATCATTGGCATTCAAGTGAAATATTTATATAAATTACACTGACAAAACTAAAACAATACAAAATATGCAAACAATACAAAATATGCCCTATTACGTACCAGTACAATAGCGCCCATTGGCGGCCAGCACGAACCCTGGTTTACAAATACACTTGAAGCTGCCATCTTCATTTATACACATCCCATTTAAACACATACTGGTGGCTGCGCATTCATCCTGATCTGTTGAAGAAAAAAAGACCTGTAACACGCATACGTACATACTAGACCAACGGTTTCCAGTCAGGTTTTCAGGATAGCCCTAGTGTATATGCATGGGGCAGATTTGTATGCCTGTCGCCTCCATTATATGCAAATCTCTCTTATACATATTTATTAGGGCTGTCCCAAAAACAGTGGCATTAGGCATCATAAAGTGCCTATATAAACATGGCGCCATTTTTTTTAGGCACCGGTTGACGTCTTGAAATTTGTTTTAAAAGGTCTTTTAAACGGTGTTTTGCTCTTAACTTACCTACCTAGGTTAAGGCACTGTTTATAGCATATGGGCCTTATTGATTCCTATTTAGGTGGCAGTAAGTACTCCTGCATTTTCCAGTTAGTGCATGCTAATGTGATTGCAATAGCCGGATAACACTTCCACTCCTTACCTATGACATGGTCCCTCCCCCCCAAATTTACAAAAAATATAATGTGCAATTACAGAGGAATTCTATACATGGTTCTAAATGTTAGGCTGTACTTCTGTGCTGAATTTTAAACACAGAAAATTGTTCTAACAGATGCAAGGCGCTGAAACAGGGCAGAAACAGCAGACCAATTTGAGAAAACACTCACACGCCCATTTTTAGAACAGCACTTAAGCGTTTCTGCGCGGATCTGCAAAGGGGATGTGACCACATGAGGGACATGGGCAGGTCAGGGGCATTCCTTTAGAATCTATGCAGTGTTTTAGAACAGTGAAGATCCATGCATAGCTTGTGCGCCAGGTTTTACACCTGGTTTCAGTTGGTGTAACTCCTTGCATCCAAATTTGAGTGCGCTATTCAATAAAGGGCCCTCCTGGAACATCCATTATAGAATATTGTTCTCTGCTGATTATTTTTGAAGCTGAGTTTTGAGCACTACGAGGGGCTGCGGAAAAGTTCTCAGCCCAACCAACAATATTGGGGAAGTCTCCATCCAGGGCTATACACTTAGTCCAGTAATTTTCCCCTTTTTTCATTCCATTCGAAAAATATGGAATGAAAAAAAGTGGAAAATTGCTGGACTGAGTGTATAGCCCTGGATGGAGACTGCCCCAACATTGTTGGTTTGGCTGAGAACTTTTCAGCGGCCCCTTGTATTTACTGAATCCAGCCCTTGGTGCACAGTGACTTGCACAATACCACAACATGGTTTACTGTGTTTTGTGACAAGCCTTTTTTTTCCCCTTACCTGCCCCACTTTGGAATCAGAGATCCCTGGAAAATTTCAAATTGGAACTAAAATCTTTCCTCTTCAGAGACGCCTACCCATAAAGTACTACCTATCTAAACTTTGAGCAGGGACAGGTCTCCAGGTCACAATATATTCCTTTTCCTTATGTTTTGCCCTCCCTCTTCTATCCTATCAGAAACTGTAATTCATCCCCCATCCCTCACTCTCAAGGTTGTGTAATATATACATAGCACCCCTTCCCTATAAGAATACTGTATAAGTCTCCTAGAAGGCATTGACCACTGTGCAGGGTAGTAAGCTCATATTAAACTTGAAACTTGATTGTGCACATGGTAATGCTTAACAGGACTTAGTAAAAGGAACCCTGAGACATCCTCTTTCTCTACTAATACCAGGTTTCATTTTTCCTTATGTGCTACTCTTTTAAATTATTCCACTTTATATTTTAAAACATTTCAGGTACAAAGTATTCTTATACGACTCATACTGTCCATTATTTTAAGGCCTTCTACAATGTCTTCATGAACTCTGGCTGATCTCCTACTTTCTGCCAATAAGACGAAGAGGCAAGGGCAAAGTCCTTGGGATAATTTTCAGAGGTCAGAGGAGGGATATGGTTGCCTTTTAATATTATGTTGAATTTTGAGAACCAGTTTAGTAAACTTTGGAAATTTGCTGGAATAACTTCAAAGACTGAAGAAAGTAAGTCCCCTTGAGAGTAATGTACATAAATTTCATTTTTAGACCACTAGAGATATTGCTCATGTAAACATCAAACATACTGTAAATCAATGATACTAAATTTATTCTATGGATATGTTCAGTTGGCAGTGAAACGATTTTCTTCCTTGTGCTCACATCTGAATAAAGGGGAAATCCTCAAACCTTAAGGACAATAATATACAGCAGGGGGTTCTTAACCCAGTGCCTGGGATACACTCAGCTAGGTTCTCAGGATATCCACAATGAATCTGCATGATGTAGATTTGCATACAATAAAGGCAGTGCATAAAAGGGATGCAGGTCAGAGGCTAAAAATTACAGACCTGCGAGTCTCACATCAATAGCCTGTAAACTTATGGAGATGTTGATTAAAAACAGATTGGATATGATTCTGGATGACGAGAGGCTGAGGGAATCCCCACCAGCATGGATTTACGATGGGAAGGTCTTGTCAATCCAATCTGATAAGCTTCTTTGACTGGGTAAAGAAACAACTAGATAGGGGAGAGTCCCTGGATATAGTGTATTTAGACTTCAGTAAAGCCTTTGATAGTGTCCCACACCGTAGGTTATTGAACAAAATGGATACAATGGGACTAGGAGAAACATTGACTGCATGGGTTACAGACTGGCTCAGTGGTAGACTTCAGAGGGTGGTGGTAAATGGTACTCCCTCAGAAACGTCGGAAGTGACCAGTGGAGTGCCGCAGGGCTCTGTCTTGGGTCCGATACTATTTAATATCTTTGTACAAGACCTGCCCAGAGGACTTCGAGGTAAGATTACATTATTTGCCAATGACGCTAAGCTATGCAACGTAGTGGACAGCGCAACCATGCCCGACACTATGAGTCAGGACCTACTTTTACTGGAAAAATGGTCAAATACTTGGCAACTGAGTTTTAACGCCAAAAAGTATAAAGTTATGCACCTTGGTAGCGGTAACCCCTGCAAAACATACACCCTGAATGGTAAAACCTTAACAAGAACTGTCGCAGAACGGGACCTGGGTGTAATCATTAGTGAAGAAATGAAGACTATCAATCAGTTGGAGAAAGCTTCAACCAAGGCTAGACAGATGCTGGGTTGCATCCGAAGAAGTTTTGTAAGCCGAAAGCCTGAAGTTATAATGCCGTTGTACAGGTCCATGGTGAGACCTCATCTGGAGTACTGTGTTCAGTATGGAGGCCACATTATCAAAAGGATGTGAAGAGAATGGAATCAGTTCAGCGAATGGCCATTAAGATGGTCTCAGAACTCAAGGATCTCCCATATGAAGAACGTCTGGGTAGGCTGCAGTTATATTCTCTTGAGGAACGCAGAGAGAGGGGAGACATGATAGAGGCCATGCTGAGGTCGAGGAAGATATCTTTTTCCTTCAGGTCGCACGGCAACAAGAGGACATCTGCTCAAACTCAAGGATGGGAGACTTCATGGCGACATCAGGAAGTACATCTTCACCGAAAGGCTGGTTGATCGATGGAATGGTCTTCTACGTCAGGTAGTTGAAGCCAGTAACGTGCTCGACTTCAAGAAACGATGGGATAAACATGTGAGTTCACTCCGGGGAAATGCTTAGGGGAGGGTTCTTTTAGGGGGAGGGTTCTTTGAGTGGGCAGACTTGTTGGAACATCGGCCCTTTTCTGCCGTCATACTCTGTGTATTCTATGTAAATTATCTTATACATATTCATTGTGGATATCCTGACTGGCTGAGTATGTCCTGAGATCTGGGTTGAGAATCCCTGATGTAGAGTGAAGCCCTTGCTGTGGTTCAAAGTCATTGTTTTAATGGGATGAATTGTTTTAATGGGATGAATGATAAGCCCTTTTGTGGCATTTCAGATACTGCATTAACACCCCCCCTTTACAAAAGCTGGTATGCTGAATACTCTGCACTGCTCCGACGATCATAGGAACTCTATGACCGTCAGAGCAGCGCAGAGCATTCAGCATGCCTGCCGATGCTAAAAACCTCTTGTGCGGTTTTGTAAAAGTGTGGGGGGAGGGTTTAAAGTCTTATTTTCTGTGTTAAAAAAGATAATAAAAACCATACTGAGTCAGATGTCTAGCAAGCCCAGCATCTTGTCCAGGTGACAGGTACCTGGTAGACCCAAAGGTTAATCTATTTCCCATAGTTCATTTTCAGGATGAACAATGGCTCCCCTAAGTCTACTTGGCTAATAATTTTTATAGACTTTTCCTCCAGAAACATATCCAATCTTCTTTCAAATTTCTCTATGTTGATTATTTTGACTACAACCTCCTGCAACAGATGCCATAGCTTATTTATAAGAAGCATGAAAAAAAACTGCCAATTGTCAATCTATTGATCATTAGTTTATCAATGTGTCCTCTTGTCTTTCTGTGTTTGACAGGTCAAACAAAGATTCCCTATTTAACCATTCCACACAACTCATAATTTTATAAAATTATCTTTTCTCCTCTGTTTAGCATTTCTTCATACATGAGGTATTCATTGTCATTTTTGTCATTCTCTATAAACACTTCCTGGTTTGCTGTATCATTTTTGAAATGGGAGAACCAGAATTGCACACAATACTTTTAGATGGATCAGTAACCTCTATAGAGGCATAATGATATTCTATGTCATTATTCACCCCCTTTTTGGATAATCCATAACATCCTATTTGCCTTTATAGCAACTGCAGCACACGAGGTGAGAATTTCAACATATTATCTTTTTCTTGAGTGGTAACTCAGTATTGTGTGGTGGGATTAGTTTTCCCTGTGTGCATCACTTTGGACTGATAGTCACTTTAGATCAGTGGTCTCAAGCTCAAACCCAAACCCATTGTAGGGCCACATTTTGGATTTGTAGGTACTTAAGAGGGCCTCAGAAAAAATAGTTAATGTCTTATTAAAGAAATGACAAGTTTGCATGAGGTAAAACTTTATGGTTTATAAATCTTTCCTTTTGGCTAAGTCTTAATAATAATATTGTCATTTATTGCTAAAGAGACATATGATCAAGAAACTGTTTTATTTTACTTTTGTGATTATGATAAACATACTGTACTGTACTCAAAATAGTACCTGGCGCATGTGGCCCCCGGGCTGCGAGTTTGAGACCACTGCTATAGATGATATCTAAGGTTTATGGCAAGTTATTTGGTCATTTATATTGGAGGTAAATTTATATGTTAATTTATTGGTTTATTTACTCCAGTTCCTCATATTTATTGTTCACTTTGGACTTCTGACAAAAACAAAAAAAACTTTGTGGAGGAGGTGATGTTCAAAATGCAGGCTTTATTAAAATTACAGTTTAATAATAATCCACATAAAATATCTAGGACCCAAAATGTTGGGAGCTATGGACCCGACACGGCTCTCTTGAGAACCTCTCATTCGCGCAGTTACGTCTAAGATTGTTTTTAATTCTTAATCCATGAGCTTCTGTATCAGGACCTTTAGGGACTCCTAATGAAGACTGCATCGTCGAAACACGGACTGTGTTGGCTCCATAGCTCCCAACGTTTTGGGTCCTAGATATTTTTATGTGGATTATTAAACTGTAATTTTAATAAAGTCTACATCTTGAACATCACCTCCTCCACAAAGTTTTTTGTCTATGTCAGATTTCCATTTTTCTGGAGTATTAAGGGTCAACCTCTTGTTTGTGTGTCACTTTGGACTTCTCCACATTAGATTTCATCTCTTTCATTTAGATGCCCTATCTCCTAATTTCACAAAATCCTTCTGCAGATCTTGACAATTCTCAGCCATCTTTGAATATTTTTGTGCCATGTTCAAATTTGATCACCTGATTCACCAATCCTATGTCTAAATCATTTATAAATATGTTAAATAGCAAAGACACAAACATCCATGTCCCTTGCTGTCTGTCACCTGTTCATAATTTAGACATTTCAATTTGTAAAATGGATGTTTACGGTAGATGTTTCTAGTACAAGGATATCCATCTCACGTGTATTTTAGAACATACTGTATTGTTGTCAAAACAGACTCCACATCAACTAACTCACCATTATTCATTAGTGTGTTTACACTTTTTAAAAAATCTAATAAATTGATAAAGCATAATTTGCCTTTACTGAACCCATGCTAACCCCTTCCCATTAAGCCAAAGTGGAGAATTATTTTTTTTTAGTATAGCTTCAGCTATTTTGCCTGGCACCAACATAAACTGAGCAGTATTTGCCAAAAGGTGACGGGAAGGAATTCAACTACAAAACTAACACCAGAATGATATTATTATAATAATATAATAATGGTGAAATATGTCCTCAGTGTGAGGTTACATGCTTGAGGCACCACAAAGTTCTAAAAGAACTGCAGCCATTACGCTTGAATATGTTAGGCTTTTCCAAGTTGAGATAAACTCACAACTTAGCCCCACACCATCATAGGAACATACTGTGTGTGAATAACAACAGTGAATGAACTTGTATAGTGCAATTACTATCAATCTAATTCACAAAATAACAGTGGAATTCCTGCCCCTCACCTCCAGCCTAAAGAGTTAAAGTAAACAAGCTGACAAAAATCAACAGCAGCAGAACTTAACTTGATGAGTCAAACTGTCCCATTCTCAAAGCACTGATAATGAACGTCGGGAGAGAGAAAAGCGTCATATCAAACTCTGCTCTAATCTCCAGGGTTCGACCAGGCTTGGGGCTCCTTTTACAAAGCTGTGCTAGCGGTTTTAGTGCACGCTTAGCACGTGCTAAATTGCCATGCACGCTAGACGCTAACGCCAACATTGCGTGGGTTTAGCGTGCGCTAAAATTCTGCATGCGCTAAAAAAACTATTGCAGCTTTGTAAAAGGAGCCCTTGGTTTCAGGGACTACCACCCCTTTCTCAGGAACCAAACAACAGGAGCACAGATGCTAAGCCACCAAACTTTCAGTAATTTAACTGCACTGCTGAAAACTGATTCAGTTTCCTCACATTGAGGACATACTTCACCATTATTATATTATTATATTAATATCATTCTGGTGTTAGTTTTGTAGTTGGATTCCTCCCCTTCACCTTTTGGCAAATACTGCTCAGTTTGTGACTTTCAAGAATATTTTGCAGTTTTTAGGGGTTTTTTTTTCTGTTTTTGTTGGCACCAACTTAAGGCTCATACTATGAGCCCTTTTTAAAAACTGATGTTACATTAGAATATAAGAATTGTCTTACTGGGTCAGACCAATGGTCTATCTAGCCCAGTAGCCCGTCTTCATGGTAGACAGGTCACACAGTTAACTGAGAATTGGAGGGTGACCAGAGAGAATAGTTAAGCTCTGGAACATGTTGCCAAAAGTTGTGGTAAGAGCAGTTAAAGTAGCTGGTTTTAAGAAATGTTTGGACAATTTTCTGGAAGAAAAGTCCATAGTCTGTTAATGAGACAAACGTGGGGGAAGCCACTGCTTGCCCTGGATCGGTAGCATGGAATGCTGCTACTATTTTGGTTTTTGCCAAGTACTAGTGACCTGTCTACCATGAAGTTCTAGTGACCTGTCTATCATGGTATCATCGAAGCGGGCCGGCCTACCAAAGGCCCCGAGGCTGCCTCATGAAACCGCGCTAAAATACTGCTTAGGGGCAGCTGTGTGCCGAAGTTAAAAGCACACAGAGCTGCCGCTAGCCTACATAGAGGAAACATTTGCTGGAGAGGGAAGGAGGGAAGGGAGTAGAGGTGCTCCTGGACAAGGGAGGGGAAGGGGCTACTGCTGGCAGGGGAGAAGGGAAGGGATGAGAATTACTGTTGGATAAGGGGAGGAGGAAAGGGAGAAGGGGAACTCCTGGACAAGGGAGGGGAAGGTGCTACTTCTGACAGGGGAGAAGGGAAAGGGAAGGGACGAGAATTACTGTTGGATAAGGGGAGGAGGAAAGGGAGAAGGGGTACTCCTAGAAAAGGGAGGAGAAGGGGCTACTGCTGACAGGGGAGAAGGAAAAGGGAAGGGATGAGAATTACTGATGGATAAGGGGAGGAGGAAAGGGAGAAGGGGTACTCCTGGACAAGGGAGGGGAAGGGGCTACTGCTGACAGGGGAGAAGGGGAAGGGAAGAGAGTTACTGTTGGATAAGGGGAGGAAGAAAGGGAGAAGGTACTGTTGGACAAGGGAGGAGGAACATTGGAAGGAAACAGCTGGCAGGGAGATTAGAGGAGGGGAAGGAGTCAGGATGGAATGGAGAGATCAGATGAGGGAAAGGGGAGAGACAGAGGACTGACAAGGTAGAGAGAGATTGATGCTGGGAAGGGGGATCAGATGGAAAATAAGGAAAAAGGGACAAAGATGCTAGATCTGGTGTAGGAGAGAGGGGCATAGAAAGCACGCAGATACCATATGGGAGGGGGAGGGGTAGAGGGCAGACAGTGGATGGAAGAGGCAGATGCTGGATTGAAGAGACAGAGGGCAGACGCTGGATGGAAGAGAGTGAAAAGATGATGAAAGCAGAAACCAGAGATGACAAAAGGTAGAAAAAAATAATTTTATTTCTATCTTGTGATTAGAATATATCAGATTTAAAATATGTATCCTGCTAGAGCTGATGTTAGACATAACTGGGGAGTGCAAAGCCCAGGCAGTGCGTCTTTAGCTTCCAGCTGGCTTAGGGCTCTCTCTGACCAGGAGGCAGTTGCCCTAGTTGCACTCCCCCTAACACCATTCCTGCCATGTGTGACTGCGGTATTCTGTTAGCATGATATTTGTGTAGCATTCTGTAATAATTTGGCTTATTCAGTTTTCTTGATAGTAGAGGGGATATATGTGAAGGGGAGGGGAGACGGGGGTTTTGTTGATCCTTGCCCTGTATTATTTATATTTATAAAATGACAATTGTATAGAATATTGTTTCTTTTTATACTTTAATAAAATATGTTCAATATAAAATCATAACTATTTGAGGCTTGTGAGGATGGGATCAGATGGTTAACGGGACCGAACTCGCAAGGACAGGGCGGCAATGGGGTTTTTTAAAATTTCAGTCTTATTAGTTTGCCGGTCCACGAAATAATTATTTTATTTCCGCCGGTCCATAGGTGTAAAAAGGTTGAAGAACACTGACCTAGAAGTCGCCTGACTATGGAGGTATAGAAAAATAAAGTTATTATTATTATTGTTATTATTATTATATTAAGACCATGATTTCTTAGAGCTGCTGCTACCACAACCAGGCACTTGGTGAACATTCTGGGAGACGAGGCCAGGCCAAAGGGTAGTACTCTGTATTGAAAATGCAGATTCCCCACCCGAAATCTGAGGTACTGACGGGAGGCCAGATGAATGGGGATATGAGTGTAAGCCTCCTTGAGATCCAGAGAGCATAATCAGTCATTCTGTTCGAGAAGGGGATAAAGGGATGCCAGGAACAACATTCAAAACTTTTCTTTGACTAGGAATTTGTTGAGAGCCCTGAGATCCAGATCGCCCGTCTTCTTCAGAACAAGGAAGTAACGGGAGTAAAACCCCCTGTTCTGCTGTTTCAAGGGAACTGGTTCGATGGCATGGAGACGAAACAGAGCTTGAGCTTCCTGAAGAAGAAGGGCGGTCTGGAATGGATTGGAAGGATACTCTCTTGGAGGAAGCTCTGGTGGAATCTGAGAGAAATGAAGAGAGTATCCTTCCCTGATGATGGAAAGTACCCAGAGGTCAGATGTAATTACCGTCCATCGGTGATAGAAATGATGGAGATAACCTCCTATAGGGAGAAAAGGAGACAGAGTCAGAACTGTGGAGGTTATGCTCTGTTTTAAACAGTCAAAAAGGCTGAGTAACCTTAGGTGCAGGAGAAGGTTGAGGTTTCTTTTGTTTCTGAGGCTGCTGTTTCTTTAGAGGAGGGCGATTATAAGAAGCCATCCTCGGAGTAAAACGCCACTGATAGATAGGAGCAGGGCGTGCAGGTTTTGCAGAAGCTGGCTTCGGCTTGGGTCTGACAATAGATTCAAAGGATTTCTCATGGTCAGACAATTTCTTGGTGGCTGCCTCGATGGATACATCAAAGAGGTCATTGCCGTCACAAGGGATATTAGCCAAGCGGTCTTGAAGATTAGGGTCCATGTCAATGGTACGAAGCCAAGCAAGACGACGCATAGCCACAGAACAAGCAGCTGCCCGAGCAGACAACTCGAAGGCATCGTAAGATGACTGCAGGAGATGCAATCTGAGTTGGGATAAAGAAGCCAGGACTTCTTGAAATTCAAAATGCTTTTGAGTATCCAGATAAGTCAAAAACTTTGGCAATAGAGAAATAAGTGATGAATTGAAAATTATAATTGAGGACATCATAGCATTTTGATAGATGCGACGTCCGAATTTGTCCATAGTTTTCCCTTCCCTTCCAGGAGGAACGGTGGCATAAACCTTGGAAGGATGGGACCTCTTTAAGGAGGACTAGACAAGCAGGGATTGATGAGATAACTGTGAGTTGTCAAACCTTTTGAGATGTACAGTTTTATACCTAGAGTCCAATTTTCCTGGAACAGCTGGTATGGAAAAAGGTATTTCCATGCATCGACCAAAAGTCTGATTCAAAAGCTTATGAAGTGGAAGCTTAAGAGATTCTGCCAGAGGTTGAGGAAGATGCAAGATTTGAGATACTCCTTAGAGTATTTGGAGCTAGTATCTAATTGAAGGTCCAAGTCCACAGCCATCTGATGAAGAAAAGATGAGAAAGATAGCTGATCGGCCAATGCTTTGCTTCGAGAAGGACTCGAGGACGTCGAGGCAGCCTGGGTCGAAGATGAAGCTTCGGCAGGAATAAAGGCATCAAAGGAATATGGTGACTTGGACGAGGCAATCGAAACCAGCATTGGAGACCTCGAACGAGGAGTCGGTGGTCTAGTCGAGGTTGGAGTCGATCGAGGCTTAGTGGAAGAAGGTCTTTCTTTAGAAGAACTATGCCTGGAAGGATGCCTCGAAGAAGGCCAAGACTGTCAATGAGAACTATGCCTGGAAGCAGATTTCGAAGATCGAGGAGATTTCGCCTCGGAGACGGAAGCAGCCGATGGTATCAACGAATGTATGGGACTGGAGGCTATAGATCAAAGCTCCAGAGGCTTGATGGAGGAACCTCTATGCACTCCCAAAGACTCTGCTCCTTGTATAGAGTGTGAGGATTCCTTCCGAGGCACTGGCAAAGAATCTGCTCCTTGCTGTATGTGCATTGATGCCAGACCAGACACTCGCAGAGACTCTGCTCCCTACAAAGAGTGTGAAAGGTCAGCCTGAGGCAGTGGAAGTGGCTCGACCTCGCGGGAGACTGCTGAATGCCCAGGCTGGATAAGAGGAAGATGCTTTGGTCCCATATTAGTAAGGAACTGAATGAACTGCTTCTCCAACATGGTCTGGAAAGAAGCCGGCAAGGATGGATCCGCATCTGAAACTAGACCACCTGCTTTGGCTGGAGGTTCCTTCGAGGTAGTGTGAGTGTGCTTCGACTGGAACCGACTGCTGAGCTATCTGACCTGAGGAAACAGGGGAAGATACAGCTGATGTCGTCGAAGAAAGAGCCGCTGCAAACGACAAAGGTCTGATGAGGCTTGAGGTGGAAGCAGTAGAAGCAGGAGGAACTTCGGTAGGAGTCGAGGCCAAGGTCGCCTTTGAAGTCAAAGGATCAGTAGAAGATTCCATCTCGAAGAGTTTGTCCACCAAAATACAACGATGATTGAAAGCTCGAGGCTGAAGTGTTTGACAGCGCAGGCACGACCTAGGATGATGTTTCGGCCCAAGGCACTTGAGGCAGCGATGGTGTGGGTCTGTAAGAGAGATCGCGCGCTGGCACTTGCCACACTTCTTGAAGCCCATGACAGGCTGGGACATAGAAGTGAAAATAGCCGCCGCAAGATCGAAGCCCTCAGGCTGCAGCCGAGCGGCCTGTCCCGGAAAACAGATGGAAGAAAAAATTATTTTATTTTTTTTTAAACTGAAAATAAAATAAAGAAAATAAGAACAGCGATTCGTGAGGAAAAAAATAACCGCGGTTCAGAGAAGGCACAAGTAACGAAGTTAACGCAGAGAGTCAAAGATGTATTTCTCAGCTCCGCAGAAAACTGAGAACTGAGGAGACGCGCCCTACGCTGGGCGGGAAGGCACTCGCGCATGCACGGTGCGGGTGACTCGAAACTTCGAGTTTCTTCAAGCACATCTGCTTGTGAGGCGTCCGCATCCAGGCATCCAGGCTCCGTCACCCATATGTGAGAATACCTGCCTGCTTGTCCTGGGATAATATGCTGTTTAATCTCAATGCTCCAAATGTCCTTTAGACTCGTCTTTGGTTTTTTATTCAATAAATCAGATATCAATTTATACCACTGGGAGGCCTGATGCCCTAAGGAATCTGTCTGAAAGCATAGGATCTGCAAACTAAAGTAATTTTTGAAATTTCTCCATTCAGGGAACCCTTTCTCAATGGCTTGCTTCAATGCAACCATTTATAAATTTGAGTCTCACCACATATACTCCTAAATAGCATCCCTCTTCAAATAGTAACTACAAGAAAAATATTGGGAATAACACTAGATCAGGAACTCTCATACCATAACCAAATTAGCTCAGTAGTCAAAAATTGTTTTTATAAGCTACGGCTCATCAGATCACTATCAAAAGTCCTAAAACCTGAAGCTCTTAACACTTTAATCCACTCATTAATCATTTCTAGGCTAGACTATTGCAATACTTTATACCATGGCATAACCAATAAAGAAATTAGGAGACTACAGATAATGCAAAATACAGCAATAAAAATTATAACAAATTCAAAAAAATATGACCACGTTACACCACTTTTACAAACTGCTCATTGGCTACCAATCACACACAGAATAATTTTTAAAATCATACTCTTAACATTTAAAATTCAACAATTATTTCTGGACCGTTTTTTGACACCATATTCTTCATCCAGGACACTCAGATCAACACAACAACATTTACTAACTATTCCGTCTTTAAAAATAATAGGTGATTACGATGGAATCCATATGGGAGGCCATATCCAGTATGCAAACTTTACTGGGGAGTCAAATTCAGCAATTATCTTTGAGCTGCAATACTGTTATATCGGAAAATTTGGAACTAAAAGATAAAGTTACAAGTCTGGAAAATAAAATGAGTGACATTGAGCCTAAAGTAAAAACTTTGGAAGTACAAGCCCAGACTTGGATTAAGGACAGTGCTAGTTTGCACTTTAAACAAGAAATGCTGGAAAATTCTGTTAGAAGATGTAATCTTCGGATTATTAATTTTCCAAAAGTACAAACAATAACTGCCCTAGTTATGTTTAAAAAATATTTGTTAGAAATTTTGAAGGTACCAGAAACTTCGTACCCACCTCTCACAAAAATATATTACCTGCCAATGAGAGTTAAATCTCAAAATCCAAATCAACAGAATTTATCTGTTGATAGTTTGGATTTAACACATTTTCTAGAGAGGTCGGATACGGAAAATCAGGTCCCTGCTACCTTAATAGTACAGTTTGCAATTGACTCAGACAGGGATTGGCTGCTTAAAATGTTTTTTAAGCATAGAGATGTTCCATTCATGACAAATATAATTAGGATGTACCCTGATGTATCTCACTCGACCCAGAAAAGAAGAAAACAATTCTTAATATTGAGACCACAGGCTGTTCAGCTAGGGGCGACCTTTGTCCTAAGATATCCCTGTAAATGCGTTTTGACATATGGGGGGAATAGATATGTATTTTATGATCCACAGCACTTATCTAAATTTATTTCTGATAGAGAGTCTTCATGAGCTGCCTTGTTCTCTTGTTAAGCTCAAAATATTGGTTCAAGAGCACTCAAAACGCCTATCTTTTTGCCTTATACTAATTACCTTGATGACTTATTTCAGTCTTTTTCATTAGCCTCGTCTCCAAAATTGTGGACTAATAATGCGATGTATATTTTGATATTCCTTAGCTGTTTGGAATTTTGATTTAATTTCAATTTACACTGCATGTTTTCTTTTATTGACTTGTAATTATTGTCAATTATTAAAATTATAAATAAAGAATTCAAAAAAAATAAATAATAGGGACCAGGAGATCCACTATCTTTTCGGTCATAGCACCCCAGCTCTGGAACAATTTACCACTATTTTTACGTAATGAACCTTCTTTACAAAAATTTAAGTGCTCCCTTAAAAGCTTTTTGTACAAGGACGCTTTCAATGCATAGAAAACATTACCTACATGTACTAAATCCTAGTTTTTAATGAGTGTTATGTGTAGGTCGCCAAAATACTCTTTATTTTACTTTATATCCTGGATTTGAGATCCTACCATATATGTTTTATATGACCCCTCCATATGTGTTTTTTCCTTAAATGTTCCTTTTTCTTTTCTTAAAAATTGTAGTTCACCCCTTTGCCTTTTGTACCAGTTTGTAATAGAATGCCAAAATTTGTCTATATTATCTTGTTTTGTCCTCCCCAATTTGTTAATTGTTATTTTAAAAACAATTGTTATACGCATTGAAATATATGATATTGCGTAGATAAGAAATCCCAATAAACTTGAAACTTGAAACTTGACTGTTGCAATTGTGAAAACTCAAGGATGAAATGTACAATGTCTGCATCTATGAGACAAACTTGTTTTTTTCTGTTACATAGAAGCTTTTGGACCCCTGTGCATTTACAAAAAATAGATAGTTCTAGTTCTAATAGATGCTAGCATTGTCATACAGACATTGGGACATTGGATCATCTGCTGGTTTTTTGTCCTCTGATACTCAGATTCTGGAAATCGATATGGGGACAGATCAATGAAATTCTTGATTCAACATTTCCGCTGACATATGAAATGATCATATGCGGTACCTTATTGCATGTTAAGCCCTCATTAGATCGTTATAAAAGCCGGCTTTTATTGATAATGACAGGGATAGCCATCCAAATGATAACGAGCAATTGGAAGAGTTCTGACAGTCTCAGCTTCCCTTTCTGGTGGGCAAGTTTATGTTCTATGTATAAATGTGAAAAGATGAATGCAGAATTATTAGGGAAGAATAAGGTATTTAAATTAGTGTGGGGCCTGTATATCTCTTTTCAAGTTAAGTTAGGTTTGGTTCCATACACATCCCGGGAGGGAGGGGGGTATTGGAATATGTCTATATTTCCGGTTTGTAAAGGGTTGAGGGGATAATGATGATCTTTTAAAATTTGTTGTTCAAAGGTGTGTTTTTATGGTTGATATCTTTCAAATGTATACATTTGTATTGCACTGTTCATATTGGAAAATAATAAAAAATTTACAAAGTTGTAAGTCTCTATCATATCCCCTCTAAGTCTCCTCTTCTCCAGGAAAAAGAGTCCCAGTTTCTCCAATCTTCAGCGTATCAAAGGTTTTCCATACCTTTTATCAGATGTGCAACTCTCCTCTGAACCCTCTCGAGTAGCGCCATATCCTTCTTAAGGTACGGCGACCAATATTGGACACAGTACTCCAGATGCACAGCAGGATAACTTCTTTCGTTCTGGTAGTAATACCCTTCTTGATTATGTCTAGCATTCTATTCGCTCTCTTAGCGGCCGCTGCGCACTGTGCCGTCGGCTTCATTGTCATGTCCACCATTACCCCCAAGTCCCTTTCTTGGGTACTCTCATTCAATAACATCCCTCCCATCGTATAGTTGTACCTCGGGTTTCTGCTTCCCACTTGTAATACTCGTCGCCCATTCCCCTAGTTTGTTCAAGTCCCTTTGCAATTCTTTGCAGTCCTCTTTAATACGAGCTCCACTAAATAGTTTGGTGTCGTCCGCAAATTTTATTATCTCACACTTCATCCCTTTTTCTAGATCATTTATGAATATATTAAAGAGCAGCGGCCCGAGCACCAAGCCCTGTGGGACACCACTCGTGACCCTCCTCCAGTCTGAGTAGTAGCCCTTTACTCCTACCCGCCAACCAGTTTCTGATCCATCTATGTATGTCTCCTTCCACCCCATGGTTCTTCAGTTTCCGAAGTAGGCGTTCATGGGGTACCTTGTCAAAGGCTTTTTGGAAATCTAGATATATGATGTCTATGAGGTCTCCTTTGTCCATCTATTTATTAATTCCTTCGAAGAAGTGCAATAAGTTCATTAGGCACGATCTCCCCTCGCAGAAACCATGTTGGCTGGTTATCAGAAGTTCGTTTCTTTCAAGATGTTCATCGATGTTTTCTTTTATCAGTGCTTCCGCCATTTTCCCTGGAACAGAGGTCAGACTCACCAGTCTGTAGTTTCCTGGGTCACCTCTTGATCCCTTTTTAAAGATGGGCGTAAAGTTGGCTATCTTCCAATCCTCCAGGATCACGCCTGTTTTCAGGGATAGATTGTAAATTTTCTGCAGTAGTTCCACTATTTCCTCCTTTAGTTCCTTCAGAACCCTTGGATGGATTCCATCCAGACCCGGGGATTTGTCAGTTTTTAATTTTTCTATCTGCCTGCGTACGTCTTCAAGGCTCACTTTCATGGATGTTAATTTTTCTGCTTGAACTCCATTGAAGATTTGCTCAGGTTCCGGTATGTTGGTTGTGTCTTCATTTGTAAATACAGATGAAAAGAACATGTTAAGTCTTTCTGCCACTTCTTTCTCCTCCTTCATCACTCCCTTCCTGTCTCCGTCGTCCAGCGGTCCCACCTTCTCCCTAGCCGGCTGCTTCCCTTTAACATATCTAAAGAATGGTTTGAAATTTCGTGCTTCCCTGGCTAGCCTCTCTTCATACTCTCTTTTGGCTTTTTGAACCACACGGTGACATTCTTTTTGATACTTCCTGTGCTCTTTTCAGTTCCCCTCAGTTTTGCCCCTTTTCCATTTCCTGAATGAATTTTTCTTATTGCCTGTCACTTCCTTCCAGTGTATCTAGATTTTCAGAAAGCTTTTGATAAATTTCCTCACGAGAGGCTCCTGAGAAAATTAAAGAGTCATGGGATAGGTGGCAAAATTTAGTTGTGGATAAGGAATTGGATATTGGATAAAAAACAGATGGTAGGGTTAAATGGCCATTTTTCTCAATGGAGGAGAGTAAACAGTGGAGTGCCGCAGGGGTCTGTACTGGGACCGGTGCTATTTAACTTATTTATAAATGATCTGGAAATTGGAACGACGAGTGAGGTGATTAAATTTGCAGATGAGATTAAACTGTTCAACGTTGTTAAAACACTGGTAAATTGTGAAAAATTGCAAGTGGACCTTAGGAAATTGGAAGACTGGGCGTCTAAGTGGCAGATGAAATTTAATATGGACAAATGCAAAATGATGCACATTGGAAAGAATAACCTGAATCACAGTTACCGGATGCTAGGGTCCACCTTGGGGTTAGCGACCAAAAAAGGATCTGGGTATCATTGTAGACCTTCTGCCCAATGTGCGACAGAAGCCAAAAAAGCAAACAGGATGCTAGGAATTATTTTAAAAAGGGTTGGTTAACAAGACTAAGAATGCCATAATGACCCTGTATTGCTCCATTTGGAGTACTGTGTTCAATTCTGATCTCCTTATCTCAAGAAAGATATAGTGGCACTAGAAAAGGATCAAAGAAGAGCAACTAAGATGGTAAAGGTGATAAAACTCCTCTCATATGAGGAAAGACTAAATCGGGTAGGGCTCTTCAGTTTGGAAAAGAGACAGCTGAGGGGAGATATGACTGAAGTCTATAAAATCCTGAGTGAAGTAGAACGGGTACAAGTGGATCGATTTTTCGCTCCGTCGAAAATTACAAAGACTAGGGGACACTCAATGAAGTTACCCAGAAATACTTTAAAACCAATAGGAAGAATTTGTTTTCACTCAGAGAACAGGTAAGCTCTGGAACGCATTGCCAGAGGATGTTTGTGGCAAGAGCGGATAGCGTAGCTGATTTTAAGAAATGTTTGGACAAGTTCCTGGAGGAAAAGTCCATAGTCTGTTATTCAGAAAGACTTGGGTGAGCCACTGCTTGCATTGTATTGGTAGCATGGAATATTGCTGCACCTTGGGTTTTGGCCAGGTACTAGTGACCTAGATTGGCCACCGTGAGAATGGGCTACTGGGCTTGATGGACCATTGGTCTGACCCTGTAAGGCTATTCTTATGTTCTTATGTTATTGTGGACATTTTAAAAAATTGGTTAGCGATTAGTAAAAAATTAGCAAGTTCATAATTTAGCTCTTAGGACTCTGGGATGGATACCATCTCCACTTGGTGATTTGTTGCTCTTGTATTGTCAGTTTGATCTGTTATATCATCTACACTTGCAGTGATGCGCTTTAGTTGCTCTGATTCACCACCATGTAGAAAAGGTTTCGGGTGCAGATATTACCCTAACATCTTCCTCAAAATAAATTTAATAAATCACATGGAGGGGCATAATCAAAAAAAGCGTCTAAGTCCCCTTTTGGCCTAAGTCCCTAAACGTTCAACCCAGAAGCAGGGAAAGTGTCCATAACCAAAACAAACGTCCATGTTTTGATTATGGCCTTCCTCTGCCTAAACGCCCAATCTCCACTACGTCTACAAGTATCCCCTCAGCACGTCTACACTTTTTAGCCATAATGAAACAAAAACACGCCTAGGCCACAAACGTCCAACAGAAGGGCTTTTAGGTGAAGGAGGAGCCAGTCCCTCGCCTAAAAGCTGGATTCTGTAACTGGTGTCTGTCAAAAACAACATCGGTTACAGAATTCCCCCCCCTAACAACAATCCAGGCAGGAGGGTGCCCAAGCCCTCCTGCCATGTCAAGCCCTCTTGCCCCCCCGACTCCCCTACACGATCGGGGCAAGAGGGAGCTCAAGCCCTCTTGCCCCCCCGACTCCCCTACACGATTGGGGCAAGAGGGAGCCTAAGCCCTCTTGCCCCGCCGACTCCCCGACAATATCGGGCCAGGAGGGAGCCCAAGCCCTACTGGCCCTGGCGACCCCCCCCCCCCCGCCCTAGTTGTTCGGGCCAGGAGGGAGCCCAAACCCTCCTGGCCCAGCCGATCCTAACCCCAACCCGCCTACATTACGGGCAGGAGGGATCCCAGGCCCTCCTGCCCTTGACACAAACCTCCCTCCCCCCAATGACCGCCCCCCCCAAGAACCTCCGACCGCCCCTCCAGCCGACCCGCGACCCCCCTGGCCGACCCCCACGACACCCCCACCCCCCTTCCCCGTACCTTTGTTTAGTTGGACGGACAGATGGGAGCCAAACCCGCCTGTCCGGTAGGCAGCCAATGACGGAATGAGGCTGGATTGGCCCATCCATCCCAAAGCCCCGCCTACTGGTGGGGCCTAAGGCGCCTGGGCCAATCAAAATAGGCCCGAGAGCCTTAGGCCCCTCCTGGGGATGGGGCCTGAGGCACATGGGCCCAACCCGACCATGTGCCCAAGGGCCCACCTCCAGGAGGGTCCTAAGGCTCCCGGCCCTATTCTGATTGGCCCAGGCGCCTTAGGCCCCACCAGTAGGCGGGGCTTTGGGATGGATGGGCCAATCTGGCCTCATTCCGTTGTTGGCTGCCTGCCGGACAGGCGGGTTTGGCTCCCATCTGTCCAGCCAACTAAACAAAGGTACGGGGAAGGGGGGTGGGGGTGTCGTGGGGGTCGCGGGTCGGCTGGGGGGGGTCGGTCGGAGGTTCTTGGGGGGGATGGTCGTTGGGGGGAGGGGGGTTTGCATCGAGGGCAGGAGGGCCTGGGATCCCTCCTGCCCGTAATGTAGTGCGGGGTGGGGGTAGGGGGTCGCCGTGGCCAGGAGGATTTGGGCTCCCTCCTGGCCTGATGTTGTCGGGGGGGGGGGGGCAGGATCGGCTGGGCCAGGAGGGTTTAGGCTCCCTCCTGGCCCGAACAACTAGCGGGGGGGGGCGCCAGGGCCAGGGGGACTTGGGCTCCCCCCTGGCCCGATATTGTTGGGGAGTCGGGGGGGCAAGAGGGCTTGAGCTCCCTCTTGCCCCGATCGTGTCGGGGGTGCCGCGGTTGGCTGGGGCAAGAGGGCTTGAGCTCCCTCTTGCCTCGATCATGTCGGGGGTGCCACGGTTGGCTGGGGCAAGAGGGCTTGAGCTCCCTCTTGCCCCGATGTTGTGTGTGTGGGGGGGGGAGTGATGCATCGCGGCAGGAGAGATGCCTCATCTCCCCTACCGCGATGCCATCACTCCTCTACCCGAACTGCCGCGGGTCACGGCAGTTCGGGTAGAAGAGTGATGGCATCGCGGTAGGGGAGATGAGGCATCTCTCCTGCTGCAATGGTTAGGCCAGCGGCCATCAGCTCAGCGGCCCCTTTTTCGGCACTTAGACCTGGTTTTATTTCGTCTAAGTGAAAAAGGTCTAAGTGCCGACTAAACTGTATTGGTTATACCTGTTGTACGGCTAGGTGTAGGTCGGCCCACCTCCCGCCCACTGCCCGCTCTTTCCCCTCCTCTAAACAAACCTCTTTTCTCTCTGTGCGTTTAGAGGCAGGGGAAAGGCCTAAGTTGGTTTTAGATACGTCTAAAAACCAGCTTTGGTTATGGGTACTTGGACGATCAGACTTTTTGATCGTCCAAGTAGCCATTTAGGACACTTTTTAGACTTTTTTTTTTATTATTATTACCCCCATAGGGTCTCTTCTACAAAAGGGCATCATGCACATTATGCACGATGACAAGCTACTGCATGGCTAAATTAAAGTGTTTTGTGGTATACTTTTCCCTCCTGATTCGCGGGTTTAGTGTTCGCGAATTCGGTTATTCGTGATTTTCTAAACCCGGACCCACCCCTGCTTCCCGAATGTCTCATAAAATGTGCATGACCACAAAGCCCCACTCTAATAGCCTCACCTCTTCCAGGACCCATCACAACATCTGGCCACGGTACCCCCAGGCCTTCGTCACTCTAACAGCTTCATGTTTCACCTCCCACAAAACCCCCCAGACAGCCACAAAACCCACCCACCTGCCAGTCTCGTGCTCCCAGCTGGGCTTCTGAGTGACGGTATCCCAGCAAATCAGCAGCTGCCTTGGTCTCAGCCACTCCGCAGCACTAGGTGGACACAGTCTCTGCCGCTGTCACGCCAACCCGCTGCCGAGCCAGCCAATAGGCATCATCCTTATGAGCGAAGGGGAAGTCCGCTGTCTTTTCACCTACTCGCATGGGGCAGGAGCGTAGGAAGAGTGCTGCTGCCTCGCTTCACCCGCTAGACCATCGAGTAAGCTTTATAAAGGTCCAGGAGGCAGGAGGGAGGCCCTAAAAGTTATTCACATTTTACGATATTGGCGGGCCAGCTCTGCCCCTAACCCCCGTGAATATTGAGGAGGAAGTGTAGTTTATCTGTTCTGCATCTTAAACTGAGAGTTGCAAAATTTTTATGTCAGGGGGAATGGCATGAACAGAGAGTGGGAATGGAACTATTAGCCAGGTTTCGCACTATACTTATCTTGAGCTAACTGGTTAACACAAAGTACAGAATGACACGGGGACAAATTTTTCCTCATCCCCACAGGAACTCATTTTCCCGTCCTGTCCTGGCGAGTTCTTTTCCTGTCCCTGCCCCATTCCTGCAAGCTCTGTTCTCATCCACAGAAGCCTCAATTTAAAATCATAAGTGTTTGAGGCTTGTGCTGTTAAGGCAGAGCTTACAGGAATAGGGCAGGGACAGGGACAAGGACAAGGACAACGACAAAACTCGCGGGGACAGGATGGGGAAATTGAGTTCCTGTGGGGACGTAGAAAAATTTGTCCCTGTGTCATTCTCTAACACAGATACAGCATGGGATCACTTACTGCTTCCTATATAGGAGGTGGTTTGCTTCTACATTAACCAGTAGCAGGTACTATGTATTAATCTGAATGTTAGCACACAACCAGCAATAAAAAAAATAGCATGGATGCCTCTTTTTGATTCAGAGTTAAAGGCTTGCTACAAATTAAAATCCTACATTATAGCGCATGTTAACACTTTCTTTTGTAGAAAGCCCCTTAGTTTTTCTGTTTTTATCTTATCCTGGCTAAGCACTTCTTTCTACAGCAACCTTCTTTTCTAGGTCTTCCTTGGATGCCTTTTCACTTGTTTATATCTAACTTGCCAGTGCTTGAGCTCATTCCTGTTTTCTTCATTAAGGTCTACTTTCCAATTTCTGAAAGATGCTTATTTTGGCTCTTACCACTTTTTCTACCTCACCGTTAAACCATGCTGGCTGTTTGGCCTTCTTTTAACCCTTTTTGATGCATAGAATGAATGTATTTTCAATGTGCTTTCAAAGTGGTCTTTTAAAATAATGCTCTTGCCTCATGTAAATTTTTGCCCTTAGCATCTATTCCAGCATTACCGAGTCCTCTCGAGCAACTCTCCTGCTGCCCATCACTCCCACCGGCCATCTGCCAGGTGCTGAGGAGGTCTTGCAGTCCATCTGCATACTCATCCTAGCATTCTCTGGGGCGATTCTTACCCACCTACTCAGCAATCTCTTTCCCACTACCATCCATTCCTATTTAACTTTTTCTTTTAAATTATATTGTTCCAGGGCTTGATTTTAAAAGAGGATACCTTTCTATAAAAGTCCAAAAAGATGCCTTTTTTATGTCTATATGCCTTATAAAAAAAAAAAGGCTCAAATTTATACAGTACATGTCCTGCATATGGAAAGGGAGAGCAAAGAGTGAAAAACACAGAGGACTTTAATAGATGGCTCAGAGCCTGGTGTCATCAAGAAGGCTTCAGGTACATAGGAGGATGGGGAAATACATGGAAGGACAATAAGCTATATTGCACTGATGGGCTACATATTACTACAGCAGGAAAAAGAAACCTTGCAGAGAAATTTAGACAATATTTTTCTAGGCATTTAAACTAGAAGGTGGGGGTGGTGTATGTACGAAGGACAATTATAGAGACCACCCCCGGCAAGAGAAAAGATGTGATAGTAGTAAAGGCTGCAACATAAGCAATATCAGCAACTCATTTCTTAGTATTGCAACGGAAAGTGAAACGACACAAAAATCCATACAAAAAAGGAGATTATCGCTGAAAAATAGCTGGAAAGCGATGACCACAAATGCTCGCAGTCTAAGCAACAAAGTTCATGATCTGCAAGCCCTGATATTAGAGGCAGATCTAGATATTGTTGCTATCACAGAGACATGGTTCAGTGAATCACATGGATGGGATGCAAACATACCGGGATATAATCTTTTTAGGAAGGACAGAGATGGTCATAAAGGTGGAGGAGTAGCTCTCTATGTAAAGATCAATATCCAAGCGACCGAAATGCAAGGGACCTGGGGAGAGGAAGAAGCGATATGGATTGCTCTGAAAAGAGAAGATGGAACTTCTATCTACGTGGGTGTAGTCTACAGACCTCCGACTCAATCGCAGCAAATTGATAAGGATCTGATTGTGGATATCCAAAAGTTTGGAAGGAAAGAGGAGGTTCTGCTGTTGGGAGATTTCAACCTGCCGGATGCGGACTGGAATGTTCCGTCTGCGGAATCGTAAAGAAGTAGGGAGATTATGGATGCCTTTCAAGAGGCTCTGCTCAGACAAATGGTGACGGAACCCACAAGGGAAAAAGCGATATTGGATCTGGTCCTCACAAATGGAGAGAGTATCTCTAATGTTCGAGTGGGTGCTCACCTGGGTAGTAGCGATCATCAAACGGTTTGGTTTGATATAACGGCTAAAGTGGAGAGTGGCCGCACGATACTTAAAGTCCTAGATTTCAAACGTACGGACTTTAATGCAATGGGAAAGTACCTGAAGAAAGAGCTGATAGGATGGGAGGACATAAGAGAAGTGGAAAGACAGTGGTCTAAGATGAAAGGAGCGATAAAAATGGCTACGGACTTTTATGTGAAGAAAATCAATAAAAACAAGAGAAAAAGGAAGCCGATATGGTTCTCCAACCTAGTGGCTGAGAAAATAAAGGCGAAAGAGTTGGCGTTCATGAAATATAAAAAAACCCAAGAAGAGGAGAGCAGAAAGGACTACAGGGTGAAACTGAAAGAATCCAAGAGAGAGATACGTTTGGCGAAGGCACAGGCGGAAGAACAAATGGCTAAAAATGAAAAAAAGGGAGATAAAAATTTTTTCTAATATATTAGTGAAAGGAGGAAGATAAAAAATGGAATTGCTAGGCTAAAAGATGCTGGGAACAAATATGTGGAGAGTGATGAGGAGAAAGCAAATGTGCTAAACAAATACTTCTGTTCTGTGTTCACAGAAGAAAATCCTGGAGAAGGACCTAGATTGTCTGGCAAAGTTACACGAGAAAATGGAGTAGATTCTGCGCCGTTCACGGAGGAGGGTGTTTATGAGCAACATGAAAAACTGAAGGTGGACAAAGCGATGGGACCAGACGGGATCTATCCCAGGATACTAAGGGAGCTCAGAGAGGTTCTGGCGAGTCCTATTAAAGACTTGTTCAATAAATCTCTGGAGACGGGAGTGATTCCTGGGGATTGGAGGAGAGCGGATGTGGTCCCTATTCATAAAAGTGGTCACAGGGATGAAACAGGAAACTACAGGCCGGTGAGCCTCACTTCAGTTGTTGGAAAAATAATGGAAGTGTTGCTGAAAGAAAGGATAGTGTACTTCCTTGAATCTAATGGGTTACAGGATCAGAGGCAACATGGCTTTACAAAAGGTAAATCGTGCCAAACGAACCTGATTGAATTTTTTGATTGGGTGACCAGAGAGCTGGATCGAGGACATATGCTAGATGTAATTTACTTGGATTTCAGCAAAGCCTTTGATACAGTTCCTCATAGGAGGCTGTTGAACAAACTTGAAGGGCTGAAGATAGGACCCAAAGTGGTGAACTGGGTCAGAAACTGGCTGTCGGACAGACGCCAGAGGGTGGTGGTTAATGGAAGTCGCTCGAAGGAAGGAAAGGTGACTAGTGGAGTCCCTCAGGGTTCGGTGCTGGAGCCAATCCTGTTCAATATGTATGTGAGTGACATTGCTGAAGGGTTAGAAGGAAAAGTGTGCCTTTTTGCAGATGATACCAAGATTTGTAACAGGGTAGACATCGAAGAGGGAGTGGAAAATATGAAAAAGGATCTGCAAAAGTTAGAGGAATGGTCTAATGCCTGGCAACTAAAATTCAATGCAAAGTAATGCATTTGGGGATTAATAATAGGAAGGAACTGTATATGCTGGGAGGAGAGAAGCTGATATGCACGGACGGGGAGAGGGACCTTGGGGTGATAGTGTCCGAAGATCTAAAGGCGAAAAAACAGTGTGACAAGGCAGTGGCTGCTGCCAGAAGGATGCTGGGCTGTATAAAGAGAGGCGTAGTCAGTAGAAGGAAGAAGGTGTTGATGCCCCTGTACAGGTCATTGGTGAGGCCCCACTTGGAGTATTGTGTTCAGTTTTGGAGACCGTATCTGGCGAAAGACGTAAGAAGACTTGAGGTGGTCCAGAGGAGGGCAACGAAAATGATAGGAGGCTTGCGCCAGAAGTCGTATGAGGAGAGACTGGAAGCCCTGAATATGTATACCCTAGAGGAAAGGAGAGACAGGGGAGATATGATTCAGACGTTCAAATACTTGAAGGGTATTAACGTAGAACAAAATCTTTTCCAGAGAAAGGAAAATGGTAAAACCAGAGGACATAATTTGAGGTTGAGAGGTGGTAGATTCAGGGGCAATGTTAGGAAATTCTACTTTACGGAGAGGGTAGTGGATGCCTGGAATGCGCTCCCGAGAGAGGTGGTGGAGAGTAAAACTGTGACTGAGTTCAAAGAAGCGTGGGATGAACACAGAAGATTTAGAATCAGAAAATAATATTAAATATTGAACTAGGCCAGTTACTGGGCAGACTTGTACGGTCTGTGTCTGTGTATGGCCGTTTGGTGGAGGATGGGCAGGGGAGGGCTTCAATGGCTGGGAGGGTGTAGATGGGCTGGAGTAAGTCTTAACAGAGATTTTGGCAGTTGTAACCCAAGCACAGTACCGGGTAAAGCTTTGGATTCTTGCCCAGAAATAGCTAAGAAGAAAAAAATTTTAAAAAAAATTTAAATTGAATCAGGTTGGGCAGACTGGATGGACCATTCGGTCTTTATCTGCCGTCATCTACTATGTTACTATGTAAATATACGTACGTACTAAAGGGGTACTTTTATTTATTCATTCTTTTTTTAATAAAAGACTTGTGTACTTTGTCCATCTCTGTTCCACTCACGTTATTACCTTTGGAATGCCTAAGGGGCTCATAATTTAAAAAAAAAAAAAAAACAGCCAAAAAGTGGCCTAAATTAGTACTTGGACGATCAAAAAGCCAGATCGTCCAAGTACCAATAATCAAAGCTGGTTTTAGATGTATTTAAAACCAGCTTAGGCATTTCCCCTGCCTCTAAACACCAATTCCGGTTGTCCCAGGTGCCTAAAGCCCCTCCTGTGGGCAGGAGTACCTGACCCAATCAGGCCCTACGGCCTGCCATTCGGAGGACGGTGGGCCTGACGGGTGGATGGACTTGGGACCCATCCATCCGGCCAACTCATCGTAAATAAGGGTGGGGGTGGTTGCGGGGTTCGGGGGGGGGGGCGGTCGTAGGGGGAGTGCGTCTTGGGCAGGAGGGGTTGGGCTCCCTCCTGCCCGTATTTTTAGTGGGGAGTCGCATCTTGGGCAGGAGTTGTGCCATCTGATTGCAGGTTGTCCTTGTCACCTGGTTCATAAGGTAGACCTGGAGAAAACCACTACTCTTCTCTGGAGTCAGCAGCTTGATATCTTGCTACATTTTGGGACTCTGCCCAATACTTATGACCTGCTGGGAACAGGTTACTGGGCTAAATGGACCTTTGTCTGAACCCCTAAAAGCACTCTTATGTTCTTAATTAAATGCCACTCTTACCACAGGCTAAACATGTCAAAAGAAACAGCCTTACATACTTATGAGGGCAATTCTTATGTTGTGAGATCCCAGAAATATCAGTGGATCACGAGGCATAGCCAAATGGTGCTGCTATTTATTCAAAAAGGTCTATTTGGATTTCTGATATCAGGAAATGTAAAATAAAGATGCATCCCAGAGATCATTTTGATACAAATACATAAGCATGATACTCTTTTAGGTCAATATTAAGTTGCTGCGGTCAACATTTTTTAAACACCAGCTGTGGCGTTAAATTAACATGGGTCTTTTAATGATGACATCTAGGCAATGAACAGCAATATTCAAACTGCGATTGGAACAGCTACCTGGAAAAAGTCAGGACAGTAATTTTAATGTCCTAACTTTATCCAAATAGTTATCTGGATAGTGGGTTGTATATCACCAATCTCCAGATGGGGGAATTCTATAAATGGAACTCAAAGTTAGGTACCAGGAAAGTCTGTGCTAAGCTAGTATTCTGCAATGGGTGCTCTGCATGGAGTGCCCTATACAGAAAGCACAGTTACTTACCGTAACAGGTGTTATCCAGGGACAGCAGGCAGATATTCTTGACTGATGGGTGACGGCACCGACGGAGCCCCGGTACGGACAATTTTAGAGTGATTGCACTCTAAGAACTTGGAAAGTTCTGGCATGCCGCACCGCGCACGCGCGAGTGCCTTCCCGCCCGACAGAGGCGCGCGGTCCACCAGTTATGATAAGCCAGCTAAGAAGCCAACCCGGGGAGGTGGGTGGGACGCAAGAATATCTGCCTGCTGTCCCTGGATAACACCTGTTACGGTAAGTAACTGTGCTTTATCCCAGGACAAGCAGGCAGCATATTCTTGACTGATGGGTGACCTCCAAGCTAACAAAAAGAGGGATGGAGGGAAGGTTGGCCATTAGGAAAACAAATTTTGCAAAACAGATTGGCCGAAGTGTCCATCCCGTCTGGAGAATGCATCCAGACAATAATGAGATGTAAAAGTATGAACTGAGGACCAAGTAGCAGCCTTGCAGATTTCCTCAATAGGAGTGGAACGGAGGAAAGCTACAGATGCTGCCATTGCTCTGACTCTATGGGCCGTGACAGAACCTTCCAGTGTCAGTCCGGTCTGAGCATAACAGAATGAAATGCACGCTGCCAGCCAATTAGACAACGTACGCTTAGAAACAGGACGTCCCAATTTATTCGGATCAAAGGACAGAAAGAGTTGGGGAACTGATCTGTGGGGTTTCGTACGCTCTAGATAGTAAGCTAGAGCCCTTTTACAATCCAAAGTATGCAGAGCGTGTTCCCCAGAATGAGAATGAGGTTTTGGAAAGAAAACAGGTAGAACAATGGATTGGTTGCGATGGAATTCAGAGACAACCTTAGGGAGAAACTTTGGATGTGTACGCAGAACCACCTTGTCATGGTGAAAAACCGTAAAAGGTGGATCTGCAACCAGTGCATGAAGCTCACTGACCCTCCTGGCAGAGGTAAGAGCAATAAGGAAAAGTACTTTCCAAGTGAGAAACTTGAAAGGAGAGGTAGCCAAAGGTTCAAATGGAGGCTTCATTAAGGCAGAAAGAACCACATTGAGATCCCAGATAACAGGAGGGGCTTTAAGAGGTGGTTTCACATTGAAAAGCCCTCGCATGAACCTGGACACCAGGGGATGAGCTGAGAGAAGTTTTCCATGGACCGGCTCATGATAAGCAGCAATGGCACTGAGGTGGACTCTGATGGAAGAAGACTTAAGGCCAGAGTCAGACAAGGAAAGTAAATAATCCAACAACGTCTCCACTGCTAGGGAAGTGGGATCAAGATGATGAAGAAGACACCAGGAAGAAAATCTCGTCCACTTCTGATGGTAACATTGCAGAGTGGCTGGTTTCCTGGAGGCATCTAGAATGGAACGAACAGGCTGAGATAAAAGAGTATCATGAGATGTCAGCCCGAGAGATACCAAGCTGTCAGGTGCAGAGACTGTAGGTTGGGATGTAGAAGGGTCTCCTGATGTTGCGTAAGCAGAGAAGGAAACAGAGGAAGAAGAAAAGGTTCCCTGGAACTGAGTTGAAGTAGAAGGGAGAATCAATGTTGCCTGGGCCACCTCGGAGCAATCAGAATCATGGTGGCTCGTTCCCTCTTGAGCTTGAACAAGGTTCTCAACATGAGAGGCAGAGGAGGGAAGGCGTACAGGAACAGATTTGACCAGTCGAGGAGAAAAGCATCCGCTGCCAGACGGTGAGGAGAGTAGAGTCTGGAGCAGAATAGGGGCAGCTGATGATTGTGAGGAGCTGCAAAGAGGTCTATCTGAGGAGTGCCCCATTGAGTGAAGATAGACTGTAGAGTTGCAGGATTGAGTGTCCACTCGTGAGGCTGGAGAATTCTGCTGAGTTTGTCCGCTAAGGAATTCTGTTCTCCCTGAATGTAGATAGCTTTCAGGAAGAGATGGTGATCTATGGCCCAAGTCCAGATCTTTTGGGCTTCTTGGCATAAAAGGCGAGAGCCTGTCCCACCCTGTTTGTTGATGTAGTACATCGCAACCTGATTGTCTGTGCACAACAGAAGAACCTGAGGAAAGAGAAGATGTTGGAAGGCCTTGAGGGCATAAAACATCGCTCTGAGTTCCAGGAAATTGATGTGATGCTTCTTTTCCTGGGCTGTCCAAAGACCTTGAGTCTGGAACTCGTTCAAATGAGCTCCCCATGCATAAGGAGAGGCGTCGGTGGTGATGACTAGTTGATGAGGAGGCTGATGGAACAGAAGACCTCTGGATAGATTTGAGGATACCAACCACCATTGAAGAGACTGACGAAGAGATGATGTCACAGATATGTGTCGCGAGCAAGGATCCGTCGCTTGGGACCACTGAGTAGCAAGGGTCCATTGAGGAGTGCGCAGGTGAAGACGTGCGAGGGGTGTGACATGAACTGTGGATGCCATGTGACCCAAGAGTACCATCATTTGTCTGGCTGAGATGGAATGTTGTGGAAGCACCTGCTGACATAGAGACTGAAGGGTCTGAAGACGATTGGATGGTAGGAATGCTCTCATGAGGAGTGTGTCCAGCATCGCTCCAATGAATTGAAGTCTCTGAGTGGGGATGAGATGAGATTTGGGTAGATTGATCTCGAACTCCAGTATTCGTAGAAACAGGATGGTTTGGTTGGTGGCCAGGAGAACTGCTTGAGCGGATGTGGCCTTGATTAACCAGTCGTCCAGGTAAGGAAATACCTGAAGGTGGTGAGAGCGTAGAAATGCAGCTACCACAATAAGACATTTGGTGAACACCCTTGGAGAGGAGGCAAGACCGAAGGGCAGCACCTTGTATTGGTAATGACAATGATTGGTCATGAAACGGAGATACTGTCTTGAGGTTACATTGATCGGTATGTGAGTGTATGCCTCTTTGAGATCGAGGGAGCATAGCCAGTCGTCTTGATTGAGAAGAGGATAAAGGATGGCTAAGGAAAGCATTTTGAATTTTTCCCTTACCAGATGTTTGTTGAGATCGCGAAGATCTAAAATTGGTCTGAGATCTCCTGTTTTTTTGGGAACTAGAAAATAACGGGAGTAGAACCCCTGCCCCTTTTGATCTAAAGGAACTTCTTCTATAGCGTTCAGAAGGAGGAGGGATTGGACTTCCTGAATAAGGAGGGCAGATTGAGGACTGTTCAAAGCAGACTCTTTTGGCAGGTTTTGGGGCGGAAGAGTCTGAAAGTTGAGAGAGTAGCCGTGGCGGATGATGTTGAGGACCCATTGGTCCGAAGTTATAACTTCCCACCGGCTGAGGAACAGAGAGAGACGACCTCCTATAGGTTGAGGCAGGAGAGCAGATATAGGAGTACTGGCTATACTTTGGAGAAGTAAGTCAAAAGGGCTGTGTCTTCTGCTGTGGAGTTGGCTTTACAGGCTGCTGTTGCTGTTGTTGTCTGGGAGGCTGACGCTGTTGCTGCCGTTGACGCCTGGGTTGCTGAGCTGTTGTTGGCAATGGCCGAGCTGTGAAGCGGCGTTGATAGGCTGAATGTTGTCTAAAAGGCCTTGTTGGGGGAGGCTTTTTCTTATTTTTAAGTAGGGTATCCCAACGTGTCTCATGAGCAGACAGCTTTTGAGTAGTCGAGTCCATGGATTCCCCAAAAAGCTCATCCCCTAGGCATGGGGCGTTGGCTAGCCGATCTTGATGATTAACATCAAGTTCAGATACCCGAAGCCAGGCCAAGCGACGCATTGCCACAGACATTGCTGTCGCTCTGGATGTAAGTTCGAAGGTGTCGTAAATGGACCTAACCATGAACTTACGCAGCTGAAACAGAGATGACAAGCAATGGTGGAAAGATTGTTGTTTCCGTTAAGGAAGGTACTTCTCAAAGGAAGCCATGGTGGTAAGGAGATGTTTAAGGTAGAAAGAAAAATGAAACCCATAATTTCCAGCTCTATTTGCCAACATTGCATTTTGGTAGAGCCTCTTACCAAATTTGTCCATGGCTTTACCCTCTCTGCCAGGAGGTACAGAAGCATATACACTGGCTCCTGAAGATTTTTTAAGGGTGGATTCGACAAGTAAAGATTCATGTGGAAGTTGCGGTTTGTCGAACCCAGGAATGGGAATTACTTTATATAGAGAGTCTAACTTACGTGGGGCCCCTGGAACCGTTAAGGGAGTCTCTAAATTCTTGTAGAAAGTCTCCCTCAAGATATCGTGCAGAGGGAGCTTCAAAAATTCCTTTGGAGGTTGGTCAAAGTCAAGGGCATCCAAAAAAGCTTTAGACTTTTTGGACTCAGCCTCCAAAGGAATGGACAGAGAATCACACATATCTTTCAGGAAACTGGAGAAAGATGAAGTGTCATGCTTTGAGGATGGGTCATGTACAGCAGACTCCTCCTCATCTGAGGAACATTCTCCTTCAGAGAGAAAGGGTTCCTCTGAATCTCCCCACAGATCAGGATCCCTGACATGGGGAGAACGGTCCCGAGACTCTGGGGTAGATGGGTCTACATGCCGGGTTTTGCGCACCGATTTACCCGATCTCATCGACATCGACCCAGGCGATGTAATCGGTTGTACCGGAGCCGAAGTCTGCACCGACTGATGTTGAGCTCTCGGCTCCGGCGCAAGGACTGGCATCGATACCGATGAGGTGGAGTGAATCGGTACCGAGGGAGTGGATACCGACAGCACAGGTTGTTCCACTATCGGTACCGGCTCAGTGCGGACCGGCACCGGAAGGTTTGGTGCCAGGATAGCTGGAAGAAGCTGTTGTAATTGCTCCTTCAGCTGCGCCTGGAGAATGGCCGTAATACGGTCATCAAGGGATGGCACCGGTACCGCTTTTTTCTTCTGCGGTACCTGCGGTGCCGCTCGACGCCCTGGAGATGAGGAGCCCGATGTCGAGGGACTCACCTCGATAGGGGCGGAGCGCTTCCGCTGGCGCCTCACAGTCGGCAGGATTGGACTCACTGCACTCGAGACCGGAGGACGCTCCAGCGGGGAAGGCTTCTTAGCCGGCTTACCTGCATGTTGGGACGCCGGTGCGGTGTCTCGCGGCGTCGAAGAAGAGGGTGCCGACTGAACTGGTGCCGAAGTCGGAGTCGATGGAACGGGATCGGACATCTCGGCACCGAACAGTAATCGCTGTTGTATTTGGCGATTTTTTAATGTTCGTTTTTTAAGTGTGGCACAGCGGGTGCAGGTGGAGGCCTGATGCTCAGGACCCAAACACTGTAAGCACCAGTTGTGTGGGTCCGTGAGAGATATGGGCCGAGCACACCGCTGGCACTTTTTAAAACCTGGCTGAGGGGGCATGAACGTGAAGACCGCTTCAGCCAAATCGAAGGCCGAGGCCTCGATGGTGGCAGAAGGCCCCGCAGGGGAAAAGCCAAATTGAATCAAAAAAGAAGATTTTTTTTTTTTTTTTTTTACAAAAATCAAAGAAAAAAGAAACAGGCAAAAGCCAAAAAGGTTTACGCGAGCGGGAAGGCAAGTCAAAAAAATTTTCAACAGCCGTTGAAAAAACGCGTCTTCTTAGCTCCGCGGAAACTAAGAAACTGGTGGACCGCGCGCCTCTGTCGGGCGGGAAGGCACTCGCGCGTGCGCGGTGCGGCATGCCAGAACTTTCCAAGTTCTTAGAGTGCAATCACTCTAAAATTGTCCGTACCGGGGCTCCGTCGGTGCCGTCACCCATCAGTCAAGAATATGCTGCCTGCTTGTCCTGGGATAATACTAGTTCCTGGAAGGTGGTCTCAGTCTTTGTGACCTCACTCCAGAGGAGATTTAACATCTGGATTTGGGTGGGAGATTTGTCTTTTGGTCAGAGCACATCAACTGGCCAGTGAAACTGGATTAGAAGATTTGGGCCTCTGGTGAAAGTCCACCTTCTGACCCCTGAATAATAAGAGGATTATAACATCATCTTTTGGAGTATAGGAGGAGTCTGTAAATAGTTAGACTGTGTCCACCAAGAAAATGTTCACTGTTACAGAAATGTACCTCTACTTATTGCACTAAGGAGAAATAAAGTTGGACTTACTGGTGTGGTCTGCATTATTCAAAGGGAGTGAGGGAGGAATCGGATACATGTTTGAAGTGGGTCTCCAGCTGATGAGTTGGTCCCAGCTCTAGTCCTAACAAAATTTATTTTGTGTGCCTCTTCCCAGCATCCGGGTAAGCAAGGGATTACATTGGTATAAATGTTTTTAATCAAAACAGTGTGTGTCCCGTACAAGAGTTTTACAAATTGTCATCTTTAATCAAAATATTGTCATACCATAATAATAATAATAAACAAAGACCAGAAGTGGGAAGAATACCAAATCCACAAACATAATGTGGGAAACAAAAAGTGGGGGTGATCAATGGATTTCCAAATTAAGGAGGAAACAACAAATGACTTTCACCATTGCTCTGGCTCTGCAAGGGAAATTGTATCTATGTGCTATAGAACTTTTAGGAATTTCATTTTGATCTGGTTTGTTGGCGATACAGCGTGATTTGACCCTTGAGGCAGGCAATATTTTTACTGAATATAGTGCCATATCAAGTCTGTTATATGTGAGATCCAAAAAAACTAAGGGCTCCTTTTACTAAGGTGCGCTAGCGTTTTTAGCGCACACCCAAAATTACTGCGCGGTACGCTTCTAGAATAACACCAGCTCAATGCTGGCATTAAGGTCTAGTGCGCATGGCAATTTAGCACGCATTACGCATTAAGGCCTTAACGCACCTTAGTAAAAGGAGCCCTAAATTTCTGGTTACTTGCTGTTTCCTCCTTAATTTGAAAGTCAATCGTTCACCCTCACTTTAGATTTCCTGCTTCAGGCAACAGTGTGGCTTTTTTCAGCATTTTCTTCATACATTAATCTAACGATGTCCTGCAACAGTATGATGAAAACTGTGAGGGTTGGGATTAAGCACTCGAAAACCCAGTTAGAGGTACAAGCATGAAGGTTCCTTACTTTCAAAACATACTGTACAGAAAAATTGTTTTAATTGGTGCTAGTCATTAAAAATTATATTTTTTCCTACCAGCACAATTTTTTCCGTCAGGGGTTAGTTCGAACCCAGCATTGCAAATGCACTGGAAACTTCCGTCAGTGTTCACACAGCGACCATTTTTACAAAGAACTCCATTCTGAATGCACTCATCAATGTCTACAATGAAACAAACAAAAAAAAAACAATATACCATAGCACAGAATCAAGTATGTATAGGAAAATCAAAGATAAACTTTTGCAGACTACAAGTGAAAGCTCTTCTTTTGATGTCCCTTCAAAAATTTAAAAAAAAAAAAACACAACTCATTACCTCACCTAAGATTGGGAAGCTTACTTTGATTAGGACATACAGTAAATTAAAGGAAAACAAATAGAGGGGCATAATCAAAAAAAACGTCTAAGTCCCCTTTTGGCCTAAGGCCTTAAACGTTGAAAGTAGAAGCAGGGAAAATATCCATTATCAAAAAAAACGTCCAAAAGGAGGTTTTTTTTATAATGACCTGCCTCTACGTTCAACTGTTTAAACGCCCAGACCACCACTACGTCTAAACTTATACCATATAATCAACCCAAAAAAAGCCTAAGCCCCAAGCGTCCAAAACAAGGGCTTTTAGGGCTTTTAGGCTTGTGGGCGGGGTTTGAGCTGCCTGGGTCAATCTGGCACCATTCCTGCGCAGGTGGGCCTGCCGGACGGGCGGGCTTGGCACCCATTCATCTGGCCAACATTTTTTGAGGTACGGGGAATGGGGGTGAGGGTGGGGGGTTCGTGGGGTCGGCGGGGGAGTCGCAGGTCGGCGGGGGGCCGATCGGGGGTTCGGGGGTTGCGTCGAGGGCAGGAGGGCCTGGGATCCCTCCTGCCTGTATTTTAGTGGGGGTGGGGGTTAGAGGGGGTCGCGGGCCAGGAGGGCTTGGGCTCCCTCCTGGCCCTAACGTGTGGTGGGGGGAGGGGGGAGATCGCCAGGCCAGGAGGGCTTGGACTCCCTCCTGGCCCCAACGGATTCGGCCCGGGGGGTTTGGGGATCGCTGGGCAGAAGGGCTTGGGCTCCCTCCTGCTCTGATTGTTGGGGGGGCAAAGGGTGGTTCGCGGCAGGGGAGATGAGCCATCTCTCCTGCCGCGATCATTGCTGTACGGGGGTAGGCAGGTTGCTGGGGCCGTTGAGCTGATCGCAGCAGCCACGATCAGCTCAGCAGCCCCTTTTCGGTACTTATACCTGTTTTGACTTGGTCTAATTCAAAACGTATAAGTGCCGACTAGGCAACCTGCCTAAAGTTTTGGTTATACCTGCTGCACGCCTAGGTCTAGGTCGGCCCACCTCCCGCCCTTTCCCCTCCTCTAAAAACGCCTCTTTTTCTCTCTGTGCGTTTAAAGGCAAGGGAAAGGCCTAAGCTGGTTTTAGATACGTCTAAAACCAGCTTTGATTATGGGTACTTGGACGATCAGGCTTTTTGATCATCCAAGTAGCCATTTAGGCCACTTTTTAGACGGTTTTTTTTTTTTTATTATGAGCCCCATAGCTTTTATACTAAATGGGCACAGTATAAAATCATATGGCAATTTTTCAGAGTGTCTGTACTGCTCACACATATAGTGTTTTGAAGCACTTAAATAAGCTCCTTTGAGGTTTAAAGGAAATTGCCTTCTGGCACTGGCTCTGTGATCCTTCTCCTTGTCTTTCTTGTTCAGCTTGTTATTTAAAAAAAAAAAAGTCATGTGTGTGTGTGTAAATGGGGGGAAGGCAATGGGATGCAGTCCAGGCACCAGAGTTGAAAGGCGTCTAAAGTTTGAAAGGGTTCAAAAGTTGCTGTTAGCTTCTCTGTCTCCATGTCATTGATACCCTCCAGCAGATGATGTGAACATGGCAATGGAACGGAAAGGGGGATTTTCAGTGTTGCAATATTGTCAACGGGTAGAAGACATGAACAAACAATAAGATTTAGTAATTTTTTTCCAGCTGGAAAACTATTTTCAACAGTTTCAGCTACTTTAAAACAGTAAAGGGTTATTTTGGGGGGAGACGGAATGTGATGGTGATGTACCAAAGACAATCTAGATGAGCAAGGCACTAGAGGAGAACTGCCAGGACCTCTGCACTCTAGAGGTGCCACTATCCAAATACAGTGATGCCTTAGAATCCGAACTTAATCCGTTCCAGAACCCCATTCGAATTTGAAAGCGTTCGAGTTCCAAGATAATTTTTCCCATTGAAAATAATAGAAACTGGATTAATCCATTCCTGGGTCCCACAAACTCAAATTTTAACAGGAAATACACTGGATTTTAAGGTAAAATATCAACAAATATTCCAAAGCAGCATTCAGATTCCTGGGCAGAAACACACACATACAATGTGCAGGGCGTTCGAATTCCAAAGCAGAGTTTGGATTCCAAGGCAAAATTTACTACAAAAAAAAGTTCGGATTCCAAGTCGTTCGAGTTCTGGGGCGTTCGGATTCTGAGGTACCACTGTAATTGCTTTTCCATATAAAACCATGTATTTATCATCTTATCTGTGGGCAGCTGCCACCAATAAATTGGGTCTCTTTCCGTTTTCTTCTCCTTAACATGTTGGTGGCACAAGGCTGCATGAGTGGTGCATTGATGTTCACAAGGGGTTTCTTTTACAAAGCCACGCTAGCGATTCCTGCCCAGTTATAGATTTGCCTGCTTAGGAATTTATCACTGTCACTTGGTTTAATAAATCAAATATCCATTTAAATAAATAATCTTCATGTGCTCATAGATTGATAGTTCACAAGGCACCATATGGTAAATAATTTTACCAGTGGTGCATATTGCATTCTAATCATAGCACATAGGCTTCATTCATAAGATAAGATTGTCATCAATCATGAGATAAGTGTTTGAAATTTCATATTTATATTTCAAAATACAAAGTATATTATCAGAAAGTTTTGGTTACTAAATAAGCTACTTGAAGCCTATGTGCTATGATTAGAATGCAACATGCACCACTTGTAAAATTATTTACCATATGGTGCCTTGTGAACTATCAATCTATGAGCACATGAAGATTATTTATTTAAATGGATATTTGATTTGTTAAGCCGTGTGACAGTGATTGATTTATTGGGGATTTTTTGCGAGGGCCTGATCATCTTCCAGCTCCTGTTTATCTAACTTTTTAATAGTAACCCCCTTTTTTGTTTTTTTACTTAAGAATGTAGGCAGGATACATGGTTTAAAATAAACAAAGAAACGCTTTGAGGCATGAGAGGAAGGAGCAGCTATAAACGACAAAGAAACAATAAACCCCAATGGTTCACCGCGGAGATCTCACACCTCATTAAGGAGAAGAAAAAAGCGTTTCTCTCCTACAAGCGCACGGAGAAAAGAGAGGCAAAGGTAGAATATAGGACCAGGTCTACAGTGGTCAAAATGGCAGTTAGGGAGGCAAAACTTCGAGTGGAAGAAATTCTGGCCAAAAACATTAAAAAGTGGGACAAATCCTTCTTCAGGTATATTAGTGACAAAAAAAGGAACACAGGCGGGATAGTACACCTTAGAAGACCGGACGGAAGTTACGTGGAAGCAGATTCCAATAAAGCCGAACTACTGAATGAATACTTCTGCTCAGTCTTCACCTGTGAGGCACCGGGACACGGTACGCAGTTGAAGGCAACACAAAGCACAGAAGACCCGCTTCAGAATTTTGAGTTCACACCAGGTGAAGTTTACAGTGAACTGGCAAGACTCAAGGTGAACAAAGCCATGGGACCAGACAATTTGCACCCAAGAGTGCTCAGAGAATTGAGCGATGTCCTGGCGAAACCGTTGGCTGAGCTATTCAATCTCTCCCTAAGTAAGGGGAAAGTTCCCCTGGACTGGAAATTAGCTAATGTCGTTCCTCTGCATAAAAAGGGTTGCAGGGCAGAGGCTGCGAATTATAGATCGGTGAGTCTCACATCAATAGTGTGCAAACTCATGGAAACACTAATTAAAAGCAAATTGGACACGATCTTGAATGAAGGGAATCTTCGGGATCCCAGTCAGCATGGATTCACCAAGGGTAGGTCCTGCCAATCCAATCTCATCAGCTTCTTTGACTGGTTAACAAGAAATTTGGACTTGGGAGAGTATTTGGACGTCGTGTACCTCGACTTCAGTAAAACTTTTGACAGTGTCCCATACCGCAGGCTGCTAAGCAAGATGGAATCGATGGGGTTAGGAGAGACACTAACTGCATGGGTCAATGATTGGCTGAGTGGCAGACTTCAGAGGTTGGTGGTTAATGGTACCCTCTCTAAAACATCGGAGGTGACCAGTGGAGTGCCGCAGGGCTCGGTCCTGGGTCCACTCCTTTTCAACATATTCATAGGGGATCTGACTCAAGGGCTTCAAGGTAAAATAACACTATTCGCCGATGATGCCAAACTATGTAATATAGTAAGTGAATGCAGTTTACAGAATTATATAGCGCAGGACCTGCTTACATTGGAAAGTTGGTCCTCAACCTGGCAGCTAGGCTTCAATGCTAAGAAATGTAAGGTCATGCACCTCGGAAGCGGAAATCCATGCAGGACGTACTTCTTGAACGGAGAAACTTTAACTAGGACTTCAGCAGAACGAGATTTAGGAGTAATCATCAGTGCAGACATGAAAACTGCCAATCAAGTGGAGAAGGCTTCTTCTAAGGCAAGGCAGATATTGGATTGTATCAATAGAAGTTTCGTCAGCCGAAAGCCTGAAGTCATAATGCCGTTGTACAGGGCCATGGTGAGACCTCATCTGGAGTACTGTGTGCAATTCTGGAGGCCACATTACAGTAAAGATGTGCGTAGAATTGAATCGGTTCAGCGGACAGCCACCAGGATGATCTTGGGGCTCAAGGGTCTCTCGTATGAAGAGAGACTGAACAAATTGCAGCTCTACACTCTCGAGGAACGTAGGGAGAGGGGAGACATGATCGAGACATTTAAGTACCTCACGGGACGTGTCGAAGTGGAGGATGATATTTTATTTCTCAAGGGAACCTCGGCCACAACAGGGCATCCGCTCAAACTCAGGGGCGGAAAATTTCATGGCGACACCAGAAAGTATTTCTTCACAGAGAGAGTGGTTGATTATTGGAACAAGCTTCCAGTGCAGGTGATCGAGGCAGACAGCGTGCCAGACTTTAAGAATAAATGGGATACCCATGTGGGATCCCTACGAGGATCAAGATAAGAAAATTGGGTCATTAGGGCATAGACAGGGGTGGGTAAGCAGAGTGGGCAGACTTGATGTTTCTATGTTTCTAGCCAGTAGATGATCCATGTGCAATTTGAGTGGCTGGGAGATACTCAACTAAAGAGAACCTAAAACCCAGAAATATGTATAGTAGAGGACTGAAAAATTTCCCCTCCCTCTTCTCTATAAAACTCTGCATTTTATCTTCCTGCATATACAATCTAATATGTCGTTTGATGCTGAAGCCGTTCTACAGTAGATATTTTGTTTTGGAGCACAAATATTCAGTGGAGAGTCTTGTAACTAAACTAACCACAACATACCCTTCCTGCACAAACTACCAGTACCTAACAGGACTAAATTTAAATTTCTATGTTTGATTTTCAAGGTCCTCAGACAAAATAGGTCAGAATACTTAAGAGATCTCAATGGTGAATAAAGGGTTAGCTTGTCCTTTAAGGTCTTCTTAAGTAGCATCACTATCTGTACCCTCACCTAAAGAAATTGTACGATGTGATACCCACCAGTGAGCCTTCTCAGGAGTAGCCCCCATGCTCTGAAAATTACTCCCAGAGGGGATATGGCTAATTCCAGACTGCCTCTACTTCAGGAAGCAGGTGAAAGCCTGGCTCTTCACCCAAGCCTTTAATATATAGAAGGAATTTTCAAAAGTACGTCTAAGTCTAAGTTTGGACATTTTGGGAAAGACATCCAGATATCCAGTAGACTGCAAGACTTCTATCTTTTTTTGTTTGTTTAAATAACTTATCTAGACATTTTGGCCCTTAGTAAGTCTATCTTTTTTGGACATTCTCAAATATAAAGATGTCAACATGAAAAATGCACAAAAGCAAGCTTTACAAATGTCCAAGCAGCCAGCTTTCTTAGCAAACTGTTCACAGAGCATTAAGCAAAGAAGAGGGACACTCTTAAGAGCTCCTGTAGTGAATGTCACATAAAAAATCCTAGGTACACGTCACTATAACTTGCTTTTATTGTATGGTGAACCCTCCAAAACCTACCCAAAACTTATTGTGCCCACCTGTACACCACAACAACAGTCCTTATGCCTGCAAGTGTCATTTTTATATAAGTACAGTAGGTTTTGGAGGGCTCACCACACAATATAAGCTAATTATAGAGACATCTTACCGGGGACTTTTAATGCGACATTCACTGCAGTAACCCTTAGAGTGCCCCTCTGCTCTGCTGTGCATATATATGCGAGCCTTGTGAATCTGTCATACACACTTGAAAATACTGTTTTTATTCACATCTTTGGGTGGTGGGAGGGAGTCAGTGACCACTGGAGGAGTAAGGGGGGGGTCATGCCCCTGGTCAGTTTGGGCACCTTTTTGATTCTTATTCATTTTTAAAACAGGTCTAGCCCCAAACGTCTAAATCAGTGTATCGCAAACTGTGTGCCGTGGCACACTACTGTGCCTTTTGAAATTTTAAGTGTGACGCGGCTCACTGGGCAGGAAGAGAGGCTTCGGCGCCTGTGTCAGCTGACTTCTCCTACCATCGCGTCCGTCGTATCTGCAGGGACTCCTGCCTTCCTCATCTCCGCGTCCCCGGACCAACAGTGGCAGCTTCATGTGCTTTTAACTTTGGCACACAGCTGCCGCTAGCAGTAGTTTACCCCCGTTTCATCAGGCAGCCTTGGGGCCTTTGCTAGGCTGGCCCGCTTCAATGATGCAACGTGGGCCAGCCTAGCAAAGGCCCCGAGGGTGCCTGATGAAACCGGGGGTAAACTACTGCTAATGGCAGCTGTGTGCTGAAGTTAAAAGCCCAAAGTGAGCTGACGCTAGGCTAGACAGGAGAGGTATTTCTGGGCAGTGAAGGGAGAAGGGGTACTGCTGAACAGGGGGAGCAGGGAAGGGGGACGTGGTACTACTGGACAGGGGGGGAGGAGGGAAGGGAGAAGGGGTAATGCTGGATGGGGGGAGGAGGGAAGGGAGAAGGGATAATGCTGGACAGGGGGAGGAGGGAAATGGTACTGCTGGACAGGGGGGAGGTAAAAGGAAGGGAGAAGAGGTGCTGCTGGACCTAGCAGAAAGGTGCTACACACTGGAGTTGAGGGTGAGATGGTGCATGGGGAGAGAGCATGTTGGGTTGGGGGGTGGGAAGGAGGGATGCCACTCGAGGGTTTGATTTGATACCTTTCAGATCAGGGATCCCTGATGAAGGCGTGTTAACCGAAACACAGACCATGTTGGTTTGTACTTAGGTGGCAACACTAACCGCAACATAATATTGTCTCCATATATTTAGCCTGCATCTTATACCCTTGTCTGCAGTTTGTTTTTGTTTGTTTGAATTATACCTGTTATACATCGCCTTGGGTGAATTTCTTCATAAAGGCGGTTGGTAATAAATAAATGGGACCAAGTCCATTCAATTCCTATGGGCTTAATCGCTTTTGCTGTGCAGAAATTGCTAGCATGGCTTTGTAAAGGGAGTCCATAATAATTTTAGCACTCTCATAATGCATCACAAAATGAATATGTATCAGAAAATGAATTCTCCAGGCCACAGCCCCACTAATCTCAAGGTGAGCAAATCTGATGAGTGGTTATTTTTTTATGCTGGTACAATTAAATTTGACATCTCATGCTTTCTTTTTAAGACTGCAACAAAGCAGTGACCCTGTTTATGCCAAAGATTTTAATGCCTGTTTTTCTATTGTTTCCTCCACAATTTCATGCAGGAGCGGAGCGTGGATGGAGATATCTAGACTGGGCTGTGGCACACGGTACTCCAAAACCTCTTCACTAAGCCACAGATCCAAATGCAAAATTCATTAAACATATATCAGCAATGTGCTGTAGTCTGAACATTTTCACTCATGGGCTGTTCAAAATCCATGAATTTAATGATTTTTTGAGTCTGTGCTCTGGGATGAACACAGTACACAATGCAATAACACTCTGCTCTAGCATTGCCACATGTTTATTTAACCTTGCAAGCACCTTTGCTCAGAATGGATGGCATGGGCTGAGATAACATGCTGCTAAAACCAATTGGGCATGAGTTATGATAACTCTTTCCATTCACTTGAAAGGGAATACTCTGCTGTTAGCATGTGCAGCAAATTCCACTTTCAAACAAAGAAGGAACCAAATATCCATAAGAACAAGACAAAAATCCAGAAAGTGAGTAAAAAATAATAAGCACTAAATGGGGATGTGTGATAAAAATTCAGTCGTGACTATTTCTTCCAGTGAATTTTTATTCATGTAAATTCATTTGACTCAATACGGTCCTTATTTTGGTTCTGACAGGCCTACATTAAGGGTCAAAAAAACCAATATCTACAAAGAAATGTATGCATAGTTAAAAACAAATGAACAATAAGAAATCAGAATAACCAATGGGTCCTTTTACTAAAGCTAACAGTGCAGGATAAATACTCTGACGTCCATAGGAATTGACTGGGTATCGGAGTATTTGCCACGCAGCACTCAGCTACGTATGCAGCTTTGTAAAAAGGGGGTTAGGAGTAAGATATTGGAAGTTGATAACAGAAAGACATCACATTTCCTGCTCTGGTTAAACAGTAAACTTTTGTAAAAACACATTTGGGTGGTCATAATTTGAACCAAATTCCATTTTCATATGTTAGACTCCACATGGTAGGAATTATGTTATTGCACACCTAATTTTATCAATCCATTATCTTATTATTTTATTACCATATTGATTATTAATTTTATTATTTAATTACTTTATAAACTATTCAATTCATGGTTTTTAAAATCATTTATTAGTATCATCGTATTTTAAAATTTATAAAGATATAATATTCTGATTTTCCATTTTTTAAATTAAATATTTCTAATTATGACCACCAGAATGTGTTTTTACAAAAATTATTTACTGTTTAACCAGAACAAGATATATGATGTCTTTGTGTTATTGTCCAATATTCTAATTATTCTGATTTCTTACTGTTCATTTTTTTTAAACGATATATACATCTCTTTGTAGATATTGTTTCTTTGTTCCATGAAGTAGGCTTGTAAGAACCAAAACAAGGATGGTATTGGGTCGAATGAATTTGCATTCACAAAGAAATAGTCATGAGTTTGAGTTTTTATCACACACACCCCCTCCCCAGTTGGTGCTAATTCTTTTTACTTCACTTTCTGGATTTTTGGCAAATTCCACTTCAACAGGAATTTAAATCTCCGCCAATATGTGCTGGAGGACATTTAATACATTAGATTTTCCCAGCTGGTAATTTAAAATGTGGTCTTAATACTCTAATTGGAGCAGCATTCATTTGGGAAATTATGAGACTAGACATACCAAGACAGATACCTGGGCAACAGATACCACAAAAAATCTCAGTTCCTAACCAAGATTACAGCTAATGTGAAGTTTCAGGAATAGAGGCCTCCTGTTTTAGTCCTGGACTTGGTAATAAGTGCCTTCAGAACTCAAAAAGGACTTGACACTAGAGGTTAAATACAGTCGCTGTAAAATGCAGATACTCTGTCAGTAATGGCTTACCAATGCAAGCTTGTTTGGTGGGAGTTCTCTGGAAACCTGCGTGACATTTGCAATAATATAATCCAGGTGTGTTGACACAGTCTCCATTAGTGCAGGGATTTGATGTACACTCATCAACATCTGTTTGAAGCAAGAGGAATAACATTAGAGTGACTGAAGAATTAATTTTTCTTTGAAGTACAGCATTCTTAGCTGACCATCAATAACCATATTTTACCAACTAGAGAGAAGCTTGCCCTTGCTCAAATCAAGGAATCACACTTTATCCCACCTATTCTGAGTGTGCCGAAAGCTGCCTTCTACATAGCTATGGGCCAAGCTATAAACTTTTAACCAGGAGACGAATGGCTATAGCAAAGTTATGTGTTGTAGGCCTCATGAGAATGGCTGTTCCATGATATCCAGGCTATCTGTTTTTCTAACAGAAAATCAATCTAACACCATGGGGTTCATTTTCAAAGCACTTAGACACACAGGGCCAGATTCTGTAAAGGACATCTAAAAATTAGGCATTGTTTAGACATCCAGCAGCAGAAGGTTGAGCGCGATTCTATAATGCATAGACACACTATAGAGAATCACGCTCAGCGGTGCTGAGCGAATCTAAGTGTGTCTATATTGTTAGATGTTCTTTACAGAATCACCTTTTAGGCATTGCATAGATATCCAAACATCTATAACGTTATCGTGTGTTAGCGTTATGACATCATTAGAATGGCAATTTTATGCTGTCTTTTTACATTCAAATTGTATGCAGTAAAAGGCTGACACCGCAATTATATTTTATTTATTCATCTTTAATTATTTATATACCACTTATATCCTATGTGGTATTTACATTTGGCTCCTTTTATCATATTTCTCTTTTGTTCCACAAGGAGCAGTGGGGAATTTGAACCAACAACGTCAGGGTGCTATGGATGTAGTTCTAACCATTTCACCACACACACTCAGATAGTAAACTGCATGTCAATTCCAAAGCCAAGCTCATATCCTCTTGATTTACAAGCAGTCATTTATCTAGGATAAATATCAAACATGTACCTTCAACATTTGTCCGATTCCTCTTTTGGCCTCTATGTTCCTCAAAGTACAAGAAATATATATATATATATACATATATACAGTACTAGTCTTTAAGCCTGTTACATTAAAGGGTGCTAGAGCAGATGTCTGTCTGGGTTTTTTTCTTTGTCTCTCTCTCCTTGGACGCTGTCTGTCATTCATTCTGTCTTTGTCTCTCCCAGGCCCCCCTGCCTACCTGTATTTCTCTGTTGCACCATGCCTGCCTGTCTCTCTGTGGCCCCCTTCTGTCTCTCCCCCCTCCCAGAGCAAAGCATGATTGTTTTCTGCCCCCCAGCACACCCCTTTCCTTCTCCCCCTGTTGTGTCATGCCTGCGTGCTCCGTGGCCCCCTTCTGTTCTCCCCTGATGATTGCTGTCTGTCCCCCTCCCCCCAAAGCAGCCCCCTTTCCCTCTCCCCCTGGTCCCCTGTTGTGTAATGCCTGCCTGCCCCGTGCCTGTTGTGCCATGCCTGCATGCTCCGTGGCCCCCTTCTGTTCCCCCCTGATGATTCCTGTCTGTCCTCCTCCCCTCCAAGCAGCCCCCTTTCCCTCTCCCCCTGGTCCCCTGTTGTGCAATGCCTGCCTGCCCCATGGCCCCCTTCCGTTTCCACCCTCCCATTCTTACCCTCCCTCCATTCCTCGAACTGGAGCTGGGGCTGCATCGTTCACCTCAGCCCAGATCTCCTCCTTCATGGCGGTGGGCGGGGCTGCAGGAAGACCGAGTGTGGCGGCAGCGGCAACCCCGACTCCTTCAGCACCATGTCGGGAAGGTGGAGAGCGGCCTGCGAGATTCACTACAGTGGCTGGTGAACCTCAGCAGGCCGCTTTGAAGAGCAGCGGCAGCGGGAGGGAGGAGTCCCTGGAACAAGCGCCTCCAGCTAGCGCAGGCGCTGTGAGGAGTGACACAGAAGCACACCTCATGCTACCAGGACTCACGATCGTTCAACAGAGCATGCGCGCGCTAGGGTTTTATTATATATATATTTTGCATACTAAATCCTCTATTTTTAGTAAGAGGACTGCTTGCAAAAGCAGGTCTACTTTTGAGCATGAGTTGGGCGCTAGATAGGCTTCAGTTAGGTGGATGCGACTTAGGCATCTCTTAGGCATGCAGAAGGCATCCACATATAGGTAAACAGGGCTTTTATTTTTTTTGATGTTTAATAATGCGTACCGGGCAGAGCTCTGGGTTTCTGGCTCAGAAATATCTAAGAAAAAAGGCCATTTAAATTAAATGATGAATTTATGGAGCATGTGTGGTTGGGCAGACTAGATGGACCATTCAGGCCTTTATCTGCCGTCATTTGCTATGTTACTATGTTAAGCAAAGCACATGAAATATATATATATATTGCATATTAAAATTCTATTTTTGGGGTAAAGAGGACTCCTATTTGATAATAATAGAAAAAGATGTTTAATAATGCATTACTCAAGTAAAGCATATGAAACATATATATATATATTGCATACGAAACCTCATTTCCAAAAGGTTAAGAAAAAAAAAGAGATACACTAATCATAATGGTATATAGGAAGCCAAGGGAGCTAAGCAAGTGAACAGAAACTTCCTTTTTTTAGTTCAAATGTTTTGAAAGTTATTGAGCACTGAATAAATGACCATTCCATCTTACCAGTGACTGAATTGTGGTCTTATTTCTCTTTGAGCATTGTGAGCGTAAAGGTTATCAGCAGAAAAGGGCTTTCAACTCTTGAAGGCACACCAGAACCATGATTAGCGCCCAGTTGGGTCACCTGCCTGTAACTGGGACCCAACTGTATGACAATACCCAGCAGCACTATCACATCACATATTAAGAAAAGGCTTCTTGAAAATTAACCCCCCCTCCCTATTTTACAAAACTGCACTAGCATTTTTTGCGCTGGTCATGTCGGTAACAGTTCTGACGCTCAAAGAATTTTAGGTGCCACTAAGCACATAAAGCGCATATGCCACACTACTCGGCAACTAAGGGCTCCTTTTACTAAGCTCCGACAGCGGTTTTAGCTTGCGCTTACCGCGTGCAGAATTGCCGCACATGCTAGATGCTAACACCAGCATTGAGCTGGCGTTAGTTCTAGCCACATAGCGCAGGTTTAGCGCATGAGGCAATTCTGTACGCGCTAAAAACGCTATCGCAGCATAGTAAAAGGAGCCCTACGTTTCAGACACCTTTTATAGAATCGGGCCTTAAGTGCTCCTGTGTTAACTCTGCAATGTTTATGTTTATTGAGAGCTTCTTTACCGCTACTAATGACTGGGGAGTCATTTCAGAACGGTTTACATGAGCTTCTGTAAAGGTGTTACGCTACATGAGCTTCTGTAGAGATGTTACCATACAGAATTACAAAGAGCTTCTGCAAAGTGTTAAAATACATGGGCTCTATACTGAAATACACGAAGCTCTGTGGTGGTGTTACACTACAGAGTTATTTATGCTGGCATGATTATGCCATAATCGGTCATCCTACTTATATGTACACGTTTATACCAAATCAACCATCTTACGTATATACACAAATAATACTAGATTTACTATTGCAGTAAATACACTATATTTACACACCTTCTAAAGAGTTTGGCCATTTCAACTAAATATAATCTATTTAGTTACCCAGTTAGCTCGGCTTATCATAACACACTGAGGCTCAATTCAAGTTTCAAGTTTCAAGTTTAATATTTATTTGATTAATCGCCTTGTCAATATTCAAGGCGATTTACACATGAATAAAAATTACAGAATAAAAGAAATTTTAAAACAATTAAAAACTGACTAGACACAGACGATAACTAGACAAACTGGAAACAAAAGGAAGGTAGGGGAAGAAGTTACAATGTAATTGAGCAGAGTGGGAAAACAAAAATGGAAAACACAAAAGGATGGGATGAAAAATAGTTGAATGTGAGGAAAAAAGACAGTTAGGTCCAAAATTTTGTTGAATATTGATTAAAAGGAACCGATGGTATTAGATTACAAAAGCATCGTTGAATAAGAAAGTTTTCAGTTTATTTTTAAATTTGTCTAGATTGACTTCTTCACGTAAATAGATGGGGAGAGAATTCCAAGTTTGGGGAGCTGTCACTGAGAAAATATACTGACGGCGCGTATTTATTATTTTTAACGAGGGAATCATTAGTAAATGCTGTTGGTCTGATCTTAGGGTTCTATTGGAGGAATAAGGGATTAATAATTTATGAATAAAGGCCGGAGTATTAAACAGAAGAGATTTAAATGTGAGCAAACAAAGTTTGTAAGTTATTCTGTGGGCTACTGGAAGCCAGTGGGCTTCCTTAAGAAGAGGAGTTATATGGTCGAATTTTTTAGCTTTTGAAATAAGTCTGATAGCTGTATTCTGAATAATCTGAAGACGTTTGATTTCTTTTTGTGCTATACCATTAAACAAAGCATTGCAATAATCTAATTTTGAAATAACAAGAGAATGGATGAGAATTTTCAATGAGTCATTGCTAAATAGCTGAGAAATAGAGCGTATCTGTCTCAGTCTAAAAAAAGAAGACTTAATAACACTGCTAATGTGATCATGAAAGGAGAGTTTATGGTCCAAAATTACACCGAGTATTTTGGTTTTTTGTACAACTTGCGAAGGGAGTCCATTAATAGAAATTGGCAGGATAAGTTTAGGATTGTCTTTCCAAGGAAAGAGCAGTGCATTGGATTTATTGATATTTAATGCTAATCGGTTATTGATTAACCAGTGGTGAATTTTTTCAAGTTTTGTGTTAATTAGGGTTATATCAGAAGGGTTATTGGGATCTATAGGATGCAGAAGCTGTATGTCGTCTGAATAAGCAAATGTATTGAAACCAATTGATTGACATAATGTCAACAAAGGAGCAAGAAATATATTAAATAAGAGAGGAGATAGTATAGAACCTTGAGGAACACCATGCGTTGTAGAAAAAGTATCAGAAATGGTATTGTTAAAGGAGACAGTTGAGGAACGATTCTATATGTGTCACAATCAAAGAAAAGGTACCAAGTTTTAAAGCATGCTTACTTGAGAAACGAGGCAACAATGTCAGTTGGGTTCTATTTCTATTCTAACTAAAAATTTGTGTTAATTGAAATGGTATATCTCTGGCAAATGAAATGCTAGAAAGCAATGTTACTTACCGTAACAGTTGTTATCCAGGGACAGCAGGCAGCTATTCTCACTAGTGGGTGATGTCATCCGACAGAGCCCCAATACGGACGTCTCACAAGCATGTCTTGCTTGAAGAAACTCAGAAGTTTCGAGATGCCCGCACCGCGCATGCGCCAGTGCCTTCCCGCCCAATGCTCCGGGCGTGTCTCCTCAGTTCAGGTAGCTAGCCGAGAAGCCAACCCAGGGGAGGTGGGTGGGACGTGAGAATAGCTGCCTGCTGTCCCTGGATAACAACTGTTACGGTAAGTAACATTGCTTTATCCCAGGACAAGCAGGCAGGTATTCTCACTAGTGGGTGACCTCCAAGCTAACCTCAATGGGATGGTGGGAGAGTTGGCAACTTAGGAGAATAAATTTTGTAATACTGTTTGGCCAAACTGTCCATCCCGTCTGGAGAAAGTATCCAGACAATAATGAGAGGTGAATGTATGAACCGAGGACCAAGTGGCAGCCTTACAAATCTCCTCAATCGGTGTCGATCTGAGGAAGTCTACAGAGGCCGCCATTGCTCTAACCTTATGGGCTGTGACCTTACAGGGAAGGGATAATCCAGCCTGGGCATAGCAGAAAGAGATACAAGCCGCCATCCAGTTGGAGATGGTGCACTTCGATACAGGTCGTCCCAACTTGTTTGGATCAAAAGAGACGAAAAGTTGAGGAGCAGTTCTGTGTGGTTTGGTGCGATCCAGGTAGAAAGCCAAAGCACGTTTACAGTCCAGAGTGTGAAGAGCTGATTCTCCAGGATGAGAATGAGGCTTTGGAAAAAACACAGGAAGCACTATGGATTGGTTGAGATGAAATTCAGAGACCACTTTAGGCAGGAATTTCGGATGAGTGCGAAGGACCACCTTGTCATGATGAAATACTGTGAAAGGCGGATCCGCAACTAAGGCTTGAAGCTCACTGACCCTGTGAGCAGACGTGAGGGCCACCAGAAAAACTACTTTCCAAGTGAGAAACTTTAGTGGAGCCTTGTTAAGAGGCTCAAAAGGAGGTTTCATAAGCCAAGAAAGGACAACATTGAGGTCACAAACCACTGGAGGAGGTTTGAGAGGAGGATTGACATGGAAAAGTCCTTTCATAAATCTGGAAACCACAGGATGAGCAGAGAGGGGTTTCCCTTGTAGAGGCTGATGGAAAGTCGCAATAGCACTCAGGTGGACTCGTATAGATGTAGACTTGAGACCAGACTGAGACAGGTGTAGAAGATAGTCCAATACAGAGGATAGGGAGGCTCACTGAGGCTCCTTGGAATTGGAAACACACCAGGAAGAAAATCTAGTCCATTTCTGGGAGTAGCATTGACGAGTAGCAGGCTTCCTGGAAGCCTCCAAGACATCCCTCACCGCCTAGGAAAACTGGTGAGGAGTTACGTTGAGAGGAACCAAGCTGTCAGGTGGAGAGACCACAGGTTGGGATGAAGCAGTGATCCTTGATGTTGAGTAAGCAGTGAAGGAAACCTGCTGCTGAGTTGAAGTAGAAGGGAGAACCAAGGTTGCCTAGGCCACCAAGGAGCTATCAGAATCATGGTGGCCTGGTCGGATTTCAATTTGACCAGAGTCTTTTGAATGAGAGGAAATGGAGGAAACGCATACAGAAAGCGATTCCCCCAATCCAGCAGAAAAGCATCTGCCTCGAGGCGATGAGGAGTGTAGATTCTGGAGCAAAACTGAGGCAGTTTGAAGTTGTGGGGGGCCGCAAAGAGGTCTATCTGAGGCGTCCCCCATTGTGCAAAGATCTGATGAAGAGGGTTGGAATGGATAGTCCATTCGTGAGGCTGGAGGAGACGACTCAAGTTGTCTGCCAAGACATTGTCCTTCCCCTGAATGTAGACAGCTTTGAGGAAGGCGTTGTGTCGAACCGCCCAATCCCAGACTCTGAGAGCTTCTTGACAGAGGGAGGCCGATCCCGTGCCCCCCTGCTTGTTGACATAATACATGGCGACCTGGTTGTCTGTGCGAATGAGGACCACCATGTCGTGAAGCAGATGTTGAAAAGCCTGAAGAGCATAGAAGATGGCTCTGAGCTCCAGAAGATTGATCTGATGGAGTTGGTCCGCACTGGTCCAGAATCCCTGAGTGCGAAGTCCATCCAGATGAGCCCCCCAGGCATAGGTCGAGGAATCGGTTGTGAGAACCTTCTGGTGGGGAGGAGTGTGAAACAGCAAACCTCTGGATAGATTCGAAGAGGTCATCCACCAAAGTAGAGACTGCCAAAGAGCAGGAGTGACTGTGATGTGTCGAGTTAACGGGTCTGACACTTGAGTTCATTGAGAAGCCAGGGTCCACTGAGGAATTCTGAAATGGAGTCTGGCAAAGGGTGTTACATGAACTGTAGAGGCCATGTGGCCCAGGAGGACCATCATGTGTCTCGCTGAGATGGTCTGGCGAGAAGACACAGACTGGCAGAGATGAAGAAGAGCATCCATGCGCTGAGGAGGAAGGAATGCTCGAAGCTGAATGGTGTCCAGGACCGCCCCGATGAAGGGAAGAGACTGGGTAGGCTGCAGATGAGATTTGGGGAAATTGATCTCGAAGCCTAGACTCTGCAGGAAACAAATCGTAGCCAGGGTCGCCGAAATGACCCCTGGAGCTGAGGGGGCCTTGATGAGCCAGTCGTCGAGGTAGGGAAACACCTGAAGACCCCTGTTCCGGAGTGCAGCGGCCACCACCACCAGACACTTCGTGAAGACTCTGGGAGACGAGGACAGGCCGAAAGGAAGCACTCAATACTGCAGATGTAGATGTCCCACCTGAAATCTGAGGAACTTGCGGGAGGCCGGATGAATGGGAATGTGAGTGTAGGCCTCCTTGAGATCCAGAGAGCATAACCAGTCGTTCTGCTCAAGGAGGGGGTAGAGAGACTCAAGGGTCAGCATGCGAAACCTCTCCTTTACCAAGAACTTGTTGAGGACCCGAAGGTCCAGAATGGGTCGCAGGTCGCCCGTCTTCTTCGGGACGAGGAAGTACCGGGAGTAAAAACCCCGGTTGTGCTGGTCCACCGGGACCGGCTCGATGGCCCGAAGCCGGAGCAATGCCTGAGCTTCCTGATGAAGGAGGGTGGTCTGTGTCAAGTTGGAAGGATACTCTCTTGGAGGGTGGTCCGGAGGGACCCGATGGAATTGAAGAGAGTATCCTTCTCTTAAGATGGAAAGGACCCAGAGGTCGGTGGTAATAGCCTCCCAGCGATGATAAAAATGGTGGAGGCGACCCCCGATAGGAAAACCAGGGGGAGGCAGAACGAGGTTGGTTATGCTCCCTGGGATGGAGTCAAAAAGGCTGAGTAGCCTTGGGTGTAGCCGGCGTTTGAGGTTTCTGTTGAGCCTTCTGAGGAGGCTGCCTCTTCGCTGGTTGTCTCGCAGCCGGAGCCTGCCTCGGAGTGTAACGCCGCTGATAAATCAAGGGCGGCCTAGATGGTCGAGACTGTTGAGGCTTGGGCTTAGGTCGAAGGATAGACTGAAAAGACTTTTCATGGTCAGAAAGATTCTTCGTCACCGTCTCGATGGACTCGTCAAACAGATCCGCTCCCGCACAAGGCACATTGGCAAGCCTGTCCTGGAGGTTCGGGTCCATGTCAATTGTCCGAAGCCATGCCAACCGACGCATGGCCACGGAACAGGCAGCAGCACGTGCCGAAAGCTCAAAGGCATCGTACGAAGATTGCATCAGCTGGAGATGAAGCTGAGAAAGCGAGGCTACCACTTCCTCGAATTCAAATCGAGCCTGAGAATCGATGTAGGGAGTAAATTTTCGAAGTACAGGCAAGAAGAACTCCAAATAAGATGCAAAGTAGAAATTATAATTAAGAACTCGGGAAGCCATCATCGAGTTCTGGTAGATTCTCCTCCCAAACTTATCCATCGTCCTGCCCTTGCGACCCGGTGGCACAGAGGCATACACTTGGGAGGGATGAGATCGCTTGAGGGAGGATTCGACCAGCAGGGATTGGAGAGAGAGTTGAGAGCCCTCGAACCCCTTGTGATGGACTATGCGGTATCGTGCATCCAATTTGCCCGGGACTGCAGGAATAGAATAAGGCGTCTCAAAACATCTCATAAATGTCTGATCCAGCAATTTATGGAGAGGTAGTCGAAGAGACTCGGCAGGAGGGTGAGGCAAATGCATGGTGTCGAGATACTCTTTAGAATATCGAGACCCAGTGTCCAAAGTAACATCCAAGTCATCAGCCATTTGTCTGAGAAAAGAAGAAAAAGACAACTGGTCCGCCAGTACAGGTCTCCGAGAGGGACTGGACGAAGTCGAGGCCTCAGGATCCAGAGAGACTTGGGATCGACAGGGAGAAAAAGAGGTAGACGGTTCCTCGTACTCCGGCCCCTCCGGGGGAGACAGGTCAGAGGAAGAGTACCCCAGACGTGGCAGCTTCTTCTGCGGCGAAACCTCAGAGTGGCGCGAGGAGTGCCGTGATGAATGCCTGGACCGATGCCCCTCACGGTGCCTGGAGGGAGATCGAGAATGACGATACTTCGCATGGTCCCACGAAGCTTCCAGCGAGTGAATGGGACTCGAAGCTGTAGACCGAAGAGGCTGAATGGTCGACGCTTCACGCGACGCAGCCCAGGCCTGGTATGGGGTGCGGAAGAACTCTTCCTGAGACTTGCTATGCCCAGGGCTTCGATTACATACAGGAGGATTCCCGCCCTGTTGGCGTGGAGGCGTGATGGGCTCCAAAGGAGGCATGTTGCTGAAGGAAGCCCGCCTCGAGGGACCGGCCGCCCTACGTCGCTCCTCCTCGCTAAGTAGCGAGATCGACCGGCGAGGAGGAGGAGGAGGGGGTGGTCCGCCCCCCGGAATCGGGACCGGGAGGTCACCCTGGATGGAGGCAATTAACCTGGGTCCCATCGTTTGCATGAGCTCGACAAACTGAGCTTCCAAGAGGGACCGTAGCGAAGCCGATATGGAGGGATCCGCACCGAAAGGGGGTCCTCCAGCACGGTCTTTGCGCTCCTTCGTGGTCGAGTGCTTCTGCTTGGAAGCTTTCGGCACCTTAATGACCACGGGAGGAATGGTGGAAGGCAGTACCTGAGCCGAGGAGACGGGGACAGGCACCGGCGCCGAACTCGGGGCCGAAGCCGGAGTAAACGAAGCCGGCTTCAGAAGGCCCGGAGTAGCAGGAGTAGTCGCTGGCTTCGCATGGACAGGCGAAGCGGCCGATGAAGTCGAAGCCGAAGGTTCCTTAGCAGCTTCCATCTTGAACATCGACTCCCACAACAGACAGCGCCGCTTAAACACCCGCGCTGTAAGAGTGGAACAAGGCCGGCACGATTTCGGGAAATGTTCAGGACCAAGACACTGCAGGCAGCGTCGATGCGGGTCCGTCAGCGAAATCGCGCGCTGGCACTTGCTACACTTTTTAAAACTGGTGATTGGCCGGGACATAAGCCGAAAAAGCTTCGCCGCGAGATCGAAGGCGCGGGGCATGAGCCACGTGGCCGACCCGGCCGCCTCGCCGGAAGAAAAAATTTATTTTTTTATTTTTTAAAAGAATAAAAACAAAGAAAAGGCACGATAAAGAGTAAAATAAACCCAAAATCGCGGCAATTAGAAGGCAAAAAACGGGAATTCAGTCAGCGCAGAATTGAAGTAAAACTTCTCAGCTCCGCGGAAAGAAAAGAACTGAGGAGACACACCCGGAGCATCGGGCGGGAAGGCACTGGCGCATGCGCGGTGCGGGCATCTCGAAACTTCTGAGTTTCTTCAAGCAAGACATGCTTGTGAGACGTCCGTATCGGGGCTCTGTCGGATGACATCACCCACTAGTGAGAATACCTGCCTGCTTGTCCTGGGATAAAGATGTGGTTTGTTGCATTTGAATCAGCATCTTCTTGATTATTTAAGCCAGCTGAATGACTCAATTTCTAAGACTTGGTCCCTTTTCTTGGATTATGACACATGTGGAACCAAAAGAACTAGCCCTGATTAGAATGACAATTCTGCAAAAAAGTAAGCACACCTTACAGGATCTCGCTAAGTACCACTGCGTGACATAACTTTTAGACGTACCTATTTAGGCCAAGGAAAACCAGGCTTAAATACCTGTCCTAACTTGTGCACGCATAGGACACATTCTATAACAGTACATCTAAATTTTAGGAATGCCTGCGATCTACCCATGCTCCTCCCCGGTCATGGCTCTTTTTCAGATTCCCACATTAGGACTGGTGCACAGCACTTTATAGAATATGCCCACCAAGTTGTGTACATAATTTCTAATTAGTGCCAATTAGCCTCAATTATGAGGTGTTAATTGCCAATTATTGGCACCAATTCGGCTTGTTGAACAACTAAATTGTACGCACAAATCGGCTGTGTGCACCAATTTGTGCAAACAACTTAAGGCGCCATATACAGAATTGGGGGGGGGGGGAGATTGGATAACATGGGAATGCCTACTGTCCATCCATGACATGCCCCTCCTAAAAATATTTTTTTTTAATTAGGTAATGTGCGGATTAGCGCATGTAAACAGGATACAAAACGCTTTAATTCTAACCACGTGATAGGGGTCATTTTACTAAAGGGTCCTACTTTTGAAATCTGTTTCACTGTTGACTCCTTTTCACTCTCATGTACACCTTAGGTTCATTCTTCAAAGTGTGAGTAGGGTTGTCTACTTTTCCAGATGCAGCCTTGGTTTTACTTCATAGGAAGCAAGAACTTAAGAGTGCTTCTGTCATGCAGACAAGTTCATGCACACAACAGGGTTAAACAAGGACTACATCAGTCTGTCAATATAAAATAGAGCCAGCTGGCATCCGTAAGCATTCGACTCACACATCTGGATGTTTGCCTGCTCTCTTTCTCTCTTACACACATAGATATACACACTTTGTAAAATCTCTCCACACTGAGAGATTTTTACAAAGTAAGCATGCGTGTATACTTGCAAAAAAAACCTTCACGATTCCCAGATTGTTAGCTTCATCTCCTGGCCTAGATCTGTGGCAGAGACAGCACAGGTCATAAAGATTATGAGGGAGAGCTATGTCAGCTATTCCCACAGGCCACACTGTTACTACAGCTGTTGGCCCAGGGCAGGAGGGGAGATAGAGGTAGAGGAACAGGAAATAAGAAGGGAGGAGATAGAGAATAGAGGAGCAAAGAGCGGGGAGATAACTAGCCAGGCTGAAGAATAGTTAAGAGAAGAGATGGAGATATGAAGAAAAGAGGAAAAGTGGGACGGCAGTAGTCGAACAGACTAACAGGCACAGGAAAATGAAAATGTCAAAGACAAATATTAAGAAAATGAAGGGGTTGAGGGAAAAGGCTGGAGAAAAGATAGAGATGGTAGAGGACTAGAAGTTTTGTTCTACTGTTCCAAGTTTTACTGGCTTATCCTGGCTTTTCTGCAACCCAGAGTGGGTAATTAGCAGATAAATGGTTTAGGTTACACGCTTACCATGGGTCTTCTGCTACCAGATGCATCAGAGCTGATGGCATACAGACTAATTAAAGAATATGGAAAAATGTCTAAAAAAGCTTGCAATTAGTCCCTTTCAATAGTTTTGAAACTGCACATGCAGACGGTAATTTTATAATAAGTCAACATATGCACTTATAATATATATATAAAATGACCCATCTGGAAGCCGTCACATTAAATTCATCCTTCTCTTCCAATCTAGTGGCGGAGAACACCTTATAAGGCCAATGCCAATGACAAAAGGCATAACATTAGGTGTTTCCACATGCATTTTATAAAATAGATGCATAAGTGTCACAAGTGGCCCAACTTCATACCTTTTCTGCCCCTAGGAATGCTTATGTGTGTGCTACATAAAAGTGCATCCCAAACCATCTGCATGCATGTATACTTCGGAGCAGTTTTAGAAGTAGCCAGAGGTACATATAAAACACTGTTTAATACTGCATGTTCAGGTACAAAGTAATCAAAGAACTTTTCCCTTTGTGGATTTTACTGGATTTTCAAAGCCAAAGTATGGGCTAGATTCACGAACCTGCCCGATCAGGTCTGATCCGGGCCGGTCCGACGAATTCTCGAAGCCCCAATATGCAGATGGGGCGATCTGAGGAACACCCCCATCAGCCTGTCCAGATTGCTCAATAGCAATCCCAGTGCATGCGCAGACCATCTGTAGATGGTCTGCGCATGTGCTGGACTTCCGGGCCCGGCATAGATATTTTTTTTCCTTTTCTGAGTAGGCGATCGTGAGGAAAATGTGTGTGATTTCAAAAAGCGGGATATGTTTGAATTTGGAAAATAAAATGTGCACCATTTCCCAAAGAATGGGAGACTTTTTGCCAATTATCCTCCCCCCACCCTGTTTTATTTTTTGGGAACGGCTACGTGTTCACATTTCCCAGCCTAATAATAATGGGGCTATGTGCCGAAACCATGATTTGCTGGCTTGATTTCGGAGAGACACATCTCCAAAACCCATGCGGGCTGATCTGCCTCTGCCAAAAGTCGGGTCCCAGATTCGAGACCCAGTTTCGAGACGGCTATGTACACACAGAACTGAGGAACGGGACTGTGCAGTACGTGGGAGAGACAATTCATTTAAGAAAGTGATAGCTGAAATGCACTCTGAGCACTTAAAAAAAAATTTTTTTTTTAACTTTTTAGCCCAGCGAGCCTGAGGTTTTAACTGGTTAAAACCACGGGCTCGCAGTGCGGGCAAATGCAGGAGAGATTCAGGGAAGGGCAGGAGAAACCCGGGGTCAAGAAGGGCGGCGATTCGGGGCGAGCAGGCAGGAGAGATTGGGCAGAGCAGGGCAGCAGAGAGCAGGGCTTATGGAGCTGGAGAGTCGGAAAGACATTTTCGACTGGTCCCCAGCAGTCGCTTCTTGGGTTGATCGGCCAGCCCAGTCAGCTTTGAATTTTTAGTTGGTGAATCGCATCCCTGTCCACTTTGCATGCGTTTCTCCTCATTTGCATGCACGGATTCGAAGTGGTTCGCAGGAGAGGTTAGTAAATAGTGCAGGAGGGAAATCTGGTCGCAAAAGGGTCGCAAACCAATCGGTACACAATCAGTTTGCTTTGTGAATCTAGCCCTATGTGCATACTTCCTCTTTGAAAATTACCCCAGGGCATGCATGAACTTACACACAGTGGCATAGTAAGAGGGGGGCAGTCTGCCCTGGGCGCTGTCTTGACTGGGGTGCCAGAACCAGTCATCCTCTCCACTCTCCCCTCCCCGCCATGCGCGAGTGCCCCTTCCTGTACCTCTTTAATTTTCCCAGCATGTGCAGCATCACGAACTTGCTGTCCACATCGGTGTTGGATCTCTCTGTGAAGTCACTTCCGGGTCCCATGCCTAGGAAGTGACATCAGAGGGAGAACCGACTGCTCGTGCCAAGAAAATTAAAGAGGTACAGGGGAGGGGATGCACACGTGGGGTCGGGAAGGAGCAAGGGGGGGGCACCAACGCCCCGGGCACCACTTACCCTCATTACGCCACTGCTTACACATACATCTACATTTTATCATCCACACATTTTTTAGGATAATTTACCGTATTTTTCGGACCATAAGATGCACTTTTTTCCACCCCCAAAAAGGAGGTGGAAAATGGGGTGCATCTTATGGACCGAATTCACTGCGCCCCTCCACCCCGGTACCTTTTTTAGTGTTGGTTCAGTGCGGTCTCCGGGACGGCCGCCTGTGTCTTTAGAAGAGCGAGCCGCCCGCAGCTACTCGAAGCCTGAAGCCACCCGCAGCCACCCAAAGCCTGAAAACACCCGCAGCCGCCCGAAACTCCCCCCCCAGTACCTTTTTTTAGTGTTGGTCCTGCGTGGTCTCCGGGATGGCCGCCTGTGTCTTTAGAAGAGCAACACAGGAGCGTGACCTTTGTGCTTCCTACCTGGTCCCGCGCCGCTCTGTGATGGTTACAGTCAGTTACTGACTGCAGCCAATCACAGAGTGGAGCTGGACCAGGCAGGAAGTGCACAGGTCGTACTTCTGTGTCGCTCCTCTAAAGACACAGGCAGCTGTCCCGGAGACCACGCTGGACCAACACTAAAAAAAAGGTACCGGGGGGGAGCTTCTGGCGCTTCGTGCGTCTGCGGGCGGTTTCAGGTGGCTGCAGGCAGCTGTGGGTGGCTTAGTACTTCTGGTGGCTTCAGGCAGCTGTGGGAAACTTTGGGCGGCAGCCTTCCAGCACCAGACCACCAGAGGCACCTACATGTAGAGGAAGAAAAACCAAGAAGAAAATTCTGAACCAAATTTTTTTTTTCTTGCTTTTTTCTCCTCTACAGGTAGTTGCGTCTTATGGGCTGGTGCATCTTATGGTCCGAAAAATACAATACACACATTTTAATTTTCAAACTCTTCCCCACTATGGAAACACTTCTGCTTGATGCTGCAATTCTTATTGGGCTGGAACCAATTCTTGGTTTCTGGTCATCGCCTTTATCATATTTCTGATTTCCTTTAGTTGAGAGAATTTGGACACCCACACTAAATAAGAGGAGTAATTCAAGAAAATACTTTTTTACAGGAAGGGTGGTAAATATGTGGAATAGTCTCCCAGAAGAGTTGGTGGAGACAAAGATTGTGTGAATTCAAGAAAGAGTAGATCAGGCATGATGGATTTCATAGGGCAGTGTCTCTCAAACTGTGTGCCGCAACACAGTGGTGTGCCCCAAAGAGATTCCAGAAGTGCCACAAGGGATTCCAAAATTTTAATTTACTTTTTAAAATTCCCTTCATAAGTATACACTAGAATAGATGACATATATGTTGGTTATCAAAGAGTCTGTCAATGTTATGAGAATTTATAAGGATACAACTGCTTAGACTAGGGGTTGGCAATTCCGGTCCTCGAGAGCCATAGGCAGGTCAGGTTTTCAGGATATCCAGAATAAATATGCGCGAGATAGATTTGCATCTCAAGAGGCAGTGCAGGCAAATCCATCTCATACATATTCATTGTGGATATCCTGGAAACCTGACCTGCCTGTGGCTTTCGAGGACCGGAATTGCCTACCCCTGGCCTAGACAAGCATAATTCTTTGACGTGATTAGTCCTTGAAAACTAACAGCAAGTAATTTTATTTTTACTTTTTTTAATGCAGTAGTTTTTCTGCAGTCAGATGGTGGATGATGAAATACGTGTTTGCTTGTCAACTGTCAAGCCACATTTTGAGTTAATTAGCACTCAAAAACAAGCTCCTCCATTGTATTGATTAGCAATTCTGTTCTATCTACTTTAGTTTCACCATTGTTACAATTACCCATACATAGGTTAAAGAACTTTAAATAACTCTCAAATTAACCCCCTCTTCTATTAAACTACGCTAGCAGTTTTTAGCGCAGAGAGCCGCGCTGCTCCCCATGCTCATAGGAACTCTATGAGCATCGGGAGCAGCGTGGGCCATTCAGCGTGGCTTACCACGCTACAAACTACTAGCGCAGTTTAATAGAAGAGGCCCTTAATTTTTTGTTGGTTTTGCAATTTTATAACTTCAATTATAATGTGCCACAAAATACCATTTGCTCCATGTAGTGTGCCAGAGTTTTAAAAAATTTGAGAGACACTGTCTTAGGGAGAGAGAAGATAGTGGATGCTGCACATGGGCAGACTGGATGGGCCATTTGGCCTTTGTCTGCTATCATGTTACTATGTTGCCCTTATAAAAGAGGCTTATAAAAGGTACTTTTTTGGGACGGCTCATCTAGGAGTTCTGTCTTGTCTATTGTTTTTACCCTGTTTATAAAATTAATAAAAATATTTTGAACAAAAAAATAAATAAATAAATAAATCAAGCCCACAGTGTGTGCGCATGTACTTTTTTCCATATATCAGGCAGGCAATGTTCATAAAGTCCATTTTCTTGGTTAAAAACACTACTATATTACATTACATTACAGATTTCTATTCCGCCATTACCTTTCGGTTCAAAGCGGATTACAAAAAGAGTTATGGAAGAAGGGTTACAACGTTAGATCAGAGAAGGTTTCCGAGAGGGAAAAGTAGGATCTGGGGTTAGGGAGGGGATGGTAAGAGGGGGGTTAAGCTTTATCATGGTATTAAGCTTTATTAAGGGATTTCTTGAAGAGTATAGTTTTTATTTCCTTTCTGAACATCTTGTAGTCTGGGGTTCTTGTCAATAGGTTGGAGACTTGGTTGTCTATCTTCACTGCCTGAGTGGCCAGTAGTCCGTTGTATAGGTTTTTCCGTTTTACTTCTTTGATTGGGGGGTAAGTGAATGGGGTGTGTGTTTTTCTATGCCTGGTAGAGGTGGTTTGGATGAGGCGGTCGTTTAGGTAGGTTGGGCTGTCTCCATTTATAGTTTTAAATAGTATACAGTAGAATTTAAATTGTATTCTTTCCTGAATTGGAAGCCAATGAGAATTGATGAATGCCTCAGTAATGTGATCATGTTTTTTCAATGAATAGACGAGTCTCAGAGCTGTATATCTATGGGAACACTTTGGAAAATTGCCTTCTTATTGCCATAGTTTTAATTTTTTGCATTTTCTGAAAGGGAAGCAGTTCCCCAGGAAAAAACCATTGCAAGCAAAATCTTGTACAAAAAGTCCTGCAGGACTTTTATCCCAGAAGAAAATCAGAGCCCAGAGATCAGACAGAAAAATTGTGTTTATGGACTTTTGGGGAAGAGGTCAGACCAGTGGCGAAGCCAGACCCAGTATTTTGGAGAGGCGCTGCTGAACAAGTTGGGGGGAGGGGAAGGGGGGAAAGAGAGAGAAATGCCTGTCCACTTTGGGCTCAGGTTGTCTGGCTACACCAATGACCCGAAGACACAGGAATGCTTTTTGTGCTCCTCAGGTCCCAATGCTCTAAAATTTCCGGTAAAATCCTTAAACTCTTTGTAGTAGCAGTAAATTATCTGATTTGAAAACGACGAGTGTTCAAAGAACCTCACATGCAAATTAGGTTTATGGAGTCCCGTGAAAATCCCATCTGATCAGTCATTGGAGAAAGCGACCGACACATGAGCAGAATAGTCAATGGAAAGAGGTGTGAATGTTTGCATGTGCACGAGTGTCAATCATAAGCATGCTTTATAGGAGGGTTTTATAGGAGCATGTCATAAGGGGAGGGGATAAACTATCATGAAAACAAGCAAATGTGAAAACATTTTTTTTTAACACTGTTTCGGCGGGACAAGTGTTTCCCTCATGCAATCAGCAGCTCTCCCTGCTCCCAAAATATGATGAACTTCTACCTCACATGCAAATGTGAAAACATTTTTTTTTTTACACTGCATCAGTGGGACTCCCCTCATGCAATCAGTAGCCCCCCAAATATGATGAACTTCTACCTTACATGCAATGGGCAACCTATGCTTTTTACACACACGCATGAGACATCTTCAGCACATAGGCCTGAGCTGCATTTTTAGCATACTACCTGCACCTTCTACTGCCCGTGATTCCCTCTGCCGCATCACTGATGATGTCATCAGTGATGCAGCAGAAGAAATCAGGGCGGTAGAAGGCCACGAAGCAGCGTGTTTACAGTGCTGCGGCTGCCGAAGCTGCTGGAGCCGGGAGGTTTGTCGGTCATCTCGTGGCGGGAGGGTCGGATGGTAGGGTCAACGGGGGTTCGGCTGCGCCGGGGGATTGGGGCGATGAACATAATGCTGCTGCCAGCATATCCAGTGAGGGTGGGGAGAAATGCGAGGACCCAAACGGCCCTAAAGCACCATACCGGCGGGCCCCCCTGACCATCCGAGGGAGGCTTTTTTTTTTGCGCGGCAGGAAGGGACAGGAAGCGATCGCCTGTCCCATTGTCCCCGCGCACAGCTTCGGGACGCTGTCCCTGAAAATGGGACATTTGGGCATCCCAAAGCTGTGTGTGGGGACAACGGGACAGGGGATCTAAAAACGGGACGGTTCCGTTCAAAACGGGACGTATGGTCACCTTATGTATGAACCAAGTAAAGGGATGAAAGCAAAGAAACAAGAAATGTATCCCTCACATGTTAATGTGCTGCCCTAACCACAACATCACAAGATTGATTGTTACACACAGCAAATTAAATGGCACCTTTTTCCTGAGAGTTCTTCACTTGTCTTATGCACTATCCCCTAATGCAGTGTTTCGCAAACTGTGTTCCTCGGGTGTACCGCGACACACTGGCAAGGAGGACAGTCATCCACGCCGGCTGACTACCTACAGGACATGTCTCTCGCGGCAAGAGGAACGTCCTGTAGGAAGTCAACCAGCATGGATGACTCTTCTCCTGGCCAGCGTCTCTCCTCCTCTCCCCACACCTCCCGAATCCCTCCACCAAAGCGGGTCTTGGCCAGATGGGGGGGAAGATAGATAATGGTGGGCGCTAAATTTTCTCCCTGACCACATGCAAAATATAAATAACTGATCTGGCAGAGATCCCCAAACCCCACCAGCTGAAGTCCTCTTCTTCCAGTTCAGCAGCCAGTGTCCCTATTCTGCCCCCCCCCTCCCCTTCAGTGTTAGCCCACTGTGTCCCTACCCCTTCTCCTTCCATACCCATCATCTTTTCACTATCTCCTTGTCCCTTCCCTCTTTCTTTCCTTCCTCACACCCTCATCCTGGGGCCAGGATTTCTCCCTCTCTCATCCCACTCCCTCTCCCCCCCAGTTCATATGTCTCCTTCATAGATCTCCAGGTGTGTCCACCCTCTGCCATCCAGCTTCTTTTCCCCTAGTCAGTCAGCTAATCACACTCACATCCCTCCAAGTTGGTACAGCATCTTGCCCTCTTCCTCTCCCTTTCCCTCCAGCACCACTTCATGTCTGTCCCTCCCTCCTCCCTCCCAGTCCAGCAAAGCAGCACTTAGTTCCTTTTCCCAATCTCCTCCAGGTGAAGAATTTCTCCCCCTTCCCCCAGTTCCAGCATCTCTTCCTCCCGCTGGCTCCCCATGGTCCAATGGTGCTTAATGTGCCTCAATTGCTACCAGCAGGGACTTCAATCTTCTCCGTGATGTGTCCTGCTTACGCGGAACAGGGTAGGCAGGACGCATCATGGGGAAGATTAAGGCCCCAGGGCAATTTCTTTCAATCATTGTGGTGTCTCTATCAGCAGTGATTGAGGTACATTAGAAGCACCATTGAACTGCTGGGAGAAAGAGAGAAAAGCTGCAGGCTACCTATGTCGAGCTGTGCTGGGGAAAAAGTGCCAGGCCACAGGGCCTCTTGGAACTGGGGGGCCCAGGGCAGCTGCCTTATTTGCCCTCCTCTAATGCCAATCCTGCTAGAGGGAACATTCCCATATAAAGCTTCCCTTTGAAAATCTGGGCTGGAATGGAGAGGTCCATTGGTACCTAAGAACATACTATGTGAAGGGAAGTTTTCAGCACAAGGAATTTACCTTGTTAACTATTAAATTACTTGGGCACATTTATTGAGCACTGTCTTAATATTCTCTGTACCCTGCCTATATCCATTCATAACCATTTAAAAAAAACCTAAATATTTTATTTTGCTTTTTCCATTTGTGAACCTTTTTTCACTTGTAAAGCTTTATAAATTTATATCTTATACATATTGCCCTTAAATCTCACTTTTTTCAGCAGTCTACCCTTGCAATCTCTGATTTGTACCAGAGGCACTGGAGAGTAAAAGTGATTCACCTAGCTACCCTCATTCTCAGTCCACTGTTACCGAGTTGCCAAGTTACCCAGCTCCAAAAGGGAGCCACTTTGGTGAGTCCTTTTTTTGAACTTATATCCCAATTCAGTTTCTATTTGTAATCCCTGATATCACCAACTAAAATTATCACTTCGGGTCACATAGTGCACCAGAATAGGGTTGCAGAAATCCAGGCCTGGCTCAGAATTTTCCTCCTGGAACCGGGTGACTTGGCAGCTCTCTGTAGAGAATGACATGGGGATAAATTTGTCTCCGTCTCCACGGGATCTATCTCCATCACCGAGTGTTCTGTTCCTGTCCCTGTGCTATCCCTACACGTTCTGTCCTTATCTACACAAGCCTGTCCCCATGTCTTTCTCTACTTTCCAGTTCTAACTATTAAGCCTCTTTGTTCAAAGGGCGTGCTCACAAACTAATACTGCTGTCATTCACAGCTAGGCTCTACACTTTTCCCTGCTACTTCTGTAGAGGTGAAATAATTGTGGGGGAGGTGGTCCCTGGTAGGGGGTGGCCCAGAAATATTTGTCTGCCTAGGGCCCGGCCCAATACACTTAATCTGGCCCTGAGGATCTGCGCCTAATTTAGGTGCGGGATTTATACCAGGGTTCAGTTGACATAAATCTTCTTGCTTAAAACAAGGCACAGATCCCTCCACTAAGCACTATTTTATATAAAGAAACATAGAAACATAGAAGATGATGGCAGAAATGGGCCACGGCCCAACAAGTCTGCCCACTCTACTAACCCACCCCCTAATTTCTTCCTTGTAGCGATCCCACATGTCTATCCCATTTTCTCTTAAAATCCAGCACTCTGCTGGCCTCAATTACCTAAATTGGAAGGCTCTGACTATTATAGGTAAAGACACCCAACTTTGAATGCTGTCTAAAGAATAGTGCTTAGCATGCATTTTTTGGCACCAGATTCGGGCGCCTTTTACAGAATTGACTCCCAGGTCCACAACTGACGGATAAACATGAGTGACTTGTTACACAATTGTCCTTTGTGAATTTTAGCCAACTTCAGCATTCAATTCTACAATAACCAGGAGACACAAGACTAAATAAGGACCATTCCTTGTTCCCCTAATTACTCAGGGATGGTGAGAGAGAGAGAGAGAGAGATTAAACAAAAGAGAGAATGCAGAACACAATGTACAACCAATGGTTTCTATAAAATCACAATTGCCCCAAATGCTTCCTTTGTTTTATTTGGTGTAAACTGCAATCTGGTCTCATATTTAACTAAGACTCTAGCTCTTGAGTACCTGATTGTAAAACCGCTTAGATAACCTTGATAGGCGGTATATAAAATCCTAATAAACTTGAAACTTGAAACTTGAACTCTTGCTTGCCAAACTCATATTTCAGTTTCTCTGTCCCAACTCACAGAATGCCAATAATGACAGTCTTGGTTCTATTTTTAAACCATTTCAGCAGAGTCTGTCTGATGCTTCACAAGATCTGTCAGTACAAAATCATGCTGATAGAGACCCCTGACTGAGAATTTACAAACTTTTTTTGAAGAAAACTCTTTTCTGTTAACTGTACCCTTTAAGAGTGATTAGATTATCCACACTGCTCTGACTATTATAGGCAAAGACACGCCTTGAGCAGCATAGCAAATGGTCCTAAACTCCAGAAAAATTGGTCCATGCTTTGTATGGATAGCCAGAATCAAGGCATAAGGGTAACTTTGCAAAGCAATACAAGAAATCATTTTCTCCCACTGTCTCTGCATGTTTCCTTTAGAATGTATATTTGATTGACCGAAGTTCTTAAGAACATAAGAAGTTGCCTCCACTGGGTCAGACCAGGGGTCCATCGTGCCCAGCAGTCCGCTTCCGCGGCGGCCCATCAGGTCCATGATCTGTAAGTGATCCTTTGTCTAAAACCTTTCAATCCCCATTATTCTTCTATCTATTCCCTTCCATAATCCTATCTCTATCTCTATCCCTCAATCCCTGTATCCTTCAGGAACTTGTCCAATCCCTCTTTGAATCCCCTTAATGTACTCTGTCCTATCACATCCTCCGGAAGCGCATTCCAGGTGTCTACCACACTCTGAGTGAAGGAAAATTTCCTAGCATTGGTTCTAAACCTGTCCCCTTTCAATTTCTCTGAGTACCCCCTTGTTCTTGTAGTTCCCAATAGGCTGAAGAATCTGTCCCTTTCCACCTTCTCTATGCCCTTCATGATCTTGTAAGTCTCTATCATGTCTCCTCTGAGTCTCCACTTCTCCAGGGTAAAGAGCCCCAGCCTTTCTAGCCTGTCTGCGTATGAAAGGTTTTCCATACCTTTTATCATTTTTGCAGGTCTCAGACAAATCATACGAGCAGCTCTCTTTTTTTTCTTTTGGAAAGACAGCTAGGAAAATAATTGACACTGTAAACTCAAGTCTAATCTTAGGAGGCACTGGAATACAAATGGGAAAAACAAAGTTTTTAAAAAATCTTTCTCTTACCTATGCATTCCCCTTGTGCGTCCTGCTTATAACCCATGTTGCACTCACATCGATAGCTGTGAAGACTGGGTATGCAGCGTCCATTTAAACAAAGGTTAGGATACTGTCGACAGATATCTATGGTCTGATTTAGTGTTGCTAAAAAAAAAAAAAAAAAAAGATTAGATTAGATTAGATTTGTAAATAGGAGATTATGCCGTCTATAATGATCTCCATGTAATTTCATGCTAAACAAAATCACAGGCAAAGATTGGGGCTGCAAATTATGCAAACATCTTTTTTCTAAACAGGCTTATTTTCCCCATCATGCTGTGGGAGTGTGTGTTACAGTGGTTAGAGCTACAGCCCCCAACATCCTGGGGTTATGGGTTCAAATCCTACACTGCTCCTTAAGCAAGTCACTTAATCTCCCAGTGAACCAGGTACATTAGATAGAGTGTGAGCCTGCCAGGACAGATAGGGGAAAATACTTGAGTACCTGAATAATTTGTAATCCATATAGAATTGTAGGATATGCAGAATATGAATAATAAAATAAATAAAAAATGCTGTTGGGCTCTCACACAAGTAAGGGTCCACACAGCAGAGAGGGACAGAAATTTTTCTAAGGGGAGATAGGTGGTTAGTGAGGAGAGAGCTTGGAGATTTGGTCAAATCAGATTACAAGTCCCATCAGACAGTAGTCATGGCTTTCAGGATCACATCATCTTCATAAGCTCGCCTTAATGTCACATTTGAAACACAGCCTCTTTCGCAGCTTAGGGCCTCTTCTATTAAACTGTGCTAGCAGTTTCTAGCACAGGGAGCCGCGCTGAATGGCCCGCGCGGCTCCCAATGCTCATAGGAACTCTATGAGCATCGGGAGCAGCGCGGAACATTCAGCGCGGCTCTCTACGCTAAAAACTGCTAGCGCAGTTTAATAGAAGAGGGGGTTAGTGTCCCTTCCAGTGGTATTTAGCATTGGCTCAGACAGAAATGTTCCCTGACTGGATCACCAGTACCTTTTCCTGCAGGATACAATCCCTTCTGATATTCAGACGGAGGCTGTTAGTAGCTAAATTAGCCCTAGATATTTAATGCTGGACCATGGGCGGGCACTGGCACTGAATACTGACTTATGATTAAGAAAGTTTTGTAGATCCCAGCTGAATATCAGGCCGGCACCTGCATAACTATTTTTACTCTTTAAAAGTTTACAAGTTTATTAAGTAGTTGATTAATCGTTTATTCCACATTCTAAGCGATGTACAAAATATTAAAATATTAAATTACAATAATTAAAGGGAAACAGACGATATAATTATGACTCACAAGACAAACAAATGACACAAGAGGAAGGGAATAGGAAAAGAAATACAAGTTTAAAAGATAGTAAAAGAAACATATAAGGGAAAAAACAATAGGGAGGGGGAGAATAATAAGAAACAGAGAATTTAAAGCACAGGGCTCAATAGAGAACCCTAATCTAATCCTACATTCTAGTTTTATTGACCGTCAAATGCATCTTTAAAAAGAAAGCATTTTAGCTTGCTCTTAAATCTATCCAAACTTAATTTTTCTCGTACATGAATTGGGAGTAAATTCCACATTTGAGGGGCTGTGACAGAAAAAATAGAGTGTCGCTGTGTATTTATATTTTTAAGAGAAGGAACTGTCAAGAGATATTGGTCAACAGATCTAAGTGATCTAGAGGGAGTATAGGGAATCAATACTCTGTAAATGAAAGAAGGTGATTTATATGGTAGAGATTTGAAAGTTAGTAGACTTAGTTTATAAGTTATTCGGTGAGCAACTGGAAGCCAATGCACTTCCTGGCATCTCAAATAGCCTCTCCCTCCCTTCTTCCTACCCTCTTCTCCCCAGTCCGTAATGCTCAAAGCCTCTTTCCCCTAACCTCCAACCCCAATTATTTAGCTAACCCATCTATGCCTACCTGTCTCTATGATGGTTCAATTAGGGGTCACTGGAGGCAGGAGTGCTGTATCCTCACTCCTGCCCCTTGCGTTTCCACTTCAAAATGGCTGCCACAACTCCTAAATTAGACTGACTAGCTATGCAGGTGCCAGCAATGAATACTGCTGCCACCCACATAACCATGAGCTACTCCCCAGCACTGCCCTTCATCTGCCCACTTTTTGGTCAGGGGATCTGTAGGGATTTTCAGTGGCACTCTATGGTTAAAAGCTGCTGAAAATTCTTACTTAGGTGGTGGGAAGCGATTTAATGTACTTTAAAAATCAGCCGGAATCTTCCTTAGTAATCTCCTGTTCAAATAGTGGTCAGGTCCAACACTCTTCTGACATATCATAAGATTTGAACTTTCACTCGTATAGTTGCAACATGCCAAAATGGTTTACAACCATAATACTGTACTTCAGAAATATGGATATAATCAGGTTTGACAAAATATTGGTGTCTGGTCAGCATTATAACCATTGCCCCTAGTTCCCTGCTGCAGTGATTTCTGAAATTCTGCTGCTTGGGTCAGGTCAATGGTGCTAAAAATCTCTTGCGCAGATTTGTAAAAAAAAGGGGGGTAACTTGTATATTATTATTATTATTATGAACTGCTTGCAATGCAAGGCCGTGCAAAGCAACTCATTAATTATAAATCTTTGGAAAGCCAGCACAAGAAAAATGCTTCACAGGCCAATTTTCTTAAAATTATGCCTATGCCTCTATTTTGCTGACTTCCCTGAAGCTCATCACCATCTGTAGCAAACTTCAGTGGTAAATGGCCACTAAACCACAGGAAATTACAGAGGTTTGTACACTGGCCTCCATGTCTGTAAGGAGAGGCTAAGCCAGTTCTGGTTTCACACTCATTACATATATGGGCTTCTAGTTTTAATTTTTTTTTTCCATAAATACAATAAGTGGAAACCAAGCCTGGCTCAGTCTCTCCTTAGAATCAAGACTGGCAGCAGCCATAATAATAATAATTTTATTCTTATATACCGCCAAAGCCATGATAGTTCGAGGCAGTTTACAACAAGAAACAATCAGCGAAGAGGTTACAATTCAAAGTCGTCAATACAATCTTACATACTGGAAGAAGTAGAAAGCTAAATAGTTCTTAGGTTACTGGTTGAATTAACAGCTATAAAAATTCTTAGTTTACAAATCGGTTGAACAAACTTGTTTTTACCAATTTTCTAAAATTAAGGGGCTCATAATCAGAATGGAAATACATCTAAAATTAAATCTAAATCGGCACTTGATTAATTAATAAAGACAAGTCGTCCAAGTGCCGATAACCGATTCAGGTTTTAGACGTATTTAAAAATAGCTTAGGGCCTCTTCAGTGCTGCTGTATGCCCAAAGCTGAAAGGGGTGTTTTAGGAGGAGTGGTCAGGGCGGGATCTGGGCGGGACATGGGCTGACCTAGACTTAGTCATACTGCAAGTACTGTATAACCGAAAATGTAACGAGGCTGCCTTGACGGAACTTGTACATTATGACTTAGGTGATGTAAAAGCAGGTCTAAGTGCCCAGAAAGTATCCAAATTTACCAGATAACCACTGCAGATACAAAGTACAGACCCCCACACACTCCCCCAGTGATCACTGACCCCACCGCCCTAAAAATCTGAATAAAAACATACATACCTGCCTCCAGAACATTAGCACCTGGTATAGGAAAGCCTAGTAGAGCAGCACAGAGATGGCTTAAGTAGTCTGGGGCTATTGGGGTTGTAGACAGGTGGGTCTAGTAGGTTTTGGGGACTTCACCATGACCTATAAGGGAGTTCTGGTGAGAGGTTTATATGGCACCCTTTTTGTGAAGTTCGCAGCAGTGTCCTGTAAGGTGCCCCACTACTGTGTTGCCATGTCTGGGTAGTCCGTCACTTTGCTGGCCCCTCCTACATCCAAAAGGTCTTGTTCTAGGCGTTTTTGACTTGGACAAATTTTTGAATGAGAATGGGGTATAAAGATAGACAACTTAGCGGTCTGGACAACCAAACAGCTGGATGTATAATTAGACGATTTTCAGGAAAAAAAATATTTTGGATGTATTTTTTGGGAATGTATCTTAGACAATGCTGACTTTGGGCGTCTAGCAATTTAGGCCCAAAACGGACTTAGTCATATCTTTTGATTATGCCGATCTAAGCTTATATACCGTATATTCTCTATAAATATACAGCTCGACATGGTTTACAAAAATTAAAAGGGAAGTACAGAGGGAGGTGGTGGTAAGGGAAGTGGAAATTTATATTTTTGAAAATAACCAAGTTTTCAGGTGTCTTTAGAATAGTTGGAAAGAGCCCAGGTTGCGCAGCTGGGAAGGGAAATTATTCCAAAGCTCTGTAGTTTTGAAGTGAAGAGATTTCCCTAATTTTCCAATGAAGGTAACGCCTTTTATGAGGGGAAAGATAACTTGAGCTTTTGGATAGATCTGGTGATGTCAGGTCTCGCAGCATTCCAAGATAGAGGAATTAAAGGGGGAAGAATGCCATGCAGGATCTTGAAAGTTAGGCAGGCACATTTAAAGTAGACCCTGAAAATTATTGGGAGCCAGTGGAGTTGTAGCAAGAGCGGCAAATCATGATCACATTTGCTCTTTGCACAGATCAGCCTAGCTGCAGTATTCTGGATCTGCTTAAGTCTTTGAAGACTTTTCTTGGTCAGACTTAAATAGACCGAGTTGTAGTAGTCCAGCCTCAAAAGAATGATTGATTGAACAAGAACAGCAAAATGTTATTGGTGGAAACAGGATCTCACTTTCCTCAACATATGGAGGCTAAAAAAAACATTTTTTTACTAGAGAGTTAGATGATTAGTAAATGAAAGTGTTGAGTCCAGAAAGCAGTGGAATGAACGGAGGTAGCTGATCTAACTTTGGGCCAAGCCAAAGTAGTTTAGTTTTGTTTTGGACTCATTTAGCTTCATTTGTACAGTAAGGGCCCAAGATTGAAGTTTCATTATGCTTTCTATAATATTCTTGGTGAGGTTAGTAAGATTCATATCTATCTCCAGAAGGACGAAGATATCATCTGCATATGTATACAGTGTTTCAAAGGTGTATCATCTGCATATGTATACAGTGATTCAAGGTGAATCTGTTATAATTTATTTATTTACTCATTTATTTAGCCCATCCTCCCAAAAGAGCCCAGAATGCTGCAGATTATACAAGAAAGCTTTGCCAACTCACCAACCCCTCCACCAGCTGGTCCATTTCCATTAGGGCCATGGCCTCCAATCCCTGTGCCCCCTATGCCAGGAGTAAACCCATTGCCACCAGGAAAAGGGATGAATCCATTCCCACCGGGGCCAAAACCATTTCCATTCACACCAGGACCAAATCCATTTCCTCCTGTTACACCAGGCCAGTGGCCACCAGCATGAACTCCATCGATGCACAGTCTGCGGTACTCATCTGAAAATAAATGCAACAGAGAATCAATAACTCACTTGCTGGATGATATTTCTATTAGAAAATAACAAAGAAAGCCCAACAGGTATTAACTTATGGTGCACATGCTCATAGAGAGACGGAATTCTGAAACATTAAATTTTTTAATGTATCATTCTCCTTAGTTTTTACTCAGGAATTTTTTTCTTTCCTCAGAATAACTTTACAGACCCAAAAACCTACTTGGAAAATTGACTGCTGCAGGGATTTTATCAGCAGCAGCGGAATGCTGTCTTGTTTGGGGGGGGCCAAGGCGTTCCGCCCTAGCCCCAGCGAAATCATGCTGCAGCTTCAATTTTAAATGATTGGGCAGCCGCCGTGCAGCATCAAGAAGAAGGCTTGTCCCTGGAAGTCTTTATTCTACTTCCGGGGGCAGGCCTGCTCCTTGAAGCTGCGTGGCAGTGGCTACCCGATCATTTTAAGTTAAACCCTGGGAGTTGGAAGGGTGGACGGGCACCAGTTTTTGGGGAGGCCTCCCCTGTTCCGATGCCTATGGATTTTATAATTTAGTTTATAATTTTGAATAACTGGAAAAAGTGCAGCTGTTCCTTTTACTTCTTTCCCACTCACTTCTGTGCCCCTTACATTTACAAATGACACCCAGTGTAAACAGATTATTAAAAACAGCCCTCCATTTGTGGCTGATTAAAACAACAAAAGGATGTTTCACAGATGGAAACATCTATCTCTAAGGTGAGGGGAGGAGTCTCAACCCAGTCCTTTGGACAAATCCATAGCCAGGGTTTCAGGATATCCACAATGAATATGCATGACATCTATTTGCATACAAAGGAGTTAGTACATGGAAATTTATCTCATGCATATTCATTGTGGTTATCCTGAAAACCTGACTAGCTGAGTATGTCCTGAGAGCAGAGAACCTCTGCTTTAAAGGCATATGAATAACAACATGGTCACCGTGGTTTGTTGCTTTCCCTCTTTCTTAGCAGCTTGATTGAGTCATATCAATACTCACCAGAGCCCCGGAGAGGACACATCTCTGGAACAGAGGTAAGTGTCCAGCATCGTCCGGATTCACAACAGCACTGCAGCCTTGTAAACCTGCCCGACAGCTCTTGTGCACAGCGGCCATTAACCACACTGGAGAAACAGATACCTGCCCGTTGATCTAAACAGGGGAGTCAAAAGCAAATAGTTTAATTTAAAACAGATGTTTATAAATTGTTGCTTACCCACCGAGATAACAGTGGTCCGCAGATATGTAATATACAGTACATGATCACCACTTTAGTTAATGTTGTGAATCACACTAAAAACTTATATAAATGCGCTGTCACACAAATATATACACACTTTCATAGGTATTCTAGAGAAAAACAGGGGTCTCAAGTGCTCACAGCCAGAGGCCTGAGATATACTTCAAAGCCAATGACTGATACAGTGATTGGCTAATCACTGTATCAGATATACCACTAACCATTGGTATAGAGAACATAAACGGGACCGATGATAGCTCACTGTATCAGTCATTGGCTTTGAAGTATATCTCAGGCCTCTGGCTGTGAGCACTTGAGACCCCTGTTTTTCTCTAGAATACCTATGAAAGTGTTTATATATTTGTGTGACAGCGCATTTATATAAGTTTTTAGTGTGATATACAGTACATGTAGCAATACACAGCATTAAAAGCAAAATCAGATCTATCAAGCAGGGTCAGCTCAAAGGGTTACGGCGCCCTGAACCAACTTTGATGGCGGAGCCCCTGCCCCCAAAGCTTAAGCTTTCTTCCCCTCTCTCTCCAGCCCCTGATATGGCATTGTTCTCTCTCCTTCTTCTCCCACATGCAAATCAGCTGCTGAAACCAGGTGTAATTCCCAGCACCCAATTTGGACACAAATCCTTGATATTCTGACTGTGTCCTAATTTTAGCAAAGCTGCCAATCTGCCCATGCATCTCTCATTGGCAATGCCCCCTTCTGGGCAATACCTGCTATGGGATTTAGGACACATTGTTATAGAATAGCGCACAGTGAGATGTGTGCCCAGATCCAACAGTGCTGATTAGTGGTGGTAACTAAATGGTTAATTAGACAATTTAGTAGAGCACACACCTTATTTCGTTTTAGTTTTTATACACTGCTTACAGCCTAAATGGTTTACATTCAGGTACTCAAGTATTTCTCTCTATCTGTCCCGGTGGGCTCACAATCTAAACATACCTGGGACAATGAAGTGTTAAATGACTTGCCCAGGGTCACAAGGAGCTGGGATAGGCTTGAGCCTGCAACCTCATGGTGCTGAGGCCGCAGGCCTAACCACTAGGCCACTCCTGCACTCTTGGACTGGCGTCCAAATATCAGCACCCAATTTTGGATGCCATATATACAATGTGTGTGTAGGGGGGTATATGTGTAAAAAGCTGTGATTTTAGAAAGGGAGAATACTTGTTAAACTTTCCCTGCTACAATCATCGCATACAGGTGCACCCAGTGGCAGCAGTCACACACGTGTGCTTAGGCCTGCTCCAAAGCAGACATAAATATGCATGAATACATCTGAGAGGCTCAGCATGTATACTTTCTGTTTTGTAAAGCACAGTAGAATCTCAGTTATCCAGCACCCACAGGGATTGGTGGATACTGGATAACTGGTTTTCTGGTTAATTGAGAGTGTGTTAGAACAGTGGTTCCCAACCCTGTCCTGGAGGAACACCAGGCCAATCGGGTTTTCAGGCTAGCCCTAATGAATATGCATGAAGCAAATTTGCATGCCTATCACTTCCATCATATGCAAATCTCTCTCATGCATATTCATTAGGGCTAGCCTGAAAACCCGATTGGCCTGGTGTTCCTCCAGGACAGGGTTGGGAATCACTGTGTTAGAAACCTTGTCTAACACACTCTCAAGTTCCCCCACCCCGAAGCATCCCTCCCTCCCTCAAGCCCCGAAGTGGCAAAAGCAGGAGGCGGTCCTGAGCCACAAATCCCCTCCCTCCCTCTCTCATGTCCGGTCAATGTTACATAATAACACAAGAATTGCCATACTGGGATAGACTGAAGGTCCATCAAGCCCAGTATCTTGTTTCCAACAATGGCCAATCCAGGTCCTAAGTACCAGGCAGAAACCCAAAGGGTAGCAACATTCCAAAGCTAAGATTGTGATATCATAATGCCTCATTCCATCAATGCCTAATAGAAAAATTGCCACACTGGGACAGACCAAAGGTCCATCAAGCCCAGTATCCTGTTTCCAACAGTGGCCAACCCAGGTCCCAAGTACCTAGCAAGATCCCAAGCCATAAAACAGATTTTATGCTCTTATCCTAGGACACAGCACCCCCACCCCCGCTCGAGCCTCATATGCAGCTTCTGCAGCAAGTCTCTATCATACACCAAGACATATTGCAGGAGTTGCAACAGAACAGGCTGGTCCTTCTTCAAATTGTGGGGCTCTTGCAGTAGCTGCCGGAGATATTCCAGCAGCCTCTTTGAGATTACTTAATCACTGTTCTCAGTTCGACCACATATCACCATTTCTAAGATCAGAACACATGCTTCAGTGTCATTTTGCATCCCCTTTAAATATAATATCCTTTCCCACCAGATTCTCTCAAGTGGTCTTCCCTCGTTTTTATAGAGTCTTCTGGTCCCATATTCGCCTCAAAGAACCTTACGCTCCTCACAACAGTAGTTATTAGTTATTCCCTCATTTAGACAACGTTTTCTGGATTTGCATAAGAATTCTTCATTCTGTTTTATGGCTCCTACTCTCTGGAATTTTTTGCCTTTTTACCTTGTAATCTTCAAGGCACAATTAAAGGCATGCTACTTCTCTTTGGCCTTTAGCTCTTAACTTCCTCCTGATGTCTACTTTTTTTCTGTGTGGGCAGATTTAAATTCTTTGTTCCCTCCCATACCACATTGTTCATCCCTTTCCCCAACCTTTTTATTTTTATTGTAATCCCCGATTCCCTCTTTCCTCATGTTCTCAATTGTTTTCCTTTACGTTTTGTCTTCTTTCTGTTCTTACCCTATTTAATTTGTTTTGTGTAGGGGGGGGGGTTGTTTTAAAATTTAAAAATTATTGTAAACCGCTTAGATTTGCCTTCTGGTTTTATATTTGCGATATATTAAATAAATTGAACTTGAACTTAACTGGCCAGAGGGACACAACAGCAGGCAGATTGGACAGGCCAACAGTCCATCGAGGTCCAGATCCTATTTGCAACAATGGTCATCCAGCGCACAAGTAGCTGTCAACATCCCAGTGACTGAAAAGGACATCATGAGGTCTATCCTTCCCATATCATGTGGACTTTATCAACTGCATTTCATGAGGACATAAGGATATATGTGGTGGGATGTTATCAGCCTGCTTGATGTTACTGGCTGCTATGCTAAATGCTGTCACCACATTCCCTGCCAATAATTGCAAAAGTAGATGTATAATGTTGAAAAGCTAATTATAGGGATGTTTAAGGTGACTGCAATTGGCAATGGTTTTTGAAAACATGTGTGTCCAGATCCTGTGACCACAATAGGAAGATATGGATTTGCTATGCCTATGTACCCCGGAAAGGTAGGGTACCCTACCTTGATTTATGAAACAGAGCTACATGGTACTGTAGGCTATAAGCAAATCTGAAATCTAAAAATGATAAAGGCTATTCATTGAATGGAATGTGGACCCAGTAATTAATGACAAGTTTGAGAAAATGGGAATTGTATATATTGCCTTTTTGAAGTTACACATTCAAAGTGGTTTATTTAAATCCAGATACTTATTTTGTACCTTGCGGGTTTAATGACCTGCCCAGGGTCACATGGAGTAGCATTGAGATTAGATCCCACAACCTCTGGATGCAGAGGCAGCAGATCTACCATTAGGCCACTTATCACTGAATATTGCCAGGCTAGAGAAATAAACTATTTAAAGGTCAGAAAGCAATTTTTTTTTAACAGGTTGGACACTGCATTTATTGGGGGAGACCTGTGATGTTCCACTGAAGACTAATTTGAACATAAGATCATAAGAATTGCCGTATTGGGACAGACCGAAGGTCCATCAAGCCCAATATCCTGTTTCCAACAGTGGCCAACCCAGGTCCCCAGTACCTAGCTAGATCCCAAATAGTAAAACAAATTTTATGTTGCTTATCCTAAGAATAAGCAATAGATTTTCCCAAGCCATCTTAATAGTGGCCTATGGACTTGGCTTTTAGGAAATTATCCAAACCTTTTTAAACACCTGCTAAGCTAACTGATTTCACCACATTCTCTGGCAACAAATTCCAGAGTTTATACGTTGTGTGAAGAAATATTTGCCCCGGTCTGTTTTAAATCTACTATTTAGTAGCTTCATTGTATGCCTCCTAGTACTAGTATTTTTGGAAAAAGTAAACAAGCAATTCACATCTACCCTTTCCACTCTACTCTATCATATCACCCCTGAGCCATCTCTTCTACAAGCTGAAAAACCTTAGTCACTTTAGCCTTTCCTCATAGGGAATTCCCATCCCTTTTATCATTTTTGTCACCCTTCTCTGTACCTTTTCTAATTCTGCTGCATCCTTTTTGAGATACGGCAACCAGAATTGCACACAGTATTCGAGGTGCAGCGTACCATAGAGCAATACAAGGGCATTATAACATTTTTATCTTTGTTTTACATTCCTTTCCTGATAATTCCTAACATTCTGCTGTTTGCTTTCTTAGCTTCCCCTGCACATTGAGCTAAGTACAAATCCTCAACAATGATCCTTTCCTGGGCAGTAACTGTAGTTCAGGTTCCTCTTTCCCAAATGCATCACTTTGCATTTGCTCACATTAAACGTTATCTGCCATTTGAAGCCCAGTCTCCCAGTCTTACAAGGTCCTCTTGCAATTTTTCACAACCCTCTTTCGATTTAACAACTTTGTGTCATCAGCAAATTTAATTACTGTATCTCACTAGTTATTCCCATCTCTAGATCATTGATAAATATGTTAAAAAGCTCAATAAAATCTTTGAACTGAAATAAAAAGCAGCGCTCTCAGCATAGACCCCTGGGGAACTCCACTATTTACCAAGTGAAAAACACAAACTAAAGGGTACAAAATAGTCACTGTTCTAGAACCCTATATGAAAATAAATGCATTTCTCTAGGTGAGGAGGAATGTGAAAATTTTTTTGAAATAGTCATTTGTTAAGGGGGAAGGAAAGAGCCTCAGACTCTGATCTGTCGCAATCACTTTTTAATGCAGACATATACAAACTTGTGAGACACCTCATTGGCATAAAAAATCTCCTCCTCCCAAATTTACATTATTATTGTAGTTGTCCACTTAGTCACAAAATTAGTATCCTTTCAAAATATTAATCACAGGATTGGTGGGAGCTGGCAAGAAGGGAGTGTTTGAAGGTATAGTAGGAAGGCTAGGGATGTAGGGTTTGTGTGTCCCTGTGGTGTTTACCTAGCGGCCAACTGCGGTTAAACTCCCCTCAAGTTGCCAGAATGCTGTAAGATGTAGACATCATGGGTAGAGCCAGGGTATCGGGCACATACATCCACCATTTTCCCTGGGCATTGTACACAACTTGCATACTCATTGAATGGAATACTTTCCGGTTTCTGTAGATGGCCTTGTCCAACTGAGGAGAGGTCTAAGTGTGACATGTGCACCAATGACTGAGGGGAAGCAGCCTATGCTGTAGAACTCACTCGTGCTGTTCTGTAGGGCCTGGGGGGGGGAAGGTTAAGTAGTCATGGGTGTATTGAGGAAGGCTTGTAAAAAATGGGTGAGGCAGTTTGAGATGGCAGGCTGGGTGAGCCCTGCATTGGCTGCTAGGACAGACTGGAAGCTTCCGGTGCCTAGGAATGCAAGAGAAGCAGTGTGAGATGGATGGGAATGGGGTTATTTCTGATGTGCGTGACTGCAGAAGGGGTTTCAGCTGCTGACTGAGATTCTGTATAGCTGCCCTGTCAGAGCTGGTCTGGAGGATCTAGGAAGCAGTAGCAAGCCCTGAAGACTATCATGCGGGGGTATCTTTTGTGGGAAACTCCCCCTTCCCCCCCAATCTCTCTCACTCCCACAACAGAACTTCAGCCACCACCAATGCATTAATTCCATCCATGGCCCACTACTACAGGTGCAGCCCACTATCCCCGCTACCAAAGGTTGTGCTCACCTCCCTAGACAAACGACCCCCAGGCAATCACTATCCCAGACACAGCCAGCAACAACAGTCAGCCCACCCCCTCAGATGAAGCAGACAGAGACAGCTTCTGGAACACAGGACAGAAAGAGACAGCACAGCTACAGAGAGCAAGGTGAGTGAGTGAGTGAATAGGTGGAAATGGAAGGGAGGCGAAGAGGTAGTAAGACAGGTACCAGGTAAGAGGGGTGGGGAAGAGGGATATGGGTAAGGGGTGAAAAATGAGTCATTTAAAGAAGCAGGGCAGATTAGGTAAAGATTGAGACAAGAAAACAAACACACAGACATTCCAGTACTCAGTAACTCTGCAATTATTCAAACAAACACTTAGCTCTAGCTCTCTAACACAAGATTGTTACTGGGCCAAGAGACTGTCTGAGACTCCCATATGTGCTTTCAAAATTGGTCTAACTGTAGGCATCTTTGGGGATGCCCAAACCAAATTGTTTTAGTTTCTGTTATCACTCTTGAATGTCCAGCCACTAAGCATGCCTCCGTAATGCCCACATCTTGGACGTTTTCTACTGGGCATCCAGTGTTCCTGGAAGTCTTTTTAAAAACCTTTGAATAAGACTTGGCCATTTCTAGCTTCCCTGGACATCCAAAGAGCTTTTATGACAGTTTTTGGACATTTTTCTTTTTTGAAAATGCCCCTTGTGCAAGAAGGACTACAATTAACTAAACCAAGCTACTTCCAGTGCTTTTCCGCATATTCCTTACAATGGGAAAGTAATACGAGTGAGTACACTTATCTCATTGTTTCTTAACCGAGTTCTGTTTTTCTACAAACAACACAAATAAACCTTACCTTCTTTTAGCTACATTGTACAATGCTTCCCGAATACTACTTGGGCCAACCATATTCATGATTATGAAAATATTAAAGATGAGAAACAATTCACATTAGCTATTAAAACAACACACTTCCTTTTAAAAACAATAGAAGTGCTTTCTTTCCTCTGGATTTGTTTTTACAGCTTGGTGATAGATTTTCACTTTATTTGAAAGTCTGCACTAAGTAAGAACAATAAACCAGTGTTTAGAGGCCAATGCAGAAAGCTACTGTGAGGGTTAAAGTGAAAGTTACTGGCTGAGTAATGCAAAAAGGGTTGAATGTGTGCGTTAATTCATACAGAAAACATGACTTCACACTAGTGCTGTCCAATTCAGGAAAAAAAATTTTGATTCGATTCAGCCTATTGAATCGATTTTTTGATTCGATTTTCCTGCCCAATTGAGTATTTTTTCAAACATCCTGGTGGGTTTATTTTATAGCTTCTTCACCCCCTTTGCCCTCTCCTACCCACACTGGCGCTGTGTGTAAACAAAATAAACAAACAGAAAAGACTTTTCCTCTCTCTGTTACATCCTAGCTCACGTTCACGGTCTAACACCAGCTCTGGCAGGATACACATTTCAAATCTGACATATTGTAATCACAAAACAGAAAATAAAATTATTTTTTCTACCTTTTGTTATCTGGTCATTATTAAAATCATGTTGGTCCCAGGCTCTGGTTGTCTTATGATAACTCACTTGTCAGGGTCTCCTTCTTTCTCCATGCTAACCATCCATCTGCCATCCCCTTCCATTTCCCTTCCCTCTCCCGGAGGTCTGGCATCTTTCCTTTTTTTCGTCTCCATCCACAGATCCACCTTTTCTCAACTACCCTTTCATCCAGCATCTCTCCCTCCTTCCCCACCACCCCAGGGTCCACCAGCTCTCCCTTTCTCTTCCCAACTACCCTCCTATCCAGTATCTCTACCCTCACCCCCTCCACAACAAACATTGTGCCCATCTTCACTCTCTTTCTCTTCCTTCCCTCCCTAAATTCCATTGTCCACCATCTCTCTCCATTCTCCTCTGTTTTTAAACCCATTATTTCTTCTTCCCCCTAGTCTGGTATATGCATGTCTCTTTGAACCCCCCCCCCTTCCCTCCCTCTGTGTACTTCTACACTAGGGCCCCCCTCTCCTGAAGGCCTGCATGTTCCCCCAGCTTCCCCTGAAGGCCTGTCCCCCCACCCAAGGCCTGCATGTTCCCCCAGCTTCCCCACTCTTACCTTAAGATAATAAGGCAGCCTGCAGGATCACCAGTGCTGTAGCGATCCTTGCAGAGCTGCCGGCAGAGGAGGGGGCGGGACCACGGCAGAGGGAACGTGCCATTGCAGACGACGGCAGCTGCAAGGATCGCAACAGCACCAGCAATCCTGCAGGCTGCCATATTATTTTACGGTAAGAATGGGGATGCTGGGGGAACATGCAGGCCTTCCCGACTGATCCTACCCCCTCACCCCCTAAAGAAGGAGCGGCAGTGGACGGCCAGCATGAGGCAGCACTACTGCTCCTGCTTTAGGAAGGCATGGGGAGGAGGGTCGGTTACTGAATCGGGAGGCCGATTTTATTTTTAAAATGAATTGATTCACCCGATTTGAATTGGTAAATCGATTCGAATCGGAAATCAGGTAGCACTACTGCACACTGCATTAAAAGACATTGTAATGTGGTCATTACTAAATCTGGAAAAAAATGTTTTTGGAAATGCAGATAAACGCCAAATGGTCTATCCAGTCTGTCCATTTGCAGCATCCACTATCTCCTCCTCTCCCTAAGAGATCCCAAGTGCCTGTCCCACACTTTCTTGAATAAAGACACAGTCTTTGTCTCCACCACCTCTACCAAGAGACTATTCCACACATCTACCACCCTTTCTGTAAAAAAGTACCGTATTTTTCACTCCATAAGACGCACCCTAGATTTAGAGGAAGAAAACAAGACAAAAACATTCTGAATCAAATTCTCCCTGCCAGGCTCTGCACCCAACCCTACACTCCTTGCCAGACTCTGCACCCTGTCCCCCCTCCCTGCCAGGCTCTGTACCCTGTCCCCCCTCTCTGGTGGTCTAATGGAGCTTGCAATTGAAAGAGACTCGCCTCATGCGCATTTATGACATGTAGGTATTTACAAGAGGGTGCTGAAATGTTCTCAGTTGAGGCCCCAGCTCCCTTCCTCCTCTCCCCGCTGGAGCTTGAGTGTGTTGGGTGTCTTGTGGTGTTTAAAGGACCAATTGAGGAGGCTGGAAGGTGGTGGGTGGGGCCTCAACTCGGGTCGTGTAGTGTCTCTTTCCAGTGGGGAGAGAAAGGATCTTCTGCCAGCTCCCTTCCTCCTCTCCATGCTGGGGCTTGACTGCTTCAGATGCCCGGTGTAATTTAAAGGTCTGATTGAGGAGGCCCAAAGATGGTGGATGGGGCATTGACTCAGGCCACGTGAAACAAATCTCATTAATCTGGAAGCTATAATAGGCCAAAGTAACAAACTACTGAGGTGCGCTAACAGATTTAGCGTGTGCTAACAAATTATGAGTGTGCATTAAGTGTCATGCAGCCCCTAGGCATACAATGGATTGTGCAGGATTTAGCACATGCTAGCCCCCAAATTCTGTATATGACGCCTTTTTTGTATGCGCATATTGGTGCGCACAGCTGATTTGCATGCAGAACTTAAATTTTTTAACAAGCCTAGGGCTAGATTCACTAAGTAAACTGATCGTGTACCGCTCGGTTTGCGCTCACTTTCCGACTCCGGCTCGATTCACTAACCTTCCTCCGGACCCCATCCGCACCCAATCCGATCTGCACATGCAAATGAGTAAAAAGGCATGTAAATTTCTTAACGTGTCGATTCATGAAACTATTTCGTCCAAACCGATTGGCCTTTCCTGTCCAAAAAGTTACAACTGCTGAGGACTAGTTTACATCCTCGCCAACTATTTCTGCCTAGCAACTGACGCGTGCATTTTAAGAACCCCATTAAAAGAATTAAAAATTACAAAAATTGGATAGCTCTAAGTCTAATAAATGTTGCCACTGTTATCTCGACAGCAGGGACTTTAGATCATTTATTATTCTATTGTCCAGTGGCATTATCATATGCTATTTGGTATGGCAATGAGAGCAAAAAGTCAGATTTCTACAAATAATAACAAATTATTACTTATAATGATTGGGATTGCCATTCAACAAATTACGTATAATTGGAAAAATGGGAGTAGATTAAATTATAATTTCTGGTGGAATTCCTTATGTCATGTTTATAAAATGGAAAGATTTATTGCAATACAGCGCGGTTTTTTCAGGAAATTTCAGGATGTGTGAGAGTCATTTACAAAGTACTGTACCAATTAGATGACATTTTTTTTTTCCTTTAAATTTACAAGTTTGATTGTGAGGGGGGGAGGGGAGGGTAAATTTATTGTTACATATTGTATAAGGTATTAATTATATGATAAGAAAGGGTGGGAAGGGTGGGAGATAAGAGCATATTATTTGTACCACTGATGATATATTAAGTGTTATATTTATTGTTAATTTGTTTGGATATATTGTTACACTTATTGTAAATTTGAAAATGAATAAAGAATTAAAAAAAAAAAAATTAAAAATATATATCTACCCCTTCAAAAATCCAAAATATATCTAAACTTTTAAATTTATGTAAACTTTCATGTACATAAGCGTTAGAAATATTTTTTTTATTTTTTTGGAATGTGCATAGCGAGCACAGGAGTGAATCTCAGATTTGTAATGCGCATGGTGAGAAACTCACGGATTAACCACGTGCTCTCCTTTCACATTGTACATTTCAAATATCAATGCCAATTAACAAAAAAAATCCAAAATCAAATATAACTTTTAAGGGCTAGCTATCTCTCTCCCCTTCCTTCCAGCTCGATTGTCGCGTGCATGTGATGTCATGGTGTCGTTAGTGGTTGCTTCGTGCTTCACGGCCGATAGAGCGGCACAGCCTCCTGGGATTCGTAGGCTGTATATAACAGTGCGTGATCCCAGCGCATTCAACAGCTGTTAACTGTTGTGCCTTCTAGCAACTTAACAGTACTTTTCCAGAGAGAAATGAAGGGTGCTCGTTGGCTACACTATCTGCTTCTTTTTTACGACAGCAATGCTTTGCAGTAGGCGCATTCGGAGCCCGCTAATGATGTATGCGATTAAACCACACCCCATTTCTACGCAGTGAAGTCCTAAAGAGCTAGCACATGCGTTATGTGCTTCAAAACCAACAAGGATACAGTGTGCACGTGCGTCGATCGATGTTTCAGCACTAATAGCGGCGTGTTTATGATTGGATCATTTGCATGGACAAGCTTTACTGAATCGATTGGCTACAATGACTCGGAAAAGGATAGGACACGAATCAGATGATTTTGGGACTTTAGTGAATCCAGCCCCTAGTCAGTGCTGATAATTGCCAATTTAACATCTTGTAATTAATGCTAATTTACACTAATTAAGAGTTACATGCACAACTTAGCAAGCATGATTCTATAAAAGGTATATGTCAGTTCTAGTGCGTGAATTTGAACAGAGGGTGTAGCCAAGGGAGGGGCACAGGCAGATCAGGGGCATTTCTAAAAGTTAGGCGCACTGTTATAGAATAAGCCCAATATGTGCATAAGTTAGACACAGGGATTTTGGCCCGGTTTTCCTTGTCTTCCTCAGGAGTCTAAAGCAGCAAATGAACTTGTCTAGCATTATAAAGCTTTCAGACTGGCATCGTAATTGGGTTATCTCAACCATTCTACCTATTCATGAAGCATGTAGGTGCAGTATTATGCCAGTGACCAACAGGGCATTTTGGCTTGGGTTCAGTTTGTGAAACTGAACATATTCTCCTTCTGTGCCATTAGAAAAAAATACCCACAAAGATGAACTGCCTTCAGAACCGGAATAAAACTTGTACTTTATTGCATAGATTCTTAACAAGACATATGACCTGACACTGACAGTGTTTCGGCTCTTGCCTGCCTCAGGGGTCTTTGCACTCTTTAAAAAAATGTATCCAAATGTAGAAAAAATCTGATGCGATGTGTCACCTCGTGCAAGTGTGAGGAGGTGTCACATTGCTCTTAATTGGGAAACAAAAAGCAATGACTCTAGGTCAGGGGTCTCAAATTTGCGGCCCGGGGCCCACATGCGGCCCACCAGGTACTGTTTTGAAGCCCTCAGTATGTTACCATTCATCTGGAGTGTTGCCCGCCTCACTGCTGTAACCTCACACAAGCACTTTCCTGCGTCTGTAAGCAATTGTAAGGTGGAGTGGAGAGGACAATCATTTACAGATGCAGGAAAGTTCTTGTGTGAGGTTACAGCAGTGAGGCGGGCATTGTTATAGAACATATGGTAACCATTGGAGGCAGTGCAGCTTGTGCGTGTGTACGTAATCTCGTGAACTCTCGCAAATTTGGCACCTCTCCTGGCAGTGACTGCTTGATGTAAGATGGCGGTTGTGTCTGGTACTGGAGAAGGTGAGAGCTGAAGGTGGTTGCAGATGCGACCACCGGACACGTAAGGCACAAGTTTTCCAGGCACAAGTCGGATATTGATTCTCCCCTCTACAAAAATGTCAAGAGGACTACACCAAAATCTTGTGTCTTGCAGTTGATACTTTAGGTTAGAATCCAAATCACAATTTTGCATGAGGTATTTATAGTTTACTAGCTGATGCCCCGGCATTGCACGGGTATTTAATTATAGCAATAACACTGTAAATGGATTCAAATAAAGATACTTTATAGTGGTGAATGAAATTACTTTTTTACAGCTTAATAAAAAGTACAATATTCAAATTATAATGTGAAATATTTGACAAAATGAATACAATACAACTAACGCAAAACGTGATTATAAACAACAATTTTAGTTTCACCTCCAGAAGCAAGAACATATAAATTCTTGGGTGAACCCACCCTTGAGCAAGCAACATAGAGTTGTGTGCCGCGAGACCCCCAGAACATATCACCCCAGGTAGTGAGGGATCTGCATACCAAGTTTCGTTCAAATTGGTCAAGCCGTTTTTGAATTACAGTGAGAAAGGCAGCTTTGTACATTGTTTCCATTGACATGAATGGGTGAAATCTGAATTTCAGTTTGTAGCTCCGCCCACGTGTGCAGGTGGGCCGCGAGACCCCCAGAACATATCACCCCAGGTAGTGAGGGATCTGCATACCAAGTTTCGTTCAAATCGGTCAAGCCGTTTTTGAATTACTTGTGAGAATGGCAGCTTTTTACATTTTTTCCATTAACATGAATGGGTGAAATCTGATTTTCTGTTTGTAGCTCCGCCCACGTGTGCAGGTGGGCCGCGAGACCCCCAGAACATATCACCCCAGGTAGTGAGGGATCTGCATACCAAGTTTCGTTCAAATCGGTCAAGCCGTTTTTGAATTACTGTGAGAATGGCAGCTTTTTACATTGTTTCCATTGACATGAATGGGTGAAATCTGATTTTATGTTTGTAGCTCCGCCCACGTGTGCAGGTGGGCCGCGAGACCCCCAGAACATATCATCCCAGGTAGTGAGGGATCTGCATACCAAGTTTCGTTCAAATCGGTCAAGCCGTTTTTGCGTGATCGCGGCACATACACACACACATACATACATACACACATACATACCTCCGATTTTATATATATAGATAAGTGAAAAACTATCTATATATATAAACTTCACTTTTTGCATGTTGCACTGCTTTCAGCTGTGTATGGCTGAAATTATCAGAAGCAATTAAGGAAATATTTATAAACTATAAAGAGTTTTACCTCATGCAAAGTTGTCATTTATTTAATAAGACATTAACTATTTTTTTCTGCAGCCCTCCAAGTACCTACAAATCAAAAATGTGGCCCTGCAAAGGGTTTGAGTTTGAGACCACTGCTCTAGGTCCATCAGATGACCTCACCCATGTGTGAGAACTGGCATCCTGCTTGTCCTTGGAGAATACCAATAAATCAAGTGAGTTTCAGGCCACTGTTTGAACACAATAAAAGCACACTAATTTATAACAGTAAAAGTGAGCAGCTGTTGTACTGAAAATTTGGTTTACATTAGACTTGCTGCATGGCTTAGCCAAACTAATTTTTTAAATATTCGTATGGTAAAGCTGATTATTAAATGTGAAAGTTTCTGAAGGTGATTTTTGTTATAGCCAAAGGCAAACTTGCTAAACCATCATTGCACTTTTACATCATAATCTGTTGTTAAAACAAAGGTTAGTGTACGCTACACTTACCAATGCAGTGAGAGCCATCTATCGATGCTACAAAGCCACGTGGACAATTGCAAAAGTAGCTTCCAACAGTATTGGAGCACTTGCCACCTTCACAGATGCCTGGAATGATGCTGCATTCATCAATGTCTGTTCAAAAAGAGAGCAAAGGAGGTTCAGTGGAACAGGAGCAAATATTGTTTAAAAAGCAAATTTACAAAACCCTAACAAAACAAAACTAGTGGAGCATAAATTAAAGAAGCCTTACTACTAATCAATGCTACATAAGAGGAAGTAAGGGCTGTATTCTGTACACGGCACTAAACGTTAGGCACCGGTTGGTGTCTAGATCACGCCTGTTGGTGACTAACTTAATTGCTTTAATTGGCATGGTAAATTAACTCACCATTTAAAATCGATTAAAAATGCATTAAAAAAAGTAGGTGCCACTATGCGTTTACCGGGGTAGGCACCGGAAAGCACCTGCAGCATGGCGCCAGCAGCACCCACGGCAGCGGTGTCAAAGTCCCTCCTTGAGGGCCGCAATCCAGTCGGGTTTTCAGGATTTCCCCAATGAGATCTATTAGCATACCATGAAAGCAGTGCATGCAAATAGATCGCATGCATATTTATTGGAGAAATCCTGAAAACCCAGCTCTATTGCGGCCCTTGAGGGGGGACTTTGACACCCCTGACCTACGGTCAAATTAGGCATGTTTAGAGGTGGAAATGGCCTTAGGCATCACCAGGTGCCACTATGCGGGATTCTTTGAAAAACTTAGGCCTTTAAAACCCTGCCCTACATTACCAACGGCTAAGGTTTTTCTTAAGTGCCGGTTGCCATGATTCTGTTAACAGCGCCTAAGTGTACTTGGCGCAGCTGGCTCCATTTTTTCTAGGAACCACCTGATTTAGGCGCCATTTACAGAATCTGGACCTAAGTACTTCTGTGCTGTCAATAAATACACTTAGAGGTAGATCTAATAGGTGCTGGCATTGTCACCTAGACATAGGAACATTAGATCATTTACTGTTTTATTGCCCTAAGATAATGATTTTTTTTGGAAATCAATTTGATGACATTAATAATATTTTAGATTCTGAGATTCCTTTAACTTATGAAATAGTAATTTGTGGTACCATTTTGCATATCAAAGATCCCCTAGATAAACATAAAAGACGTCTCTTTTTAATTATGACAAGTACAGCTATACAATTGATTAACACAAAACTGGAAAAATTGGGTTCGTCTCAACTTTACATTTTGGTGGGCTAGTTTATGTCTAATCTATAAATATGAGAAAATGAACGCTGTTCTTTTAGGGAATAATAAAAATTTTAAATTAATTTGGGGCCCATTGGCATCCTTTGTAGAATCATTATAGTTATATTTTTTTTGTTGTTAGTTAAAATGCACATCCAGGGAAGGGGGAATACAAGGTTTTTAATTAACTATTTTTACGGATGGTAATAGGGGGGAAGGGTGGTATTTTTGTGGTTTGATAAATAAGTTTGAATGGTTATATATGTGTATTTTCTGTTTTAAAATATGTATAATATATTTTTGAAACTATGTAAATTTTATAGTAATTTTAATGATAAAGTTTAGATTGGGTGGGGGAGGGTATCAATATGTATGAATCTTGTAAAATTTAAGTGATGTCTACAGTGTAAAATGTTTAATTCATTCTCTTTTCACTTATTGAATGTGTTTTAAAATGAATAAAGAATTTAAAAAATAAGAAAGTGATCAAAAAGAAGGTACGAAAAATGAGCACTAAGCACCAATTCTGTAATGTATATTGGTATTAGAGCCCTAGTCTGTGTCGAGTTAGAATAAAAACTTATACTGGAAAAAAATCTGTACTGTAACTATGGCACATTGTAACCTAGAAACATAGTAAATGACGGCAGAAAAGGACCATGGCCCATCCAGTCTGCCCACACCAAAGACCCACCCCCTATCTACATCCATGAAGAGATCCGACATTCCAATCCCATCTTTTCTTAAAATCTGGCAGGCTGCTGTTAACCTGTAACCCGTTCTGAGCTCTTTGGGGAGGACGGGTTAGAAAACAAAGTAAATAAATAAATAATTTTGTGCAAAATTGCCATTCTAGAATGGAGAGTAAGTCAGCATGCGCACGCCTAACTTTAAGCATGAACACTTACACCATGTCAAAGGCTGGTGTAAATTGTCACACCTCAAGTTGGCAGTAGAGGTCTGCACGGGAACGGGGATCGTGGGAATCCCGTGGGTCCCACGGGGGTCCCGCGGGAATCCCCTCTAAACCACGGAACTCCCACGGGGACCCCACTCTGGCTCACGGAACTCCCACAGGGACCCCCTCTAGCCAATGGGACTCCCACGGGGACGGAAGGCTTTGGAAGCAGGGTTCGTCCATATAATATAATGGACACGCCAGCCTTAGTAAAAGAGGGGGTTTATAAGTTAATTACTTGAACAGAAAACTAAAAAAGGGTTCCACCAAAGAGATTCCATAAGGAAAACAGCAGCGCAAACACAAAAGAAACTGTGGAATTGATGATCCTGTCAGAAGTAATTGCTGCTTTTTATGGGGACGGGCGGGGATGGAGGTAATTCCTTGTGGGTATGGGTGGGGACGGAGAGGATCCTGACGGGGATGGGTGGGGACGGAAAGGATCCTGACGGGGACGGGTGGGGATGGAGAGGATCCTGGCAGGGACGGAGAGGATCCTGGCGGGGACGGGTGGGGACGGAGAGGATCCTGGCGGGGACGGGTGGGGACGGAGAGGATCCTGGCGGGGACGGGTGGGGAAGGAGAGGATCCTGGCGGGGACAGGTGAGGACGGAGAAGATCCTGGCGGGGACGGGCGGGGATGGGTGGGATTTCTGTCCCCACACAACTCTCTAGTTGGCAGTTTGTTGTGCACATGATGGCCTGGTGCCTCCGTGCCCTCCTATTCCCCTCCCCCCCCCGGCTCCTTCCACGTCATCACACCACACTCGCACCCTCCCTTCCCACCCCTGCACCTCTTGAAATCTTTGCCAGCACGTGTACCTTCTCTGGCCTGCTACATGCGCTGGCACTGGCTTTCCCTCTGACATCTCTTCCTGGCCCCATGACCCGGAAGTGATTTCATAGGGAGCTAGGCCAGCATGAGCAGCAGGCTAAAGTAGTTGCATGTGTTGGTGAAGATTTTAAAGAGGTGCAGGGAGGCAGAGAAGAGAGGTCATGACCATGGTATGGGGAGGGGGATGGAGATGTGCCGGTGCCTCCAGCAAGACAGTGCCTGGGATGGTCCACCACCAACCCCCCTTTACCATGTCACTGCAGCCCTTGTGTGGTAAGTATAAGGGAAGATACATGGAAAGCACCCAACAGGTACCACACAAGCTTTGAACTTACCACATGGTAATTTGGACACTTGCAAGGGCCCTTATTTTTTATATTATTATCATTACAATTATTATTTTGCATGTAGCCTTTTGGCTCGCTTCCTTGTTTTGTGAAGTGAATACCTAAGACTGAGTGCTGATCCTCTTGTTGACACTGCGCGGTGAACAGTGGAGACAGAGGTGTACAATTATGGGTTGAAGAAGCAGCAATCAGAAAACAAGAAATAGAAAGGTAATGACAAGGGGCATGTGAAGAAAAGATGACAAGATGAGGAAGAAGTTGAAAATAAATAGAGGAGAAGTAACATTGTTGTTAAAGTATTCCTATTTGGATACAAAATTCAGTTTTCTTTTTTCCCAAGAAGATTTTTTAAAAAAGATTTTCTAAGGTGGCCAGGTATGCCATTTAATTTTCTTTCCCCCCAATCTTATTGGGCCATTTGGCTTGATAACTTATAGTGATATGTTTTAATATGTATGTTGTTATGTAAACTACCTAAAATTAAAGACAGTGCGGTATATACATTTTTAAAATAAATAAAAAAATATAACAGCTAAGCAAAAGCTGAGTTTCTGCTGTGCTTCACAGAGCCATTCTGCCTTTCTCTCTTCCTTCTGGCTTCCAGATGCCTGTAGGTGAGATAATATAATCAAAAGTTCCTCTGCGTCTCCACATCGTGAGTGCAGAACGGCCTCCGATGAAGAATGAAATACAACTCAGGAAATGAAGGCTGCATGGCAGTAAATAAAGTCAGGCGAAAGAGATTACTGAGGGGAAGAATGAAAAGAAATTTGACAGAGGGAAATAAGAAGAGGGTGAAGGGAATCAATGAAGGAAAGATGAAATGAGGCAAATCAATGCTGGAAAGCAAGTTTGATAAAGGAATCCAGATGGAAATGGAAAGGAAATTCACAAGCAGAGACAAGAGGCAAAATGTTTTTTTATTAGATACTTACCCTATATAACACCTATCAAGGTTATCTAAGCAGTTTACAGGCAATGAGATATGTCGAGGGAAAGATGTCCACACACTAAACCCCTCTTCTATTAAACTGCGCTAGTGCAGAGAGCCGCCCTGAATGGCCTGCGCGGTTCCCGACGCTCATAGGAACTCTATGAGCGTTGGGAGCAGCGCAGCTCCCCGCTAGAAACTGCTAGCGCAGTTTAATAGAAGAGGCTCTAAGTATGACTGGATGAGTCTACCATTCTCATGCACACATTAGTCTAACTCTATCCCCAGTCTGCCATGCAAGGGGGTGCTTTCCTTACTTGGGAAGCATTGTCTTATTTCTCAGACTGAGCCCCAGCAGTGCATCCCAACATTCCACTAGGGGTTAGGCCCTGCCATTTTGGAAGGTGACAGCACTGGAAGTAGGAGTGGGTGGACATTATTCCTGCCTGCCACATTTTAGAGGTAAGTGGATGTGTAGGGAGGTAGGGGATAGGGCGTCTGGGGAGTCCACTAAGACCACAAACAAGCGTTTTTTCTAGGGATGGAGGTCCTGGGGCCCATTTGGACCACCAGAGACTGTCTTTGTGGGGTCAAGGGAGATGGGTGGGGAGTTCAAGGACCCACTCGCAAAGCTTATCTCTTCAGCCATCCAACTCTAAAGCCTGCCGTTACAAAAGACACCTGAACAGAACTCTAGCCTTCCAAGCAGGTCATCTAAATGACTGGCTGTGCAATATTTTCTCGCGCTCCTCATCCTACCTAAACTGCGGAAAATTATTAAAAACTAATCTATTTAACCGATTTGTAGCCCAAGATCCCTACCCTACGCTTGCCCCCTAGATCTCCTTTTCTCCTTCCTTCCCGCTCACCTTACTCTTAACCCCTTATATTGTACCAGCTCCCCTGCTTACATCTATTAATTGTATCTATTTTGCGGATTGTTCACATTTACCGATTGTATTCGCTGATTGTACCCTTTCTCTGATTGTACCCTTTCTCTGATTGTACCCTTTCTCTGATTGTCCAGCCCTTCTTTATTGTAAACCGCCTCGAACTTCTATGGCTTTGGCGGTATATAAGAAATAAAATTATTATTATTATTATTATTATTATGTAGGCCAAGAGAATCTGTTTGGGGGACTTAGAGGGGGGGATTGATTCTCCAGGGGCACTTGGGTCACCATGGATTTTGAGTGATTTGAAGAGAAATGTGACACTTCACTTTAGATTACCCTTCAGCTCCTGTGCTGTATCATTATTCCAAACTGGAGCTGGTGTAAAGATTCAGTACTTTAAAAAAGACTTTAGCACATTTTTATTCAGTAATTAGCATGCAGTCTTCATACTCACTGCCTTACCCTTTAGTGTGTGAATTTTTTTTCCCACTAAAACATCTTACTGGTGAGATGGAGGAGTAGATTAATGGTTAGCTGGAAACTGGAGGATAAAGGTTCAAATCCCACAATAATTCCTTGTGGCCTTGGCAAGCTGTTTAACCCTCTATTGTTTTGGGACGGATCCACTAGTCCCTGCCCCACTTAAGGCCTGCCATGCAGGGGCAAACAGACCGTAAAAGCAACTGGGCAGTGCCCGAGGACCCAAAACAGTTGGGAGCCCAGCGCTTCCTGCCAGCTGTCAGCCATCAAGCTCACGACCTGCTCTTACTCATCCTGTCCCATTATGAGGTAACTTCCAACTTCGGCAATGGTGGACGCAGCAGAGAGCAGGCCATGAGCTCGATGGCAGACAGCTGAAAGGAATCGCTGCCACTGCCATTCTGCTACAGAAACAGGTATGAGGGAGCACCAAGAAGCCATATTGCTGGGGGGGGGGGGGGGGCAGGGCACAGATCCCTGTCAGTTCACTCCTGCTGCCATGTAAGTCATCATAGTTGTGGCAGACCCTATAAGTTGCTCACAGTTTGGTCCTTGCAAGCAGGGCCCAAGGAAACGGCCTACCTTATACCTAGGGTTACCAGATGTCTGGGGAAAACCCAGACAAATCCTCTTTTTAGGGGACTGTCCGGGTGCCCAGAAGGATTTCCAAAACCAGGCAGTTTGTCTGAGTGTGGAAGGCCTCCAAGCATGCACAGATGCAAGGTGATGTCACACGCAGGCATGTATATGTGCGATGTCATTGCATGGCATGAGCATATGCTTGTAGGCCATCCAGAAGTGACCCGAGCTTGGGAATTAAGAGATGAGATTCAGAGGGGTGGGGCAGGGTTGGGTGAGGCAAGGCAGAACAGGACGGTAACACATGTCCTCTTTTTTTAAATGAGGAAATCTGGTAACCCTACTTATACCAAATTTCTTACTGCATCAGGAGTAAAATTGGCACAGGACAATCAAGAACAAATTGCAGTGCTAAGGGCAGAGCCGTTTACTGTGTCAGGGCTATAGAGTCTAAACCCTCTGAGGACAGGACAATTCTTACAGGACCTGAATATAACTTGCCTTGAGCTACTACTGAAAATGCCTGCGCAGTGGCATAGTAAAGGGGGGGGGGGCAATCTGCCCCGGCTGCCATGTTAGTGGGGGCACCGTCACCCCACCTCCTCTCCACCCCTCTCCATGCATGCACCCCCCTTCTCTTCCCCCTTACCTCTAGTTATTCACTGACACGAGCAACAAATTCAACGCGCTCCTCTCGACCGTGTCATCTCTCCTGCTGATGTCACTTCCGGGTGCTTTGCATTTGAAGTAATATCAGAAGGAGAGCCGACGAGGTCAAGAGGAGCACGTTGAAGTTCTTGATGCTTGCGGCGGTGGGGACTGGGGAAGGAGCAGAGGGGGAGGGGCGCTACCGTCGCAGGCGGCTCTCACCCTCGCTACGCCAATGTGCCTGAGCCAAACCCAGAATTCCAAATCCTCTTCAGACTCCCTTTTCTATAGCTCTGTTTGCTTGCTTGTTGAAACAAGATCTTTGTTCTGGAATTTTCTAAGAGCTCCTCCACTTCATTGCAGCCTCTTCTCTGGCAGCTGTTATCAGCTGTGAAATCCCTCCAAAAAGAAAATCTAAACTAAACACTCACACACATCCCTAATTAAACTCTCAGAAAAATACTCATAAAATATTCAGCAAGTGGCAGCTTTTCACTACAACACTTTAAATGAATGAGTTTAATTATATAATGATAGTGTCATCTTGTACATTTGGCTGTCTCAGTGACAGGCACGTAATATGTAAGTATGTCGTACAATTTTGAGGGGGAGGGGTAGCAATTTGCTTTCTATTCTGAAGCTACTTACACCAAACTGAAAACAGACAGAATAAAGACTTGTTGCATGAAGTCAATAAAGGGTCTTTTTTCAAAGCAGCGCTAGGCACTAGCATGTGCTTACCACAGCTTAAAAGGGCTAACCATGGGGTCCACTCAAGCATCCCACTTTAAGTTCAAAATGTGTGCATGCTGCCCACACACAAGGTAGTGGGGTGGGGAGCAAAGAGTAAGCATTTCTGAGCTAACAGTTAGCACATCTACATCACTGTTTGCTGATCAGTGCAGAATTGGTTCATAGTCATAAGCGTGCCGGACAAACGCAAGTCGACAAATGGGACCAGACAACTGAGCGCAAGACTTCACCGCGCTGCACTAAAACCTTATTTTAAAGGGCTCTGACGGGGGGTGTGGGGGGACCCCCACTTTACTTAATACTGTTCACACTGCCGTTGGGGGTGGTTTGGGGGGGTTGTAACCCCCCATTATAGAGGACACTTAACTTTTTCCCTATTTTTTTGGGAAAAAGTTAAGTTTTCTATATAATGTGGAGGGTTCCCCCCCACACCTCCCGTCGGAGCCCTTTAAAATAAGGTTTTAGTGTGGCGCACTGAAGTCTTGCGCTCAATTGTCTGGTCCCATTTGGCAGTGTGCGTTTGTCCTGCATGCTTTTGTCCCGTCACTGCAGAATTAATGCCTGAGCCCTTATCACCTACAAAGTAAGGGCGCACTAAGGGCCCTTTTTGCCACAGCTTAGTAAAAGAACCCCTAAATCTGCAATGGATGGTTCAAATGAATACTCTTAGGCCTTTAGCCATTTTCTGCCTTTAGACTCCTTGTTCAATCATTATTACTGAGTCTTCTTGACTATTGTAACATTGTCTATCTGACAATCACCAAGAAAGAACTGGCGAGACTATTATTAATACAAAACACAGCGTTTAGACTGATCTATGGTTTGAAGTATGATCATGTCACATCGTTCTATTGTGAGCTGCACTGGCTGTCCATGGAGGCCCGGGTATTGTTTAAGCTGGGTTGTTTCTGTTATAAGATTTTATATGGTACAGCCCCCCTCTGTTTGGTTAATAGATTTCCCATAGCTTCATACAAACTTAGTAGAAAAACCCATGCCCTGTTTAATTTCCCTTCTGTACAGGGCTGCAAAAGCAAGAAATTCCTTTTTTTTTTTTTTTTGTTGAAAAATGATTTTATTTTCAATTTAGTGATCACAATGTGTTCGTTTTGAGAATTTATATCTGCTGTCTATATTTTGCACTATGGCCTCCTTTTACCAAACTGCAATAGCGGTCATTAGCGCAGGGACCCTACGAGCATCAAGAGCAGTGCAGCTTCCTGTGCTAAAAAAAACGCTATCACGGTCCAGCAAAAAGGGAGGGGTATATTTGTCTATTTTTGTATAGTTGTTACTGAGGTGACATTGCATAAAGTCATCTGCCTTGACCTCTTTGTTTTTTTGTTTGTTTGTTTTTTAATTATTTATTCATTTTTTATATCAAATACAAAGTGCAAACACATGAACATTCAAGTAACGTACCATATTGCACTCTATTCCAACTATAAAATATAAAACTGTTTTATCCCCCCTTCCCACTCTAACCCATCCCCCCTCCCACCTGAATATGTATAACTAGTCTTTAAGCCTGTTACATTAACGGGTGCTAGAATAGATGTGTCTGTCTGTCTGTCTGTGTTTCTTTATCTCTCTCTCCTTGTCCGCTGTCTGTGTCCTTCTGTCTTCCCCACCCCCCCGAGCAAAGCTGTCTGCCCCCAGCACACACCTCCCCCCAAAGCAGCCCCCTTTCCCTCTCCCTGTCTCTCCGTGGCCCTCTTCTGTCTTCCCCTCAGAGCAAAGCTGTCTGTCCCCAGCACACCTCCCCCCCAAAGCAGCCCCCTTTCCCTCTCTCTATCTCTCCATGGCATCTTCTGTCTTATCCCCAGAGCAAAGCTGTTTGCCCCAAGCACATCCCTCCCCCCAAAGCAGCCCCCTTTCCCTCTCCCTGTCTCTCCATGGCCCCTTCTGTCTTCCCCCCCAGAGCAAAGCTGTCTGTCCCCAGCACACCTCCCCCCAAAAGCAGCCTCCTTTCCCTCTCCCTATCTCTCCATGGCCCCTTCTGTCTCCCCCCAGCACACCCCTCCCCCCAAAGCAGCCCCCTTTTCCTCTCCCCCTGGCCCCCTGTATTGATCCCCTTCTTATCCTCCCTCCATCCCGGCATCTTCTGGCCTGCTCCTCTTCAAAGCAGCCTGCGATCGTGGTGGCCGGTTTTAGCGAAGCTCGCAGGCCGCTCTCCAACTCGGTAGCATGTTCCCTCTGACGTGATCCCGTGCGTCAGAGGGAACGTGCTACTGAGGTTGGAGAGCAGCCTGCGAGGTTCTTTAAAGCCGGCCACGATCGCAGGCTGCTCTGAAGAGGAAGTTCATCAATGGCGGCGGCAGCAGTGAGCAAAGGCGGGAGGTGTGTTCCCTGCCGAGGATGTGGGCAGGGAGAGAGCTTGCCTGCGCTTCCGGTTGGTAAGTGAAGGCGGGAGGAGGGGAGTGGCCAGAATGTTCCCTGCCGCCGGGTTCTAAAATGGAACACAGCCACGGATCACATACCACAGTGGCAAGGATCACGCTGTTTTAACAGCGCATGCGCCGGTAAGCTTTTATTATATAGGATGTATAAGAAATTCCTTAATCACACTTTAGCGTTTCAGACAGCTTCTCACGATAAAGAATTTCAAACACTGTTGCTCACAGCTTACTCTCACAAACATTTTAGAACACAGCTGAAGACATACCTCTTTTCCAAGAATTTGACTAACTAACTTATTCTATTCCCTGGATCATGTTTACTTTTAATAACCTTTTGTAAACCGTGTTGAACTTATGGTTACGTGATTAACAAGCACAATATTATGGGTTCATAGACAAAACCGCCAAAGACAAAGGCGCGCGCCGACAACTGAGCGCAAGATGGAAGCGCGTGCCAAAGAAAAAGAGTGTTTTTAGGGGCACCGACGGGGGTTTTTGTTGGGGAACCCCCCCCCCACTTTACTTAATACAGATCGCGGCGGTGTTGTGGGGGGTTTGGAGGGTTGTAACCGCCCTTATTATACTGGAAATTTAACTGTTTCCCTGTTTTTTAGGGAAAAAGTGAAGTTTTCAGTAAAATGTGGGGGGTTTCAACCCCCCAAACCTCCCACAACGCCCCCACAACGCGGCGCGATCTGTATAAAGTAAAGTGGGGGGGTTCCCCCCCACCCCCCCATCGGAGCCCTTTAAAACAGTCATTTTCTTCGGCGCGCGCCTCCGCGTTACGCTCAGTTGTCTGCGCGCACCTTTGTCCCGGCACGCTTTTGACCTGACACCATGTTATGTTATGTTCTTATTCTCTTAAGCATCAGCAGTGTGTAAAACTAGAGCTGTTTTTTTTTTTTTTTTTAAATCTTGCTTACAAGAAAGAATATCCTTGAATGCCCTGTATAAATGCCAGGCAAAAATCCATATTACCAATGCAAATTTCTGGTCTATAAGTGCCAATCCAAACACAGATAGGTGGGGCTTTTGTAAATACCGGCAGTCAAAGCAGCTATAAAATGTAACCATGTGTGGCCAGTTATCAAAATGTGTGTCATTTCAAAATTAAAGCCATGAAACCAAAGTACTTGGTGCTCCTTTTACTAAGATGCACTAGCATTTTTAGCGCACGCGGGAAATTGCCGCGCGCTACGCTTCTAGAACCAACTAATGCTGGCATTAAGGTCTAGCGTGAGCAGCACTGAAGCAAGCGTTAAAGCCCTAGTGCACCTTAGTAAAAGGAGCCCTTAATTCTGAATTTTAAAAACTGTTATTGTTTTTTCTTGTATTAATTGTGCAATATATTATCTAAAGAACAATAAGTTTATTTTAACTTTAAGACAAAAAGATTTCAGCAATTTATACTCTCAAAGAAAATGTTTAAAAACCCGTAAACCTTATTTTTTATGCACATTTGGGGGGGGTAAATTTGAAAAATTATAGGTCTGATTTACTCATCTTGATGGGTTTTTTTTTCACCGGAGACAGATTAGGAGAAAAGCCTTCCAGAATCAGCCCCTAAAAATGTTCATAGAGAAGCTTGAGCTGCTAGTGGTCATTTTCTGAATCTAATGTCTTGGGAAAGCTAACATCCACTGCTACAAAGCCTATTCATTTAAACAATTTTAGTGCCTTAAAAATACAGCATCTGAAACTTTGAAACAGGTGTTTATTGTCACTCCATTCACTCCAAAGCTCTGTAGCAACATATGCATACTATTTAACTGTTAGCTATCTCCTGTGCTTAAACTGGATGGCCAAAATTTAAAGTATGGCTATAAATATCATTCTTTTTCTTTTATATTTGCTTTAATTTATTCAAGAATATAGCAATCATATTCTGTCTGAGAACATGTAAATAAGCAATATCTCATGCCCTCAGACTGATATAAAATTTGAGGCAAATGAGACAGCTTTGTATACAGCACCCCCTAAAGGAGAACAAGGAAAAACAAATTCTCATGCGGCTGCAAATGCATACAACAATCATAGGTGCCAGCTCTGTGAGGGCCTAAGCACCCCCTATAATTTTTCCCTGTAACTCTGTTGATCTTTGGCAGAAAACTCCATGCTGCAGAACTACCGTGTTTCCACGAAAATAAGACCTACCCTGAAAATAAGCCCTAGCATGATTTTCGGGTAGGTCTTAATATAAGCCCTAATATAAGCTCTTAATATAAGCAACGCTGCAGAGGAACGTTTAGGCATGAGAAGGCCGCAATGCAGCCTGTGCTGCCGACACTGCCGTTTGTTACCGAGTATTTTGGGGTTCGGATGGGAGGGAAAGATGAAAGGGTAAGCAAAGGGGGGGGTGCGGCGGTGGAAGCAGGGGGGATGGGAAGGAAGGGTAGAAAGATGCTGCATGACGGGGGGGATGGGAGGGAGGAAGGGAAGGATAGAAGCTTCAAGGGTTCTGCTGCACAAGGGGAGGGAGGGATAGAAGCTGCAAGGGTTTTACTGCACAGGGGGATGAGAGGGAGGGATAAAAAGATACTGCACAAGGGGATGGGTGACAGGGGAGGAAAGGTGCTGCACATGTGGGGGAGAGAAAGAAAATAGGAAGAATTGGGGTGGAGGAGAGGAAGGGAGAGATGATCATTGTACATTGAAAAAAATAAGACCTAATCTGAAAATAGGACTTAGTGCCTTTTTTGGGCCCAAAATTAATATAAGACAGTGTCTTATTTTCAGGGAAATATAGTACAAAAAACTCAGGCAGGAAGTGCTTCTGCTCCCGCCTTCTCCTGCAGCCTGTCCAATAGAATACAGGGGAGAAAGGAGTTTCTGTAGCTTAGCAGCTGCCAATGGGGAAGGCAAGTGCAACAGACTGATACTCACAAAAGGAACAGACAGATTCAGATAACTTTACTGGCATGGCAAGGAAGGGGTAGAGGTAAAAAGAGAGAAAGTGGGAGAGGAATAAAGGGGGCCTCAAGGAACGTAAAGGGGTCACTCGTTAGGAGAGAGAATGCTGCTCTAAAATACTGCAAGAGGCAAAAGGAGCTGTAAAGGGAAGAGAGGCTGGGTGATGGGGACAGTGACTGATAGTAGAGCTGCGAGGGAGGAGCAGAAAAAAGCTGTGAGGGTGAGAAGAATTCAGGGACCATGAGAACTCATGGCAGCCATTTTTGTTTGCAGCTCTGCATGGGGAAGGAGCATAGGAAGATCGCTCCTGCCTTGCTTCACCGCTAGACACCTATGCTTTAAAAGTAAGGTGTAGAGAAGTCTGGAAAGTGGGAGGGAGATGGGGTGGTTTAGAGACTCGCGAATAAACAAATCTGTAGATCCTAAACCTGCAAATATGGAGGGGGAAGTGTACTGATATTGCTCAGATTAAGATGAGTAGGAAAAACTGTTAAAGGTGTCGTACTACACAGAAGAATATCAGTCTTAGACAAATTCAAGAATCCTTAATCAGTCGCACATCATCAAGTGTGACACATATATCACCTTTGTAAGAAAAAAGATGTTATCATCAGCATAAAATTGGTAAGATATACCAATTTCACACAGCAAATTACACAGGAGAACTGCATAGATATTAAACAAAACAGCAGACAAAGTTACCTCCTGAGGTATTCCCACAGCAGATTAATCCTTTGTTGGGCCCTAGGCACACAATAAACTGGGCCCCCTGGCCTCTCCTCTCCCTGCCCCTGTCTCTATCCCTTGCCTACCCCTGGCGCTGTTCATACCTTCATTTATTTATTTACCTGGCATTATTTATTATTATTTATAAGGTGATGGGGCTCGATGGAGCCATGATGGTCCTGTGACAACCATTGCTGGTGAACTGTATGTTTCACATCACTTACGCGGTCGTAGGTCTGAGCACATCAAATTCAAACAATAAGTACATTATATATTACTAGCTGATGCCCCGGCGGTGCACGGGTATTTAATTATAGCAATAACACTGTAAATGGATTCAAATAAAGATACTTTATAGTGGTGAATGAAATTATTGTTTTACAGCTTAATAAAAAGTACAATATTAAAATTATAATGTGAAATATTTGACAAAATGAATACAATACAACTAACGCAAAACGTGATTATAAACAACATTTTTAGTTTCACCTCCTGGAGCAAGAACATATAAATTCTTGAGTGAACCCAGCCTTGAGCTAGCAACATAGAGTTGTGGGCCGCGAGACCCCCAGAACATATCACCCCAGGTAGTGAGGGATATGCATACCAAGTTTCGTTCAAATCGGTCAAGCCGTTTTTGAATTACTGTGAGAATGGCAGCTTTTTACATTTTTTCCATTGACATGAATGGGTGAAATCTGATTTTCTGTTTGTAGCTCCGCCCACGTGTACAGGTGGGCCGCGAGACCCCCAGAACATATCACCCCAGGTAGTGAGGGATCTGCATACCAAGTTTCGTTCAAATCGGTCAAGCCGTTTTTGCGTGATCGCGGCACATACACACACACACACATACATACATCCGATTTTATATATATAGATAAATCAGCAGTCAGTTGATTATTTATTTAAACAAGTTCTGTGATACAGACTGAAGGTAAATAAAGACTAAACAGAAAGTTTTTACAACCGAGCTATGACTGAACTGACTCTAGTACACAAACACAGAATTTATCAGCTTAACCCAAATCTCTCCTTTCCCCAGGTTCTCAGACAATTGATTTATTTATTCAATTTTCTATACTGTTCTCCCAAGGGAGCTCAGAATGGTTTACAATTCAGGGGTGTCCAATGTCGGTCCTCGAGGGCCGCAATCCAGTCGGGTTTTCAGGATTTCCCCAATGAATATGCATTGAAAGCAGTGCATGCAAATAGATCTCATGCATATTCATTGGGGAAATCCTGAAAACCCGACTGGATTGCGGCCCTCGAGGATCGACATTGGACACCCCTGCCTTAAGGATTCCTAGCCCATAGTCTTAACCACTCAATCATGATTAGCACCCTGGATCAAGTTTTCCAATCCTCTGTTGGCAACTGTTCATACATTGTAATGTGATATATCCCTTGGTTTCTTTTTCTTAGCTTTAAAAAGAACCCTTAGACTGGCAGAATTCACAAGCTTTAACTTGGAGGGCTAACTGAAAGGTGTACAAGCTGGCTTGGTGTTTCTGGAAGGTGTACTGTAATCCATAACTTGAAGTTTCTAATCAGATGTCAGCAGCCAGCATTTGCTTCTAAGCACTGATATTGTGTTTGGCTGCTTGGCTGTGCGCTGGGGACATGTATGGCTGACAGAATTCATAGAAAGACTGGCTTCATGTTAGGTCAAAATTGAACAGGAGGCTTTACACTATCATTTGTGGCTTTTGTATGCCATTTTGCCTTTGCTATTTGGTTTTAATTTAATTTTGGTTTTTTAAGACTCAATGATAGTATAGTATTTTTTTATTTATTTATTTTTTACAAGCCCTATAAACTGCAATATTCAAGCTGTAAGCAAGCACAGTCACTTGAGAACAGTTGTTCTAACCCAGGGGTGGGCAACTCCGGTCCTCGAGAGCCAGAATCCAGTTGGGTTTTCAGGATTCCCCCAATGAATATGCATGAGATCTGTTTGCTTGCACTGGGCCCTAGGCACACAATAAACTGGGCCCCCTGGCCTCTCCTCTCTCTGCCCCTGTCTCTATCCCTTGCCTACCCCTGGCGCTGTTCATGCCTTCATTTATTTATTTACCTGTCATTATTTATTATTATTTATAAGGCGATGGGACTTGATGGAGCCATGATGGTCCTGTGACAACCCATGCTGGTGAACTATATGCTTCACATCACTTACGCGGTTGTGGGTCTGAGCACATCAAATTCACACAATAAGTACATGTAACCTTATTTAGCATTTTTTTTAAATTATATTAGTCATTCCACTCTATAAGAAGCAGAAGCTGTAAGGTTGCCTCTAGTAGAAGTAAGCATTTTTTAAGAGCTGCCAGAGGCAAACATCAAGCTGCACATGTATTTGGGTAGGATTGTACAATCTTCCTTTTACTCTGTCTCATTCATTCTTTTTTTTTTGTAGTTCTCTGGATGACGCATCTTATGCTACTCTCTTGTATTCTTTGATTTACTCCTGCTTGGATTATTGCAGAATAGTCTTTTCAGGCATCCCCAAATCCCCCCACTTCCCCTTTCTCGTCTAGAGTCAAATCATTACTTGGTCTTTTTCTGTGCTGCCCCTGCTCTTTGGAATGCCCTCCCACTAGGACTCCGTGCTATAATTTCATACTTGTGTTTTCAATCTCTTTTGCAGACCCACTTATTCATCCTAGCATTTCAGTTTCTGCACTCCAGTTGAACGGTCATTGAACCACACTACCTCTCTGATGTTCATATGCTACCTTCTTTCTATGCTGTCCTTTTTCTTCCTTTCTATCTTCTGGGGGGAGAGTGTGGTGCAGTGGTTAACACTACAGCCTTAGCACCCTGAGGATGTAGGTTCAAACCCACACTGCTCCTTGTTACCCTGAGCAAGTCACCTAATTGCCCCATGTACATTAGATAAACCATGAGTCCACCAGGACAGCCAGGGGAAAATGCTTGGGTACCTGAATAAATTAATGTAAACAATTCTGAGAACTAAACTACACAGGCTTCTGTGAGTATATCTATAAATAAATTTAATGGGGTATCTAAGGCTCTTCCTCTTATGCACCCATCCCCATGACAAATCTATCTTTTTTGACACTTCTAGGAGCAATTTCCTTTTGCAGAACTTATTATTGAGCATACCAGAATATTTCCCACTATGGGTTAAATCTTCTAAAGCAGTAATTATATGAAGAATCATTAACATTTAAAAACAATCACATACATGTGTTTCAAACATCAGCATATATGTGTACATATATGTACCTAAGCACTGTTCTGCAAATATATATACATATCTTCCATATGCATATTTGACAGTTAGGCACACACATGGGTAGAGTCTGGGAGGGACTCCCACAGGGGTGAACTTTCAAAATAATTAGGGGTTTTAAATGCAATAAAAGTGAATGCTTCCTGGTCGCAGTAAAGAAGTTTGCTCAATATTAGAGTGCCTAAGTACCCACAGTACCCATAAATCTAGCACCTGTGCTACCACTTATGCATGCAACTTATAAAATATTAAAAGTCACATATGTATCTCCAGCAGTTAACTGTGAGCACTCCAGCCCTATAGCTAACTTAAGTGCTCACACCTAGCCATATACAAATATAGCTGGTGATGCCATAATTTTATAGAGTAACAGAAAGTGGGTGTCAATTTTCCTTTATAGAATATTCTTTTATCAGGCAGAGTTATAGAATTAGCCCCAACGTATGATGTCATCTTAGCATTAGAATGTGCTAACACCATTAATGGGTGGGCAGTGGCGTACCAAGGGGTGGGCAGCCGGCCCAGTCCCTATCGCACTCCTAAACAGGCTGCTTCACGGCTTTCTCCTGCCGGTGAAGCGTCACTGATGATGTCAACAGTGACGTTTCACCGGCAGGAGAAAGCCGCGAAGCAGCCTGTTTAGCGCTGCGGCTGCCGACGCTACTGGAGGGAGGTTTGCTGCTCTCGCTGGGAGGGTTGGAAGGGTTCACTTGGGGGGAGAGATAGGAGGGTCAGTGGGGGTTCGGCTGGGAGGGGGAGAAGCGGTCTGCCTCGGTGCTCCAAGGCCTGGCGCCATTACCTTCTTCGGGCAGCAGCAGCGTTTACAATTCGCTGCTGTTGACGGCTTCAGATCTTCCTCTCTGCCGGGTCCTGCCTACTTCCTGTTTTCATGAAGAAGGACCCGACAGAGAGGAAGGCCTGAAGCCAGCAACAGCAGTGAATTGTGAATGCTGCTGCTGCCCGATGAAGTTCAGGACACCAGGCCTTGGGTGACAGAAGGAGGAAATGGAGCAGAGAGGGAGAGAATTGGGGAGAGTGTTGCTGTACCCAACTGGAGGGAATGAAAGGAGATGCCAGGGCTTGAAGGGAAGAAGAGATGCTAGGGCATGGAGGGAAGGAGGAAGGTATGCCACACCAAGGGAAAAGGAAGGAGGAGATGTCAGAGCATGGAGGGAGAGGGAGAGATGGAAGAAAAGGAAAGGAGAGAAATGCCGGGAATCAGGGAAGGGATGATGCCAGACCATGAGGTGGGAAGGAAAGAAAGGAGAAGAGAGAGATGCCAGAGCATAGGGGAGGGGGTGGTGACAGAGAGAGAAAAACAGAGAGGTGACATAGTCTAATCATGTACAAAGGAGAGAAGGGGCATGGGATAGATAGTTTATGGAAGGAGCATAGAAAGAGGGAAGATGCCATATGGAAGAGAGAGAGAGAGAGGGTGGACACTGGATGGAAAGAGCACAGAGGGCAGTGAATGGAAGGGGCAAGATAGAGGGTGGACAGTAGATGGAAAGGGTACAGAGAGGGAAACAAACACTGAATGGAAGTGTGGGGGAGAGGAGGGACAGCTGCTGAATGGAAGTGTGAGGGAAAGGGGGAGCAGATGCTGGAAGGAAGTGGGGAGGAGAAAGAAAAAAAGGCACATGCAGGATTGAGGGAAGAGGATAGAGTTAGTTACTGGAAGGGGTGAGGGAAAGAGGTGGCAAGCTATAGGTAGACACAGTGAAAGGGGGAAATTGAGGACTGAATAGTAAAAAAGAATTTAGACAGAGGCAGAAAATAAATTGAGAATGAAGACCAGGGAAGAACAGGAGAAAGGGAGCAGAGAGAGAGATGCCAGAGCAGGGAGGAAGGAGAGGAGACCGATACCAGACCAATGGGGGTGAAAGGAGAGATGGAAGGGAGAGGCATACAGTTTCTGGAAGGGGCATAGAAGGAGCATAGATATAGGGGCAGAGAGATGGCAGACAGTGGATGGAAGGAAGAGAGTAACAAGAAGATGAGGAAAGCAGAAACCAGAGAAGACAAAGGTAGAACAAAAATTTTCTATTTATTTATTGCTTTAGGAGACATGTGTCACTGTTTCTGTGGTGTTGCATTGTATGCAGAGTCCAGCTTCTTGCTGGTTCAATTTAACCTTTGTCTATGTATTTCTATTTTATCTCCCCTTTTACAAAACTGTGAAGCGTTTTTTAGCGCCAGCCGTGGTGGTAGCAGCTCTGATGCTCAGAATTCTATGAGCTGAAACATTGCTGAAACAAGGCTGCCCTGTGAACTTCTAAAAGCTAAGTTACTCAACATTTCATATTCTGCTCTTTTGACTGGTTTTCAGCATTATATCTGCTTAATTTCTCTTCTCCTCCCTGTTTCTTACTAAAAAAAATATAAAAAAGCACAAAAAATCCTTCTCTTTCCTCTGTTAAATCTTATTTCCTCTTCCTGCAGTTTTGTTTAAAATACTGTGTTTTAGGTGGTATAGAGCCTATATTTCTGCCTTACTAGTAGTCTTACTTATAGTCCCACCAACCCCAGGGACCACTATTCATATATAGAGACCCATATAATCAGGACTTCACAACCAATCAAGATGACCTTTATTCTATGCAATCACTGTGGTGCTTTAATTCCAAGACATACTATTTGGAGGCTTAAGGCTTGCCCCATCTGTCTTCAACTTGCCAGTATTAAGGAGGAGCTCTGCAAACTTAAACAGGAATTGAATACAATTAAAGCAGCTTCCATCACTCCACAAAATCATACCAACTTACCACCTCTACCTCAAAGAATAAAACAGCCCAGGAATAAATGGGTCACAGTAGGCTCAGGAAGACTGCGACATGTAACACAGAAACATCCACCTTCACTAATATTACCTATACAGAATTCCTTCGCTCCACTAGTGCACTGCGATACTCAGGAAAACAGAAGGGAGGTGGGACTGGAACCAATGAAGGAAACTCAAGAGAACAAGAGCACCCTAAGTACAAATAAAAAAGCCAAAAACAGAAAACTATTACTGTTGGGGGATTCCATCATCAGAGGCATTAACCTTGGAACACAGGGCGAGGAGTCCAAAATAGTGAAATGTTTTCCAGGATCCTCAGCTACCAGGAGTTCCAGGCAAATACTGACTATAATTAAGGAAGAAACTAAGGATTTTAACACTGATGTTGTTATCCATCTGGGAACAAATGACCTGGCCAACAACTCCACACTTGCAGCACAGAAAGCTTTTCGGGAGCTTGGTGAGGGCGTGAAACCTTTTGTAAAGACTTTAGCTTTTTCTGAAATATTGCCTGCATATAGAAAAGGAGAGCAAAGAATGAAAAACACAGAGGACTTTAATAGATGGCTCAGAGCCTGGTGTCATCAAGAAGGCTTCAGGTACATAGGAGGATGGGGAAATACATGGAAGGACAAGAAGCTATATTGCACTGATGGGCTACATATTACTACAGCAGGAAAAAGAAACCTTGCAGAGAAATTTAGACAATATTTTTCTAGGCATTTAAACTAGAAGGTGGGGGTGGTGTATGTACGAAGGACAATTATAGAGACCACCCCCGGCAAAAGAAAAGATGTGATAGTAGTAAAGGCTGCAACATAAGCAATATCAGCAACTCATTTCTTAGTATTGCAACGGAAAGTGAAACGACACAAAAATCCATACGAAAAAGGAGATTATCGCTGAAAAATAGCTGGAAAGCGATGATCACAAATGCTCGCAGTCTAAGCAACAAAGTTCATGATCTGCAAGCCCTGATATTAGAGGCAGATCTAGATATTGTTGCTATCACAGAGACATGGTTCAGTGAATCACATGGATGGGATGCAAACATACCGGGATATAATCTTTTTAGGAAGGACAGAGATGGTCATAAAGGTGGAGGAGTAGCTCTCTATGTAAAGATCAATATCCAAGCGACCGAAATGCAAGGGACCTGGGGAGAGGAAGAAGCGATATGGATTGCTCTGAAAAGAGAAGATGGAACTTCTATCTACGTGGGTGTAGTCTACAGACCTCCGACTCAATCGCAGCAAATTGATAAGGATCTGATTGTGGATATCCAAAAGTTTGGAAGGAAAGAGGAGGTTCTGCTGTTGGGAGATTTCAACCTGCCGGATGCGGACTGGAATGTTCCGTCTGCGGAATCGGAAAGAAGTAGGGAGATTGTGGATGCCTTTCAAGAGGCTCTGCTCAGACAAATGGTGACGGAACCCACAAGGGAAAAAGCGATATTGGATCTGGTCCTCACAAATGGAGAGAGTATCTCTAATGTTCGAGTGGGTGCTCACCTGGGTAGTAGCGATCATCAAACGGTTTGGTTTGATATAACGGCTAAAGTGGAGAGCGGCCGCACGATACTTAAAGTCCTAGATTTCAAACGTACGGACTTTAATGCAATGGGAAAGTACCTGAAGAAAGAGCTGTTAGGATGGGAGGACATAAGAGAAGTGGAAAGACAGTGGTCTAAGCTGAAAGGAGCGATAAAAATGGCTACGGACCTTTATGTGAAGAAAATCAATAAAAACAAGAGAAAAAGGAAGCCGATATGGTTCTCCAACCTAGTGGCTGAGAAAATAAAGGCGAAAGAGTTGGCGTTCATGAAATATAAAAAAAACCCAAGAAGAGGAGAGCAGAAAGGACTACAGGGTGAAATTGAAAGAAGCCAAGAGAGAAATACGTTTGGCGAAGGCACAGGCGGAAGAACAAATGGCTAAAAATGTAAAAAAGGGAGATAAAAATTTTTTCAGATATATTAGTGAAAGGAGGAAGATAAAAAATGGAATTGCTAGGCTAAAAGATGCTGGGAACAAATATGTGGAGAGTGATGAGGAGAAAGCAAATGTGCTAAACAAATACTTCTGTTCTGTGTTCACAGAAGAAAATCCTGTAGAAGGACCGAGATTGTCCGGCAAAGTTACACGAGAAAATGGAGTAGATTCTGCGCCGTTCACGGAGGAGGGTGTTTATGAGCAACTTGAAAAACTGAAGGTGGACAAAGCGATGGGACCAGACGGGATCCATCCCAGGATACTAAGGGAACTCAGAGAGGTTCTGGCGAGTCCTATTAAAGACTTGTTCAACAAATCTCTGGAGACGGGAGTGATTCCTGGGGATTGGAGGAGAGCGGATGTGGTCCCTATTCATAAAAGTGGTCACAAGGATGAAGCAGGAAACTACAGGCCGGTGAGCCTCACTTCAGTTGTTGGAAAAATAATGGAAGTGTTGCTGAAAGAAAGGATAGTATATTTTCTTGAATCTAATGGGTTACAGGATCCGAGGCAACATGGCTTTACAAAAGGTAAATCGTGCCAAACGAACCTGATTGAATTTTTTGATTGGGTGACCAGAGAGCTGGATCGAGGACATATGCTAGATGTAATTTACTTGGATTTCAGCAAAGCCTTTGATACAGTTCCTCATAGGAGGCTGTTGAACAAACTTGAAGGGCTGAAGTTAGGACCCAAAGTGGTGAACTGGGTCAGAAACTGGCTGTCGGACAGACGCCAGAGGGTGGTGGTTAATGGAAGTCGCTCGAAGGAAGGAAAGGTGACTAGTGGAGTCCCTCAGGGTTCGGGGCTGGGGCCAATCCTGTTCAATATGTATGTAAGTGACATTGCTGAAGGGTTAGAAGGAAAAGTGTGCCTTTTTGCAGATGATACCAAGATTTGTAACAGAGTAGACACCGTAGAGGGAGTGGAAAATATGAAAAAGGATCTGCAAAAGTTAGAGGAATGGTCTAATGCCTGGCAACTAAAATTCAATGCAAAGAAATGCAGAGTAATGCATTTGGGGATTAATAATAGGAAGGAACCATATATGCTGGGAGGAGAGAAGCTGATATGCACGGACGGGGAGAGGGACCTTGGGGTGATAGTGTCCGAAGATCTAAAGGCGAAAAAACAGTGTGACAAGGCAGTGGCTGCTGCCAGAAGGATTCTGGGCTGTATAAAGAGAGGCGTAGTCAGTAGAAGGAAGAAGGTGTTGATGCCCCTGTACAGGTCATTGGTGAGGCCCCACTTGGAGTATTGTGTTCAGTTTTGGAGACCGTATCTGGCGAAAGACGTAAGAAGACTTGAGGCGGTCCAGAGGAGGGCGACGAAAATGATAGGAGGCTTGCGCCAGAAGACGTATGAGGAGAGACTGGAAGCCCTGAATATGTATACCCTAGAGGAAAGGAGAGACAGGGGAGATATGATTCAGACGTTCAAATACTTAAAGGGTATTAACGTAGAACAAAATCTTTTCCAGAGAAAGGAAAATGGTAAAACCAGAGGACATAATTTGAGGTTGAGGGGTGGTAGATTCAGGGGCAATGTTAGGAAATTCTACTTTACGGAGAGGGTGGTGGATGCCTGGAATGCGCTCCCGAGAGAGGTGGTGGAGAGTAAAACTGTGACTTAGTTCAAAGAAGCGTGGGATGAACACAGAAGATTTAGAATCAGAAAATAATATTAAAGATTGAACTAGGCCAGTTACTGGGCAGACTTGTACGGTCTGTGTCTGTGCATGGCCGTTTGGAGGAGGATGGGCAGGGGAGGGCTTCAATGGCTGGGAGGGTGTAGATGGGCTGGAGTAAGTCTTAACAGAGATTTCGGCAGTTGGAACCCAAGCACAGTACCGGGAAAAGCTTTGGATTCTCGCCCAGAAATAGCTAAGAAGAAAAAAAAAAAAATTTAAATTGAATCAGGTTGGGCAGACTGGATGGACCATTCGGGTCTTTATCTGCTGTCATCTACTATGTTACTATGTTACTAGCGTCAGAGCTGTTACCACCGTGGCTAAAATCCACACTACAGTTTTATAAAAGGGGGAGGGGTTAGTTTGTGATGACATTCCATACTAGGCGAAGGTGTTTTCTGTGTTCTGTGTGTTCGAAAGACATGGTTTTCTGTTAGGATTGACGGTGTAGGATTGATCCATACTAGTCTGGCTTGTTTAGTTTTAAAATGGGTGTATTGCTGCTGTACTTCTCACTGCAGTATGTAAGATGCTGTCTTTTCCTAGGTTCTCATGTGTGATGTGTGGCTTGTTACTAAAAATCATGTTTTTCGTACAGATGAGGGGTGCCAAAAAATGATGGGCCCCGGGTGTCACACATGCTAGGTGGGTGGGACTCACAAAATGTATATTAATGCAGGTTCGCAGAAACTAATATGGTACCTTACTTTTTTTTGTAAATCTTTATTCATTTTTATACATACAATAAGTGTGATAATACATAAACACATTTGCACATTGAGAATATCACTTAATATTCAGCAATAATACCATTCATAAAATCTTATCTCCCTCCCTTCCCACTCCTTCATAATAAGTAATTATATTACTTTATATAAGATGTTATACTTAAAATTTCCCACCTTCCCTGAAAAATGAACTTTAAGAATTAAGGGAAAAGTAACAACTAATCATTACAAAATTTTGTTAATGGCTCCCACACATCTTGAAATTTCCTAATATATCCTCGCTGTGTTGCTATTACTCTTTCCATTTTATACATATGACATAATGAATTCCACCAAAAATTATAATTTAGTCTACTCCAGTTCTTCCAGTTATAAGTAATTTGTTGAATGGCAACCCCAGTCATTATGAATAAAACCTTACTTTAGTAAATGTAGTCCTATGTGCCATGCAGAGGTCAAAGAGATTTTGGGAGACTAGAGCCCCAATTGACTGCTCAGTCATGCAAAGGACGGAATTGTTGTAACTGAAGCAAATTAAGGGGGATGTTATGAAGGTGGGCTACTGTTAAAATTTGTTAAATCACTGTTAAGCCAGTTATTAGTTAAGGAGAATGGGAATGGTATGCTGCCTTTTTGTGGTTAGACATTCAAAGCAGTTTACATATATACAGGTGCTTATTTTGTACCCAGGGCAATGGAGGATTAAGTGACTTGTCCGGGGTTACAAGAAGAAGCATTGGGATTGGATCCCAAATCCTCAGGGTGCTGAGGCAGCTGCTCATCTTCTCCTCATTCAATTCCTTCCATCCACTGTCTGCCTTCTCTCTGCCTCTTCCATATGCTCTGTTACTATACCTCCCCCTTCCATCTCTCCCTTCACCACTACCCTCCATTGGTCTGGCACCCATCTTCTTCCCTCCAATGCCCCCATAGTCTTTCATCTCTGTCTTCTTTTCTTCCATCTTTCCTTCCCTCCCCCAGGTGGTTTTTAACATCTCTCTCCTCCTTTCCTTTCCTCAGATCTGTCTCCCCAATCCAGAATGTGCCTTTTTTTTTTCTTTATCCCCTCCTTCCATCCAGTTCCCTTCAGTGTCTGTTCCACTCTCTCCTATCCACTTTCTTTCAGCGTCTTCTCCCCTCTCTCTTCCCCATTTCCCTTCAGCGTCTTCTCCCCACTCTCTCTTCCCCATTTCTCTTCAACGTCTGTTCCTCTCACACACACACACACTCCACTTCCTCTCTCCACTTTCCTTCAGCACCCTTCGCACAGTCTAGCAGCCCCTTCCTTCCCACTCACCATGATCCGAGCATCTCCCTCCTTTCCCCTTAACCTTCTCTGGCGATTTTTATTTTTCTCTCAACAAGCAGTCAGAGCCTTGAAGTCGCGTGCGACTGCCAGAAACTTCTCCTTCAACACAACTTCCCGTTTCCGGTTGCGTCAGAGGAGAACTTTCTGGCAGCCGCACACAACTTCAAGGCTCCGTCTGCTTATTGAGAGAAAATTAAAAATTGCCACAAAGGTGAGGGCAAGGGAAGGAAGGAGATGCCCAGACGGCGGCAATCGTTAAAGAGAGAGGGGGCTGCTGGAATGCGCAATCGATGACCGCCCACGTTCCCTCCCTTAATTGTGGAGACAAAGCCATTCACTGCTTCACGGGGCAGTGAATGATCTTGTCCCCGTACCTGCAGCGACCACTTTTGTTCTCCCACGGTTTCAGCCACCGTGTCATTCTCTAGTTGAAATAAAGGATGCTACAGTATGTGAAAGCAGAAAAAGAAGTAATCCAACCAGAGTAGGTGATTTTAATGAGGTCTTTGTCAAAGAAGTGCAAAAAGAACAAAGATGATCAAAGATGTCAAGCTGGGAACAAGGCTTTAATCAAAGTCCAAGCAAACAAACCACAGTTGAGAAATTCTATAATGTTGGTGTGCAACTTTATTCTTCAATCATGTAAATCTGTGCGATAGCTCGACACAATGGTTGTCAACGTGTGTGCAGAGTGAATCTTCACAAGCACCTTTTAAATTTTGATGTGGCTTTCCATTTGCTTTTGGATACACCACACAAAAGATATATTAGTAATAAGGCTCCTGAGCCAGGTCATATTGGCCGAAACGTGTGTGTCAAGCTATCGCAGAGATTTACATGATTGAAGAATAAAGTTGCACACCAACATTATAGAACTTCTCCACTGTGGTTTGTTTGCTTTTGCTTGGATTGTGGAGTTTTCTCCTGGATCAAAAATTGGCTGGCAGGCAGGAAGCAGAGGGTAGGAGTAAAGGGGCACTACTCTGACTGGATAGGGGTTACAAGTGGTGTTCCGCAAGGGTTAGTGCTGGGACCACTGCTGTTCAATATATTTATTAATGATCTAGAAACGGGGACGAAGTGCGAAGTTATCAAATTCGCGGATGACACAAAACTCTCCAGCAGGGTCAGAACTGTTGAGGAATGCATAGAACTGCAGAGCGACCTGAACAAACTGAGTGAGTGGGCAAAAAAATGGCAGATGAGCTTCAATGTGGAGAAATGTAAGGTCTTGCATATAGGGAAGGGGAACTCCATGTACAGCTATACGATGGGAGGGAGGGTACTCGGGGAAGGCAGCCAAGAAAAAGATCTGGGGGTATTGGTGGATAACACAATGAAGCCGGCAGCGCAATGTGCAGCGGCCTCAAAAAAAGCGAGCAGAATGTTGGCCATTATCAAAAAAGGTATCACTACCAGAACGAAGGAAGTTATCCTGCCACTGTATCGAGCGATGGTGCGCCCACATCTGGAATACTGCGTCCAATACTGGTCGCCATACCTCAAGAAGGACATGGCAATACTCGAGAGGGTCCAGAGGAGGGCAATGAGGATGATAAAGGGTATGGAGAACCTTTCATATGCCGAACGGTTAGACAGGCTGGGGCTCTTTACCCTGGAGAAGCGGAGACTGAGAGGGGACATGATAGAGACTTATAAAATCATGAAAGGCATAGAGAAGGTGGAGAGGGACAGATTCTTTAGACTAGCAGGGACAACTAAAACAAGAGATCATTCAGAAAAACTGAGAGGAGACAGATTCATAACGAATGCAAGGAAGTTCTTCTTCACTCAACGGGTGGTAGACTCCTGGAATGCGCTTCCCGGAGAGGTGATAAGACAGAGTACAATTCTGGGGTTCAAAAAGGGACTGGATGACTTCCTGGAAGCGAAGGGGATAACAGGGTACAGATAGAGGTTTACCTTACAGGACATTGAGTGAATAGGGTATGGACATTTTAGGTTAGGTAGGGAAAACTTTCAGGTCATGGACCTGGAGGGCCGCCGCGGGAGCGGACTGCCGGGCACGATGGACCCCTGGTCTGACCCAACAGAGGCAATGCTTATGTTCTTAATCAAAAACCAACATATGCACAAGATTGGAGTAAAACCCTTAAATTTCATGCTTGCAACAAGGCTTTAATCAAAGTCTAGCATATGAGTACATCAAATTGGAACAAAGACTCAACAAAGGCCCTGTTTTGGCAAATTTGCCTGCATCAGGGGCCCAAAATGATCTATAAAAATATATGAGTAAAACCACAATTATAAATGAACATACAGTATGTTTCTATGTAATTTTTATAGATCATTTTGGACTGTTCTTTATGCACTTATCGATATTTGGTGCAGAGTATTTTCTTCTCCTTTTTTCTGGGCCTTTGTCAGAGAAGCAATTTGATATCCTACTACTAATAATTTCCAGCTCTATATTTCTGATCATTTATTTAGCATTATGATATGCATGGGCTGGTAAATCATTGAAAAAAAAAAATCAGGCCGTTCTCCACAGAAGTGCTCTACCATAAATGTTTGCTTTTTGGAAGACATGGCTGGAATATCATCCAAAACAACATAATTATGGTAATGCAATGAGGTACCAATAAGCTTTATCTCTGTACACCCAAAAGCCATTGGGTTTCAAAAAGATCATGTTCTGTTGAAACACAATTGCAACACTGGCTTTCATATAGCAAAAAAAAAAGGCTATAATTATAATCCTCTCTGCCTGAAAGTCATGAGGTCATGTTTTATTTGGATTGAAAAGCAGCGGTTAGGCTGGTATTTCCCTGATATTTTATATGCTTACCTTCACATTTTTGGGTTGCCTCATTTTGCTTATGACCAGCAGGACATTTGCACTCGTAAGACCCATCAGTGTTAATGCAATTTCCTCCTTGGCACAGCCCTGGGATTGCTTGGCATTCGTCAATATCTATAAAAAGGGCACATTAGCAAAAAAGTTAAAATAAAGACAGGCACACAAATTCTAGTGTTAAGAGAACAAAACTTAAAACAACACAGCTGCCAACTCTGTTGGAACTATAAGAGTGAAACTGATTGACCTGTGGGATGATGTTTCGAACTCTTCCCACTGGGACAAATTCCAGAGGTGTTTTTTTATTTTTTCAAAATTGCTTTTATTAGAATTTTCAATAACAAAGCCAGATGCTCAGACAAAATAATTCCAAACAGCATTACAAAATAGAAACATCCCAGCCCCAAGTTCCCCACCTCCCCTCTCCCTCAAAACAGAACAGCAATGTAGAGTAACCCCCTCCCCACAAAAAAAAAAAACAAACAAACCATAAGTAGGAGCAGCAAGTGAGGTGGTAGGAATTAAGATCTATGACTAAATCTCCAAGCCTCAAAAATGTCTTAGACTTAATGGTAAGGGAGCAAGCCCGATGACATAAAGCTCTCAATTTACACATCAATTGTGCATAGTCCAACTTGCACAGAAGGCTTTGTCTATCAAGTATCCGAGAGGAGCACCAGTTCCTTGCAAGTGCCAATCAAGCAATGGTAAACACAAAAACAGCTAAATGGAGTTCCTGAACAAAGTAACATGGAATAGCAATATTGAGAAGAAGACAACAATCTATCAACATACAGTAGGACAGTGCTTGCGAGTTATACTAACTAATAATTGGCCCACCATATTCCAATAACCCTTTATAAGTAGACAATACCATCAGATATGTCAAAAATTCCCCTGTTCATCACAACTCCTCCAGCTAAATCCCCTAGGACCACCGTAAATCTGAGCCAAACGCTGGGGAGTCATATACCAGTGATAGTACATCTTATATCCATTTTCACTAAGAGATGAGGACAATGGTAAAGTAAACAAATTCCTCAGGCTCAGTTGGAGTCTAAACCCAACCAGGTCCACTGTATCTTATAGGGATCAGAAGGAGCTTCGCAAAGTAATAAAGCTCAGTATAAATGGGACCCCCCACCCTGACCTATCCCCTTTCCTAAAGCTTTCTCCAGTCCAGATTCCCCTAAGACAAGGTCCCAAAATGCATATTTTTGTAAAAACAATCACAAATGAGTGTATGTAAAGGCCTCTCTGTCTAACAAACCATAGGTGTCCTGTAATTGTTCAAAGAGAAGAATACCCCGGTCCCTCCAAACCTGACCCAAGGTGTGCAACCCTACATGAATCCAGCCAAAGCGAATAGGCTCTTCTTCCCCAGGGCCAAAGCCAGGCATCAGCTTAGAGGTGTTTCAGCAAAATAAATATGCTCCAGGAACATTTGTCCACACAATTTATACCAAGTCAGAAGAATCACTTTTAGAATGGGGTTACCTACCGACAATCACACCCAAAGTTCTGAAACTATTGCCCAAGGAAGTCTCCATAAACAAATATCCAGGATAAAAACATGTTCTAGATGCATCCAGGGCCGGTCCGCATATGTAGTCCAAGCTGCTATTTTTTGTAATAAATCAGCTTGATAATACAGGAAGGAATAAGAGAACCTCATGCTTCCACTCAATTTAGATTGGTATAGGAGTACTCTATGTACCCTGCGGAGGCTTATGACGCCAAATATAAGTGAAAACTTTGCAAATCAGGGTACGAAAGAACACCTTTGGGAGCTCAATCAGTAGGCATACTGGGACAGACTTAAAGATCTCAAAATGTATACTTTAGAGCAGGGGAGTCAAACTCAATCACATAAGGAGCCAAAATCTAAAACACAGGCTAAGTCATGGGTCAAATTTTTTATTAAGACACTTAGTCTTAGTACATAAGACTATAAGACTAGCCTTACAGGGTCAAGCCAATAGTCTATCAAGTCCAGTTCTCACGGTGGCCAATCTTGGTCCTTCCTAAACCTGTGATACCGTATCACACGCCATCCTCGTGCATTAATCATGTTCTGACAATAACAACAAGCACAGTCAGGCACTTGTATGGAGCACCCTATTTTTATACTGGGACTGGATCCTTCTGCCTGCAAATGGGTACTGAGACAGTACAGTGAGGTGCTTGGAGCACCATTGGGAGTGGGGCTGCACAGTCAGGTGCTTGGATGTGGCACAGTCACCGTGGGCCACATAAAACAGCCAGGAAGGCCAGATTCAGCCTGCGGGCCTTGAATTCGACATGTGTGCTTTAGAGGAAAGGTGGGAGAGGGGAGATATGATAAAGACATTTAAATACCTACGTGGCATAAATGAGCATGAGTCGAGGCTCTTTCATTTGAAAGAAAGCTCTGGAATGAGAGCGCATAGGATGAAGTTAAGAGATTGATAGACTCCAGAGTAATCTAAGGAAATATTTTTTTTACAGAAAGGGTGGTAGATGCATGGAATAGTCTCCTGGAAGAGGTGGTGGTGACAGAGACTGTGTCTGAATTCAAGAAGACATGGGATAGGCACGTGGGATCTCTTAGAGAGAGAAAGAGATAATGGTTACTGTGGCTGGGCAGACTAGATGGGCCATTTGGCCTTTATCTACCATCATGTTTCTATATTTCTATCTCTACTTCATTCCTCTTTCTCTCTCTCTCTCTCTCTCTGTGACCAATTTTCCTCTTTCTCCCTTTCCCCATGTGCACCATTTCTTTCCCTCTCACTCACACACCCATGACCAATAATTCTCCCTTTCTATTCCCTCCCTCCCTCCCATGTTCGAAGTTAATGCCCTACTCCCTTGTGTCCCGAGTTCATGCCCCCTCCCTTCCTTCTGTGTCCCGAGTTCATGACCCCCTCCTTGCCTTCCAACCTTTGTACCAAATTTGTGCCCCTCCCATGTCCAAACATACTCTACCCCTCCCCCCCATTCTCCCTTTATCCCACTTTGATATCCCCTCTCTCCATTATATGCTTACTTCCCTCAGGGCCGTCTAGCTGGGCTGCTCCTTTCTGCCTTCAGTCACACTTGTTTGCAGGGACGCAAGCAATGTCTCTTGCACGCTGCACATGGCTGACCTGCAAGCCTTCCCTCTGACGTCAGCTCTTGAGGTAACTGGGATCCCCAGCTGACCTGGAAGGCTTTGCTCCATCAGCTCTGACGTCAGAAGGAAGCCTTCCAGGTCAGCTTCTGCAATGCAGCTGGAGGGCAGGAAGGATCCATGGGATCCCCGGCGGCAGCAGTGATTGAGGAGAAGGGGGTGGGAGACCCGCGCAGTGCCTCATACCTCCCACAAGTGGCTCGAATACCCCTAAGGATATGTTTACCCCGTGATGAGAAACACTGCTCTAGGGTATACATATTCAGGTATTCAAGCCTCTTCTCATGTCTCTTGGCACAATCCAGCTATCATTTTAGTCACCTTCCTCTGGATAGCTTCACATTTAAATAAAATACCATTTGAGCCTTTTTAAGCTGCCCCACTGCTTTTTTTTTTTTTTTTATCTGTGCTAACTGAATAGTGCCACAGCAGACAAAGCACATATTCTTTGGAACAAGTTGGTTAAGAGCCACTGAATTAGTGCTCTGGAGTTAAGCTTTCCCACCCAGTTAAATCCTTTGGAATATCTACTCCTTTGAAATTCGCTGTGCATGGATATTTGCACCTGCTTTTTCTATGGGTAGTTAATTTGCATGAAAATCAAGTAGAGTTAAAAATGTCATTTTCATTTTGCAACCTAGACATTAGGGTGGTCCATGGTAGTATGCAAAAAATTCAACCTTGTCGGAGAGAAGGCTTATGAGTCAGCCATGTGCAGCAGCTGCCCACGTCCCTGCAATAAGTGCCGCTGAAGGCAGGAAGGAGCAGCAGCCCACCTGAAAGGAGGTAACTGGGATCCCCCGCTGACCAGGAAGGCTTCCCTCTGACAACAGCTCTGACACTGTAGGGAAGTCTTCTGGATCAGCTTCGGCAGAGGAGAGCAGGCAGGAAGGAGGGCATGGGATCCCCAGCGGCGGTGGCGGCTTCAGCAGAGGCTGGCAGGCAGGAAAGAGGGCATGGGATACCTGGCTGCCATTAAACAGGAAGGGTGGCGGGAGACCCATGCAGTGTGTACCCCCAACAAGAGACTCACTTACCCCTAAGGGTAAGCATACTGCGTGTTGAACACCTCTGATGTAGGTGATTGCTGTGGTATGCTGTCTATGCCTGCTAGTAGTGTCGCAGTAACATAAACTATGCACCTCAGTTAAAAACACGCATTTCAAGATCTGAGGTTGTTCCTTCCAGAACCTCTAGAGGGAGTAAGAGTGAAGGCTTGCCTTTAGCACAGAATACACGTCACACTAGAAGCTATTCCTTCAGTCACCAGAGGGAGGGAGTTGCAGAACACCCAGAGTAGTACCTGCACCTGAAGGTTTGGGACATGGTAGTAATTTTTAAACTCTAAGGCAGAGCTGTTAGGGGGAGGCATGCATGACAGCAGCAGTGCAGGGAGCTCTCAGAGCTGAGGGTCTAAACTGGCATTGAGCAGCTGATAGCTATGGAGCTGGAGGAAGCTGGACAAGAGGTCACAGATCCCGGTAAACTAGTCCATGGAAGTAGAGCTTGTTGACCCAGGAGCAGCAGGATATGGAAGTCACCAGAGAGGGAGTTGCAGAGCACCCAGAGTAGTACCTACACCTGAAGGTTTGGGACATGGTAGTAACTTTTTAAACTCTAAGGCAGAGCTGTTAGGGGGGAGGCATGCATGACAGCAGCAGTGCAGGGAGCTCTCAGAGCTGAGGGTCTAAACTGGCATTGAGCAGCCGATAGCTATGGAGCTGGAGGAAGCTGGACAAGAGGTCACAGATCCAGAGATCCCTGTCAGTGGCGTACCTAGCATATGTGACACCCGGGGCCCATCATTTTTTGGCACCCCCCATCTGTAGGAAAAACATGATTTTTAGTAACAAGTCACACATCACACATGAGTACCTAGAAAAAGGCAGCATCTTATATATGCAGTGAGCAGTACAACATCAATACACCCATTGTAAAACTAAACAAGCCAGACTAGTACAGATCAATCCTACACCGTCAATCCTAACAGAAAACCATGTCTTTTGAACACACAGAAAACACCTTCGCCTAGTGTGGAATGTCATCACAAACTAACCCCTCCCTCTTTTACAAAACTGTGTGGATTTTAGCCACGGTGGTAACAGCTCTGACACTCATAGAATTCTGAGCATCAGAGCTGCTACCACCACGGCTGGCGCTAAAAAACGCTCCACAGTTTTGTAAAAGGGGGGATAAAATAGAAATACATAGACAAAGGTTAAATTGAACCAGCAAGAAGCTGGACTCTGCATACAATGCAACACCACTGAAACAGTGACACATGTCTCCTAAAGCAACAAATAAATAGAAAATTTTTGTTCTACCTTTATCTGCTTTCCCTGTCACTGCTGTTAAGGCTGTATGCATGTTTCAATTGCTCACTGAATGATTGAATCGGTTGTGTTTGTATGCAAATGATTTGCACCTCTGTGCAAATCATTTGCATGCAAACTTGACAGTGAATCAATCGCTGTTGGAGAATCTGCCAGAGAATCGGCCAACAGCGACTGACTCGCTATCTTTAGTGAATCTAGCCCTTAATTCTCTAGTCCCCACACTTTGAATGTCAGCTCTGAATAGTGCTGCCCGATTTCCAATTCGAATCGATTCGTTTTGTTTGTTTTTTTAAATCAGCTCACCGATTAAGGCCCTAAAGCACCTTTGTAAAAGGAGCCCACAGTGAAGTGGGACGACCCCTAAACTTTTGTTTAAGTAAAATTTTGTGTGTTTTTTTCATTTTAACATAAAGGAATAAAATTAGCCTTATGGACAAATAAAATGTGTTAATTAATGTTTTTGGACCACCCTTCTAGACATACATGGTGGAACAAAGAACATTCTTTTTGCTCATTGAGGGAGGATAATTGTCAGACATCCTATTTTATGCATGCAATTGAAATTTGCCTTGGTTTTACAGTTAATTGTTGAATAATCGGTAAATCACTATCAAGCAGTCTAGGAACAAGGCTGCTAAAATGCAAAAAGCAGACTTTGTGAAGAAAAGCAGCCTTTATTGATAAAAAGAAGCTCCCAGGATTCAAAGACAGTTGTCTGACATGACCACATACCTGAATGTTTGTTTTTATGTTTGAGTTGTAGTGTTCTTGCCTCTGACGCAGGCAGATTTTGGCAAAGCATGGCCATGTCGGGCAACTGCTTTTGAATCCTGGGAGCTTCTATGTATCATCAAAGACTGCTTTTCTTCATAAGTTCAGCTTTTTTTGTATTTTTCAATGTTGAATCTAGTGGACCAGCTGCTTGTTTTTTGTTTTGGTTTTTTTCTTATTAGAAACAAGACTGGATATGTGATGTAAAACTGCTGCAGGTCAACTTAACCTCGGATGGGATAATATTTTGTTAGAGTGAAAGCTCTTATTTGGGCTCAACACCCAAAGAAATTTTGAATAAACAATATCCTGCTGATAGTGTACAGAAAGTTTACAAAAGAACAGTTTATAAGAACAGATTTTTTTTTGCTGCAGCCTATAGAAAAGTTACACAGGAAGATATTGGTATGACTTGTGTTTGAAATGTTCTCAGTACACAAGTATAATTGTTAACATATTACAAAAGTACAGTGTTAAGCCTTTAATAGGCAGTTTAACACAAGGGGTTAATTGCGCATTAAAGAGTTATGTGGTGGCTTCCTGTTTCTGTGCATTAAACCAAGCACTGCTAAATTTTTCAATAATTCTCTTAGTGGGTGTGGCATAGGCACACAATGAGTGTAGACACAGCCAGCTAGTGTGTTATACTGCACTAACTGGCTATAGCAGTGTCTCAAACTTTTTCGAGCCAGGACACACTAAACTTATTGTCCCCGGCTCGAGACACCCGGAAGTGCGTTGGCATCGGTGTGATGACATCACACACGCGCACTGACGTCGGCGCATGCGCAAAGGCCCTTCAAACGGGCCTTGAGCTGAGAATAGAGAAGGGCCGGCAGAGAAAAGGAGAGAAGAGCCGGAAAGAAGAGAGAACAGCTGGAGAGAAGAAGAGCCGGCGTTAGGAGATTGTTTACAGAACGTGCCTCTCTTCGCGAGAGGCATGTCCTATAGACAGCTGGCGCCGGCATCTCTCCTCTTCCCCAGTGTACCGCGGCACACCTGAAATCTCAGGAGGCACACTGATGTACCGCGGCACACAGTTTGCGATACACTAGGCCAGGGGTAGGGAACTCCGGTCCTCGAGAGCCGTATTCCAGTCGGGTTTTCCGGATTTCCCCAATGAATATGCATGAGATCTATGTGCATGCACTGCTTTCAATGCATATTCATTGGGAAAATTCTGAAAACCCAACTAGAATACAGCTCTCAAGGACCGGAGTTCCCTACCCCTGTACAAGGCTATTGCATAGTTAATGTGAGAGCGTTTAGTGCAGGGGTCTCAAAGTCCCTCCTTGAGGGCCGCAGTCCAGTCGGGTTTTCAAGATTTCCCCAATGAATATGCATGAGATCTATGTGCATGCACTGCTTTCAATGCATATTCATTGGGGAAATCCTGAAAACCCGACTGGATTACGGCCCTCAAGGAGGGACTTTGAGATCCCTGGTTTAGTGCCTCCTAAATAGGAGATGGTAAGAGCTCATGTGTTAACTCTTTGCAGACATAGCATGCTAAAGGGAATATTGACACGCCAATGAGATACCGATTTTTAAAAAGGGTTCCAAAGGTGATCCAGGAAATTATAGACCGGTGAGTCTGACATCAGTGCTGGACAAAATGGTAGAGAATATTATAAAGAACAAAATGACAGAACATATACATAAGCATGAATTAAGGAGAGAAAGCCAAAATGGTTTTAGTCAAGGGAAATCATAATCTACTGCATTTCTCTTACTTTTATTCCTAAACCTTATTTACTCATTTTCCCCGACATCACAAAAAACATAGGGGGCCTTTTACTAAGTTGTGCTAAAAAGATTCTTATGCTGTTCTAAATGCATAAGTGTTTCATGTGCTGAGGCAACTTCTAGCGTGTCTGTAAAATGGATGCAATTAATTTTTTCCCGTTGATAGCCACGTTCTAATTTCCCAATTAAAGCTTGGCCATTGTTGCATAAGCCCTTACCACCACCTATTTTGTAGGCGGGAGGAGCTCCCATGCTAATCCTATGCTAATCACCACAAGGCAATGTCCATACTGCTAACCAATAAAATCTATTTTTTAGTACATGGGTAGTACATGCTGATCCCAGGACTACCACAGGTCACCTGATCGCATCCCACGGTAGTGCCTTTTTAATCTCAGTAAGATTAGTGCTTACCCCATATTCTTTTGAGCTGTACATATTACTCATATATAGGTTTTGGTGTTTGAACAGTTAGCTTCCACGCCATTCTTTCTTTCTCCTTCTTTTGCTCTGTGTCCCCTATGCTCCTCTCCTGCTATTTCTTCCTTTAATCATCTATTTCTCTGTCCCTTCTCCCTTAGATCTCTTCTCTATTTCCCTTCTCTGATATTTCCTATTTTTCACCATCCCCAGGTTCCTTCTCATTTCTCTGTTTTTCATCCTCCTCCTCCTTTCCCGGCACTGATCAAGAACATCCATTCTCTCCCCCTTCTCCCCACAAAGACCAAATAAGTTAAATGGAAATACAAAAAATTTTTGTCAGAGGGGTCCGGCAGGAAGGGGTTGGGCACCCTCCTGCTGGCAATCTTCGGGGTGGGGTGGGGGGGTTGTCGGGAGGGTCCAGCAGGAGGGGTTGGTGACCCTCCTGCCAGCAATCTTTGGGGTGGGGGGTTTCATCAGGGGGTCTGGTAGGAGGGGTTGGGCACCCTCCTGCTGGTAATCTTTGGGGTGGGAGGGGAGGGTCCAGCAGGAGGGGTTGGGCACCCTCCTGCCGACACTTCAGGGTGGGTCTTCGGGCAGGAAGGGTTGGGCTCCCTCCTGCTGTGATCGTTCGGGTGGGTGGGGGGCTGGTGGCCGCAGCCACGGCTGCTATACTTATCACGCCAGGGAGATCCTTTGCCACGATATGTATAGTGGCCGCATGTACAATAACCCGGTTCTGTAACCAGTGTCTGTAACATGGATGTCAGTTACAGAATCGGGTTTATTTTGGGTGGGCGTAGGGCCGATTCTGTATAGGACGCCTGTTCTGGGCATCCTATATAGAATCCAGGCCTCAGTGCTGGCATCTGCACATCAACGCGGGCAAAGATAGAAATGCTTTTTGTATGGTCCTACCTGCCCACTTAGCTATGCAGGCACCAGCATTGAATATCTGCAGTGCCCACATAACTCACCGCTTCTCCTCAACTCCATTCATGGGCTGCCTTGCAACAATGCTCAGTTCTACAGTGATCCAAAGGGATATTTAACAGGCTTGTGAGGTTAGGAACCGCTGAATATCCACAGGCAACCTGTGGAGCAGGGTTAAAGTGGGTGGGAGTTTCTCCTGCTTCTTAAACCCCCCCATTGAATATCGACCTCTTTGTTTTTATGAAGTAAAATATTTACAGATAGTAATTCAGTATTATTGCTTTTATTAAACTTATTATGCCATCTTTATATGGCACAATGTAGGTCAAAGCAGTTTACTATACACAAAAAAAAAATAACCAATAAAATTAATAGCAAAGCAATATCGAGACATTGCAGAAGAAAGAAATGCAAACATATTGCAGGGAATACCATCCATCCCCACCTACTCCAGGCAGCGTCAATTTCCATAAGTCTGTTGGAAAAGCCAGGACTTTATGGCCTTCAGAGATGGTCTTCATCATCAAGACCTGTCTGGTATCGTCATGGGAGCAGAAAGTTTTTAGGATTTTGCATATGAAGCCTAATTAGGGTACAGGTGGTTTTTTTTCTGACACTCGCTTTTGTCTATGGTACTCTGGATAAGTTTTACTGTGGATTTCCTCCAAATAAGGGAATTCTTGATGTAGCTATTGCAGAACATCCCAAAAAACACCATTGCCAGGCGGTGATTGGATCCTGCTGAGGCCTATTACTAACGGGGGCAAATTCGGCAATTTCTGGACATATGTATTTGGTTAAGAGTGCATACCTGGGAGTGTAGCTGACACAATTGTGGTCCGAGAATTTTTGGACATTGATGACCATACATACATCAAATGTAAAGCTAATAGGGGTGTTTAAAGTTTTGAGTTTGTCCAGTTTACCCTTTATCGTGTCCCAACACTTGAACCCACCCGTTTGTCTATGGTTATCGCAGGCCCGAACATACCACCGGTAGGATGGGCTGGCTTGTGGGTCAAAGCAAATCTGACCCATGGTTTCTTCTCCTCTGGGGACAGAACAGCTCTCTCCTTGAACTGCATGAAAAAGTAATCGTAGGTCCACTGTTCTTTGAATATCCTGCACTTGGAGTCAATTTTTCTTTTCCTTGACATAATTGTTTCCTAGGGATGCACAATGGCTATTACTTCTTTGGGATGAGCACGCATAGCTATCATGTCTGCTGCTGGCCTGTGCTTCTGGGTACTGGGTGGCGGGCGGTAAGGAATCCACACACTTTTTGTTATTGCTGTGGGGCTTCAGTCAGGCCCAGGGTGTGGGCAACTGACCGATTTTGGCCTGCTGGCCTGGCCTGAGCACAGGGCCTGAGTTGCGGCATTGCTGGCCTGCTGTTGTGTAGGCAGCTACTAACTGAGTGAGAGTAGGGGGCCCTGCTCTGGGCCTGGCTACTACCTGTCTGCCTCAGCGTAGTGATGGTGGCTCTGCACATCCTCGACCCCAGCATGTCACGTCACTCCCTCCAGCCGACGCTAATGAAGCTGGACGCAACACTGCCTGTGGCCAGGTAAATGACCTTGGAGGGCCTTATCCAGCCTGCGGGCTGTAGTTTGAGACCCCTGCTATTAGTTTATCCAGACTAATCTTTCCAGTAATGAGTAATTCTTCAATGACCATTCTGAAACATGGGTTACCTTCCAAAGTCATTTCCACAAGAAACAATATTGTTGTTCAATTTTATTGGACCTGTAGGATCAGAAGAGCAGTATGCTTTGCTTGAGCTCATGATGTCAAACTAGAAGTGGAGTAGCATTCAGTCTATGCTATAAACACAGCATTAAAACAATTATTATTCTTGCTTAGTTGTGAAATATGGAGAGGGTCAATGTGTTAAGGATTAGGAAGAATGTTTCCATATGTTCATGGTCGTGATAATATCTGGCAAATGAAAAAAGGCTCTAGGCTTTGGCAGGCAGTTTTACGACTAAACAGTGACTGTCTGCAAGGTCTGCACTGCCTGTTCAAAATCTCCATCTTTGAAACCTTAGCTAGCTCTGGTTTCCCTTTCAGATGAGTGCAGAGTTTCTTAGCAAACCTTGAAGATCAAAAGATAAGAAAGGAGCATTTTAAATAAAGCATGCTCCTTCCGCTTCAATACCCAGGTATAATACTATTATTACTGTTAGAATTACATACCAAGAGATTAGTGTACAGAGGAGGGCAAAATTTTTAGAGGGAAAAAAAGGGTTGGAAGCCTTCCATTAAGACATTCTTCAGAACAAGTGTTTAAGCCCGTTACATTAACGGGTGCTAGAATAGATGTCTCTGTCTGACTTTCTTTCTTTCTGTCTCTCTCTCCTTGACCACTTTCTACACTCAGGCTCAACAATTGTCCCTTTCTATTCCCTCCCTCCTTCCTTCCTATGTCCTTAGTGCCTCCAGTGCCTCCTTCCTATGTTCTTAGTGCCCCTTCCCATGTCACTAGTGCCCCCAGTGCCTCCTTTCCATGTCCTTAGTGCCCCAGTGCCTCCTTCCTATGTCCTTAGTGCCCTTTCCCATGTCCTTAGTGCCCCCAATGCTTCCTTCCTATATCCTTGGTGCCCCCAGTGCCTCCTTCCCATGTCCTTAGTGCCCCTTCCCATGTCCTTAGTGCCCCAGTGCCTCCTTCTTATGTCCTTAGTGCCTCAGTGCCTCCTTCCTATGTCCTTAGTGCCCCTTCCCATGTCCTTAGTGCCCCCAGTGCTCCTTCCTATGTCCCCCCTCACTGCCTTCCAGCGTTTGTCCCACCCCCTCCCCCAAAGCTAGCCAGCCTACCTCCCTCCCTATCTGTCGCGCTAAAGCCAGCCTGCCTGCCTGCCTCCCTCCAGCGCCGAAGCCTGCATTCCCCCCCCCCATACCGGCCCCCACTGCTGCTACCTACCGTCTGGCCTACCGCCGCTTCAAACACACCCACCACCAGTCCGTCGTCACCCACCAAAACTAAACTTAAAGGAAATGGGTCTGCTGCACACAAACTGCCTCCGGCTCCAGCTGAACACGTCGAACACTGCCACGGAGCTACAGATCACAGAGGCAGGGATCATGAAGTTGTAAGTGTGCATGCGCGCTTAGGGTTTTATTATGATAGATATGCATTAAGGTAGGTTTCCTTCCAATAACAAAAGTGCCTATTAGGGAGGGTGTCTGCATTGCTCTGTTGTATGCCTAAGTGGTTGTGTGCAAACAGGTCCATGAACACAGGACACAATTCTGTAATAGGGTGCCTGGTAGGACCCTATTCCATAAAGGATACAATACTAGCCTAACTGGGTGTTTATGCATTTAGGCGCAATAACTTATCCCAGCCATAGAACTAGTGTATACATGCCACAAATATGTACATCATTTACAGTATTCTGTATGCTATGCCTATAAGTTTGTATCCCACCTGTGTTTTGCCCTTCGTATATTCCCCTTGAAAAGACATACCATGTAAGTTAAACAGGAATTTTCAGAATAGTGCTTAAATGATATGTTAAAATATATGTGCATATGTAAACACATACATACATATGTTCTACTAGACTAAGTGTGCCTAAATTTTAGGGCCTTTTTTTTTTTAATCGAATTGCACTGTCACAGCTCCATTCACTGGGAAGGAAATCAAGGTTTGGAGATTGTGATGGGTATATCCCATCACCAGAGATCAGGAACTAGAAGAGGAATGCCTCACTGACGGCGCACTACCAGAAGATAGTGTTGGTCTAAGAAAGAAATAAACAGAGCCCTTAAAGAAACTGATGCCAACTCATTTGCATACTGGGGAAGTGCATGCTGGGAAAGACCTAAAGTTTCAGCATGATAATAAGAGGAACCTCTTCTTATAACCTCCAGACTGAAAGAACCCAGAAGGGAGTTCTTGGTAACAAGGATTCTCTAGGTGACCCTTGGGGGGGATACATGCTGGCTCACACCTAACTCCCAGAAAGCCTAACCTACCTTGTGTGACTAGAGTGTGGCCAAGGCCCTAACTTACCTTGTGTGTCCAGAACATGGCCAAAGGCCTAACCTACCGGTAGTGACCGTAAGTGACCAGAGGAGCCAAGTGACCAGCAGTGACCAGAGGAACCAAGTGACTAGATAGAACTGGAGAAGCCAAGCAATCAAAAAGTGACTGAAGGAACCTAAGGCTGAAAGAACTTACGGATTTGAAAGGCTCAAGTGACCAGTAGCGGTCGCAAAGATCCTGAAGAATAAAGTTTTGAGACTCTGCTGAGTGGGCAAACAATGACAGAGACATTGTACCCATTTGACATCATGTGTAAACAAAAAGGGAGGACCCAATATTCCACAAATACCAATTAACCAGGGAGTTAAATGAACCAGTCAAATATTCCAAAATATAATCCTCAAAATTCCATCAAAATTGAAACACTCAAAAAATTTTTAGACATGGTTCTTCACACATTAACTTGATGACATCTTATAGTTATTAAAAAAAACCTCAGAACCCACCCTGGAGTTCTTAACTGATGTATTTATTACCTGTTAAAATATGTGATTAAAAAGAAAAACCTTCATGGTAGGTTCAGAGGCTTTTTTCTCCTTCAGTTTTTTTGTAACAATAAGATAAGTCATCAAGTTAATGTGTAAAGAAATATGTCTAAACAATTTAAATTGTTTCAGTTTTGATGGAATTTTGAGAATCATATGTTAGAACCCAATATTCCCCCTCAAGATCTGGGTCAGCTCCATGGCTCCTTTCCAAAAATTCAAATGTACTCTTCAGAATCTTTTTTTTTTTTTACTCTTTACTCAGGCTTTCTCCCAGTCAGCTTTAGCTTTCCTATGCCTTTGGTAAATGAATATTTACCTTTGGATTCTCCCCTTCCCTTTCTGCACATGATTGTAAATATTACTGTAACTTTTGAATTATTGACCTTCCCCCATGTTCTGTTATTTTATGTCTTAGTTTATGTTAGTTTTCTTCTTGCCTAACACCTTACCTGCCATATTTATTTAATTCTGTAAAGACTGCTAAAATCTAAATACACTACATTTAGTTCTCTCCCTCTATCCAACTCTCTGGTCACCCAATCAAAGAAATTGATCAGATTTTTCTGACAAGACGTGCTTCTAGTGAATCCATGTTGCCTTGGGTCCTGTAATCCAGTGATTCTCAACGTTTTCAAGCCAAGTAACTCCTGAGCTTAACAAATACCAACTGAGTACCCCCAGCCAAATTCCATCCCATACTTGCCCAAACTCTGCCCCTGACTCAATCCCCATAATAATAATACTAATTGTAATGCAATTTCTTCCATCCATTTTTCATATACAGACAATATAATCTTATTAAAACATAATGGTAACCACAAAATTTTAAAAAACACAAAGCACATGGTATGCAGAGAAAATATTAATTATCAGTTATATTCAAGGTTTTTTCAAAGATGTCAAGGCAGATGACTTTAAAATATGCAATGTTACCTCAGTAACAGCTATACAAAAATAGACAAATATAGTGCAAAATATAGACAGCAGATATAAATTCTCACTAAATTGAAAATAAAATCATTTTTTCTACCTTTGTTGTCTGATGATTTCATGAGTCTCTGGTTGCACTTCCTTCTGAATGTGCATCCAATCTTTCTTTCTTTCTGTCTCCTGCATGCTTCCTCTCCTCCAGACCTCATTCCATTCCTCAACCAACATCTCTCTTTGTCCCTCCATGAGTCCAACTTTTCTTCCTCTCTCAGCCCCCAGATCATATTTCACCATGACCCGCTAGCCCCATGCCCATTTCTCCTTCTATCACTCCTCTCCAACACCATACCACATCTCTCCTTCCATCACTATGCCCAAAATTCCTCCCCTTGCATCCCCTTCAATCTATCCCTCTGTTCCCTCTCCACCACTATATCCAACATTTCTCCCTCTCATTCTTCTATTCCCCATGCATCTCTACCTCACTATACTCATGCATCTCTACCTCACTATGCCCAGTTTTCCTCTTCCTTTTCCCCTATGTGCACCATCTCTTTCCCTCTCACTCACACACTCAGGCCCAACAATTGTCCCTTTCTATTCCCTTCCTCCCTCCTTCCTATGTCCCAAGTTAGTGCCCCCTTCCTAAGTCCCAAGTTCATTCCCCCCCCCCTCACTGCCTTCCAGCCTTTGTCCTTCTTTCCATCTAGAAGACAGTCGCACCAGCAAATACACAATTTATTTACAGCAGTCTGCCAAACCCAAGATGGCCACTGTCCAGTGGCGTACCTAGGGTATGTGGCACCCGGGGCCCATAATTTTTTGACACCCCCCCATGTAAAAAATATTTTTTGTAATAACCATGAAACTGAATAAATGGTCATAATAGAAACAGGCAGTGAAAATTTTCTTTTATTGAACCTCATATATGTAACCATTATTCCAAACATACCATAACATAACATAAATTATGTCTGAATTGTCATGACATCAGAAGTACATATGGAGTAGTTGCAGGTGAGGCTTGGGACAGTTCTGATTGTGTTAGTTCAGTTTTATGTGTTTTTTGAATAGAAGGGTTTTTATTTCTTTTTTGAAGGTTTTGTAGTTTGTGGTCGAGGTCAATAGGTTGTAGAGTTAGGGGTCGAGTGTTGTAGCTCGAATGGCTAGGAGGTTGTCGAACTGTTTTTTTCTTTTGACGTTTTTGGTTGGAAGGTGTGTGAATGGTGCGTGAGTTCTCCTATGTCTGGTTGAGGTGGACTGAATTATTTAGCTGAAGAAATTAGTTACCCCCCCCATTCCACACACATTAATTCTCTTCCATTTTTGTTCCCATTATAAAAAACACTGATAAGTTCTCAGAAAAAAAATACATTAAAATAAGAAGTGAAAACAAAGGCCCCTACAGATGAGAACATAACATAAGAATAGCCTAACTGGGTCAGACCAATGGTCCATCATGCCCAGTAACCAATTCTCATGGAAGCCAATCCAGGTCACTAGTACCTGGTCAAAACCCAAAGAGTAGCAACATTCCATGCTACCAATCCAGGGCAAGCAGATGTTTCCCCCATGTCTTAATAACAGACTATGGACTTTTCCTCCAGGAATTTGTCCAAATCTTTCTTAAAACCACCTAAGCTATCTGCTTTTACCATAACTTCTGGCCACTTCATTTTTAAGCTGAGATCTTTCCTTCCAAACAGAGACTTTGCTAGATGTCAAATACAGCACAAGGTAACTTCACACGGACTTAGCTGTGCAGGAAATGTGAATCTCCTCATACACCCACCATATAGTGCAAAAATGTGCAAAGGTCTGGTTTTTTCTTTCGATCACTACATAGACTAATGCCACACAAGCAGCGCTGTTACAAACATATTCTGTAGGTCAGTGCTAAGGTTAACAAAGTTTCCTTCCTTGGACCAGAAGGAGATACTGACAAACCACTGGAAGAGATCCCAAAACAACTACCCAGGAACAACACCCAAAGACCCACTCAGTGTGTGAACCAGTTGAGTGGAGTGGACTAACTGGGGGGTGGAAATGGGCCCGGAGTTTGCTCAGCAGAATTTCCCAGATCACCTCTTCCGCTAAACACATTGATACGCTGCCGCCACCACCACTAGGAACACCTCACCGTGTAGGCCAGCAATGCTATAAACTTTATAAAACACATTATTATATTTTCTTATAAAGCACATATTTTAACTGAACTCTCTGACATCCTCACAAAAATAGAAGGAAGAAAAGTTCCCATTTCCTGCTGTCTCATGTCCCCGGCCTATACAATATTTTTCTTTTGCAGAGTGCAGACCCTTCAAAAATCTGACCAAATCCTCATTTCACTTGTATTATAAAGTACTGAGGATGCCATCTCTCCCCAATCCCAGGTCCTAAAGTCTAAGACAGTAGCGCAAACTAGTGCTGCCAGATTCAGGAAAAAAAATTTTGATTCGATTCAGCCTATTGAATTGATTTATCGATTCGATTTTCCTGCCCAATTGGGTGTTTTTTTTCAAACATCCTGGTGGATTTATTTTATAGCTTTTTCACCCCCCTTTGGCTTCTCCCAACCACACTGGCGCTGTGGTGTAAATAAAATAAAGAAACAAAAAGGACTTTTCCTCTCTCTGTTAAATCCTAGCTCACGTTTGCGGTCTAACACCAGCTCTGGCAAGATACACATTTCAAATCTGACATATTGTAATCACAAAACAGAAAATAAAATTAGTTTTTCTACCTTTTTGTTGTCTGGTTATTTTTCAAATCTTGTTGGTCCAAGGCTCTGGTTGTCTTCTGATAACTTGCTTGCCAGGGTCTCCTTCTTTCTTCTTTCTCCGTGCTAACCATCCATCTGCCATCTCTGTCCTCCCCTTCCGTTTCCCTTCCCTCCCCCGGATGTATGGCATCTTTCCTTTTTTTGTCTCCCTCCACAGATCCACCTTTTCTTAACTACACTTTCATCCAGCAGCTCTCCCTCCTTCCCCACCACCCCAGGGTCCACCATTTCTCCCTTTCTTTTCCCAACTACCCTCCTAACCAGTATCTCTATCCCCCCCTCCACACCATCCCTTGTGTCCAACTTCTCTCCCTTTCGGTTCCTTCCCTCCCTAAAACCCATGTCCATCATCTCTCTCTCTCTCCTCTATTTTCAGACCCATTATTTCTTCCCACCCAAAGTCCGGCATATGCACGTCTCTTTGAACCCCTCCTCCTTCCCTCCGTGTACTTCTACACCAGGGCCCCCCCTCTCCTGAAGGCCTGTTCCCCCTTAAAGGTCTGCATCCCACCCCTGAAGGCCTGTCCCCCCCCTTGAAGGCCTGCCTGCCTGCTCCCCTTGAAGGCCTGTCCCCCTGAAGGCCTGTCTCCCCCCCTTCCACAAGGTCTGCCTGCCCGCCCCACCCTGAAGGCCTGCTGCCCCCCCCACTACCTCGAAGGACTGCTCAGCCCCACCACCACGAAGCACTGCTTATTCCCCCGGCCTCCCCGCTTCATTTCCCTGGGGAAACAGCCTGCAGCAAGATCGCGCGATGCCAGCGATCTTTGCTTGCTTCGGCTGTTTCCTCCGCCGCGGTCCCGCCCCTCCTATGACGTCAGAGGAGGGGCGGGACCGTAGCAGAGGAAACAGCCGAAGCAGGCAAAGATCGCTGGCATCGCGATCTTGCTGCAGGCTGTTTCCAGACGCGACACCCGGCGCAGGGGGGGAGAACCGGACCAGACCAGGAGCACCCCTTCAGGGCTTGGCACCCGGGGCGGACCGCCCCCATGCCCCCCCCCTTGGTACGCCACTGCCGCTGTCCTATAGGTTTTTGCAGACACCTCATAATCCGTTTCAAAGAAGTTCACTTCCTCTACCAGTTCAAACTGTTCCATATCAAAATCTTCTCAAGCAATATCAGGTTGAACTTAAAAAAGTTCTACCTGCTTGTCCAGAGGGTCTGTTGTCTGCTACTTTCCTGCCTTATGCTGGAGTATTCTGCGTTCTACCGCATTCAAAGAAGGTCTGGGAGTGTGTGCGTGTCCCTGCTATTTGGAAACCACTTCATTTCTCCTACCTTGCTCTAATTAGTTCTAACTATAGCTCCCTGCCACCCCAAAGCCTGCCTGCCTGCCTCTCTGCCGTGCCAAAGCCTGCCTACCCACCGTCGATTCTTTCTCCACCACCACCCCGGTCCGCCGCCACCGCTCATCACAACTCCAGGAAGGGAGGGGAAAGGAGCTTGCAGCGATTGCAGGCCACCAGCCCACAAGCCTTCCCCCAACGTCAATTCTGACGTCGGAGAGAAGGTCCGGGCCAGCCAAGCAGCGAGTGTACAATTCAACCTTATCTTTATCACCTTCTACATATTCCTTCCCTTCAGCTTTGAGTCTCAGCTTTGAGTGCCATTTTCGCACTTCCTTCTGTCAATAACATATCTAAAAAATGTCTTGCCCCCCCATGTTACTATTTTTTCTTCCAGTTGTATCTTTGTTTTCCTCACTACTTTACCAGTTTCTCTTACCTTTTCCACATATTTTTGCCTGTCTTCCTCTTTCTGTTGTCTTTTGTAATGTATGAGAGCTAATCTTTTTCTTTACCTTTTCAGAGCCAAAAAGGCCTTCTTTCCCTCTAAACTTTGCTTACTTCCCTTACAAAATGGTTTGCTGCACTTATAGTAACTCCTTTCAGTATTATCTACTGCTTTCCCACTTCTTCCAGATGTTCCCATCCAGACAACTCTTGACATAATCCCCCATCTGAACAATGTTAGTTTTTAAAAAACAAAAATCTAGAACCTTCACTTTTGAATGAACCCTCTCTATACCTGTCTTAATATTAAACCGCAGCAAAAGAAACTCGGATATGTGAAATATCAATAATGTAATGTGCCACACTTTCACAAAAAATGTATTAATGTCATAAATAAGTGTAGGCAGTGCTGCTTTAGTTCAAGGGAGTGCAATGGAGGTTTTCTGCCAATGAAGATTACCACCCAACCACCTTTTTCCACCATTGTGGTAGTGGGAGGGTATTTGCCTGAGGCTTTTTCCTCCGTTTTGTGAAACATACTAACAGGGAGTGCAATGGATGTTTTCTGCCAATGAAGATTACCACCCAACCACCTTTTTCCACCATTGTGGTGGTGGGAGGGTATTTGCCTGAGGCTTTTTCCTCCATTTTGTGAAACATACACCCCCTTGAACTAAAGCAGCACTGCCTACACTTATTTATGATATTAATACATTTTTTAATATTAAACCACACCATTTGATGGTCACTGAATGCCAGATAATCACCTACCATATCATCAGAAATAATCTCCCCATTTGTAAGCACTAAATCCAATATGGCCCCATCCCGCATGAGTTCCATTATCGACTGCTGAAACATAGCTTTCCTTGTAGAATCCAGGATCTTCCTACTTCTAGGAGACCCCCCACAATAGAGATACTTCAATCAACATCTGGCATATTAAAATCACCTATTAGCAATATTTCCTCTTTTATAGCTATATTTTGAATGTCTTCAATTAAATCTCTATGAAGATATATTTTTCATTCCTTTTTTCCAGACTGACCCAAAGTGTCTCTTCCTTACCCTGTGTAGGTCCTGCAATTGTGTGGCTTTAATATGATCTTTAACATATAATGCCATTCCCCCTCCTTTTCTTCCTACCCTGTCTTTGCTGAACAGATGATAGCTCGGTATAACTATATCTTAGTCATGGTTCTCTATGAACCACGTCTATAAACCATGTGATCACCACTAAATCCAAATCAGCTTCTTCCAAAACATTATTTACTGTATTCCACACATCACCCCTTTTTCCCCATATGTATAAAGGTAGTTAATGTTTCACTTACCTGAGGGCTTATATTTACCTGGGGGCTTTGATCACCCAGCCCCAATAATTCAAGTTTAAAACCCTCTTAAACGGTCTGCTGCTGAATTGTTTGAAATAAGTGATTGGCATTAACCCCCTCTTCTACGAAACTGTGATAGCAGTTTTTAGTGTGGTGAACCACGCTGAATGGCCCACATTCCCGATGATCATAGAGTTCCTATTAGCGTCAGGAGCAGTGCAGGCCATTTAGCGCGGTTCTCTGTGCTACAAACTGCTAGCGCAGTTTAATAGAAGAGGGGGTAAAACTTACAATTAGTCCCTAATTAAAATTAAGGGCCTCTTACTTAAGGCGTCCTACAGCTGTCTAATCAGCCAATCGGGATGCACGTTTTAAAAAAAAAAAATGCTCCCCAGGCAGGCCGCCTATATTGAAGGCGAGGCCCGCAAGAGGCGTCCTATTCAGAATCGGCCTAAACTAAACCCCGATTCTGTAACCGGCATCCATGTTACAGACGCGGGTTAGAGAAACGGGTTAGATTAGACACGGCCCGCTACACTTATCGCGGCAAGGGATCTCTCTGCCGCTATAAGTATAGCGGCCCGCGGCCCCCTGACCAAGAGGGTGCCCAAACCCTCTGCCCGAAGATGCACCCACCCCCCCACACTACCGACCGCCCCCCCAACACTACCGACCGCCCCCCCCCCCGACATTACCGATCTCCCCCCCCGACAATATCTTTCGCTGGCAGGAGGGTGTCCAATCCCTCCTGCCCGAAGGCGCACCCCCCCTCCCGGCGCTAACAACCCCCAAACCTCCACTCCACCAAACCTGTTCTTAGATGGGTCTTGCACGTCTTGAGCCGGCAGGCACGCCTTGTCGAAATGAAGCGGGCCCGCCCCTTCCCGGCCCATCCCGCCGAAGTCTAAGGCCTGATTGGCCCAGGCTCTAGAAGCCTGGACCAATCAGGCCTTAGGCATAGCGGGTCCGCCCATCCCCACTAAGTCTAAGGTCTGATTGGCCAATCAGGCCTTAGATTAAGTCTAAGGTCTGTTTGGCCAATCAGGCCTTAGATTAAGTGGGGATGGGCGGATCCGCTATGCCTAAGGCCTGATTGGTCCAGGCTTCTAGAGCATGGGCCAATCAGGCCTTAGGCTTCGGCGGGATGGGCCGGGAAGGGGCGGGCCCGCTTCATTTCGACGAGGCGTGCCTGCCGGCTCAAGACGTGCAAGACCCATCTAAGAACAGGTTTGGTGGAGTGGAGGTTTGGGGGTTGTTAGTGCTGGGGAGGGGGGTGCGTCTTCGGGCAGGAGGGATTGGGCACCCTCCTGCCAGCGAAAGATATTGTCGGGGGGGGGGGGGAGATCGGTAATGTCGGGGGGGGCGGTCGGTAGTGTCGGGGGGGGCGATCGGTAGTGTCGGGGGGGCGGTCGGTAGTGTCGGGAGGGGGGGGTGCGTCTTCGGGCAGAGGGTTTGGGCACCCTACTGGTCAGGGGGCCGCGGCCCGCTATACTTATAGCGGCAGAGAGATCCCTTGCCGCGATAAGTATAGTGGCCGCGTCTACTTACAATGTAGGCCAGCATTTTGCTGGCCCACATTTTAAGCTTCTCCTCTACTAGGGAGACGCGTAGGGCCGCCTAGGTTCAGCCTAAGGTCCGCCTAAGGCCCTTAGACGAGCTTAGGCATCTTGCGGGTCTCCCTAGGCTCCCGGAGGCGCCTTCAGGCTTGCCTGGGGAGCATTTTTTTTTAAAAAACGTGCATCCCGATTGGCTGATTAGACAGCTGTAGGACGCCTACAGCTGCCTAAAATCGGGATGCACTTTGGAGAATCAGGGCCTTAGTGGCAGTAAAGTGAAACTACTGCTAGGGTTCACGATGGCCAAGTTGAAACCCAGAGCCATAGAGATATGTCATAAACCTTACTTTTTGCTATGAAATAGGAGGATCTGTCTTTAGCAGCCAGCTTCATACTGAAGTTTCCATGTAAAGATCTTATTTAAAAGTATGAGATATGTATTTTTGATCCAAAGGAGATCAAAGACTTTTTTAATGGCATTTTTCCTAATGTGGTAATAGCTATCTTTCAGGTCAATGGTTATTTTCTGTTCATTTTCTAATTCTTCTATGCACTGGTATTACTGTCCTTTTTTAATTTCTTTTATTGGAATAACTTCCACTAAAATCTACTGCATTTCCTCTATGGTTCCCCCAATTTGACAGTTAATAAAAGTGCAATGTATCTAAGGATTTTTTTCTCTTTTTTCATTGTTTCTGGCATGTTCAGGATTAATTTGTGTGTGGATTTTTGTTCCTGTTTTCCCTGGTTTCAAATTACATAGAAACACAGAAAAATAAAGGCAGATAAAGATCATATGATCTATCCAGTCTGTCCATCCATGCCATCTATTCTCCCTTCCTTTCACTTAGAGATCCTACGTATATGTAGTTGTCCCAACTTTCCTGAATTCAGATACAGTCTTCATCTCCACCACCAACACTATGAGACTGATCAATGAATTCACCACCCTTTCCATGTAGTAGCATTTTCCTTAAGTTACTCCTGAGTTACCTTTCACTTTCATCCTATGTCCCTGCAATCCAGAGCTTCTTTTTGATTGAAAGAAGCTCGCCTCATCTGAATTTATGCCAAAGAGGTATTAAGCGTCTCTCATATTATATCTCTTCTCTCCTTCCTTTCTTTCAAAGTATACCAATTGAGATCTTTAATTTGGTCCTCATATTTTAGAATCCGCCCTCTGGACTCACTCCATGCTGTTCATATCTTTTAAAAGGTGTGGTCTCCAGAACTGTAGACAATATTCTAAATAAGGTCTTACCAGAGATTTATGCTGAAACCAGAGTGGAGTTGTCCAGATAAGAATGATGTGCAACAAAAAAGTGTCCTCCAATTCGTCTGGTAATATGAAGATCTTTATTATTCAAACATCAAAATGACACATTCACCAACTCAATGACTCGACATATACATGTTTCGGCCATCAGGCCTGCCTCAGGAGTCTTAAAAATCACGAATGATGACATACGGAGTATAGTGGCGCTCAAGCAGATTTGACCAAAAACCAATCAAAATGGAGTGTTATGAATGAGACTCGTGCGTTCCATGCCAAAATGAGAGTGAGGCATGGAACGCACGAGGAGGGCAACGAGGATGATAAAGGGTATGGAGAACCTTTCATATGCCGAACGGTTAGACAGGCTGGGGCTCTTTACCCTAGAGAAGCGGAGACTGAGAGGGGACATGATAGAGACTTATAAAATCATGAAAGGCATAGAGAAGGTGGAGAGGGACAGATTCTTTAGACTAGCAGGGACAACTAAAACAAGAGGTCATTCAGAAAAACTGAGAGGAGACAGATTCATAACGAATGCAAGGAAGTTCTTCTTCACACAGAGGGTGGTGGACACCTGGAATGCGCTTCCCGGAGAGGTGATAAGACAGAGTACAATTCTGGGGTTCAAAAAGGGACTGGATGACTTCCTGGAAGCGAAGGGGATTACAGGGTACAGATAGAGGTTTACCTTACAGGACATTGAGCGAATAGGGTATGGATATTTTAGGTTAGGTAGGGAACACTTTCAGGTCATGGACCTGGGGGGCCGCCGCGGGAGCGGACTGCCGGGCACGATGGACCCCTGGTCTGACCCAGCAGAGGCAATGCTTATGTTCTTATGTTAAGTACATTCCCTTCTAATCACTCAAGTTGAAATATCTTGAGTTTATTTGCCCCTATTTGTGTGTATTTGGCTAAGTGATTGTCGGCTTTCCCCCAGGATCTACTTTAATACCTGCTTTGCCTCCCTTTTAAATATTAGTGCAAGTGCCAGCAGCTATTGCCAAATCAGATACAGACACCAGGAGATGTGTAAATAGCTCAGGAGCATTCCATAGCCTCTTCCAGGTACCATGAGATATTTTAGAGTATACAGTATCTGTTGTGACTTGAAGTAGGGGTTTTAGCTCTCATAAGCTAGTCAAGAATTGTAATAAAGCAATGTTACTTACCGTAACAGTTGTTATCTAGGGACAGCAGGCAGCTATTCTCACTAGTGGGTGATGTCATCCGACAGAGCCCCGATACGGACGTCTCACAAGCATGTCTTGCTTGAAGAAACTCAGAAGTTTCGAGATGCCCGCACCACGCATGCGCCAGTGCCTTCCCGCCCGATGGACTGGGCGTGTCTCCTCAGTTCAGGTAGCTAGCCTGAGAAGCCAACCCAGGGGAGGTGGGTGGGACGTGAGAATAGCTGCCTGCTGTCCCTGGATAATAACTGTTACGGTAAGTAACATTGCTTTATCCCAGGACAAGCAGGCAGGTATTCTCACTAGTGGGTGACCTCCAAGCTAACCTCAATGGGATGGTGGGAGTGTTGGCAACTTAAGAGAATAAATTTTGTAACACTGTTTGGCCAAACTGTCCATCCCGTCTGGAGAAAGTATCCAGACAATAATGAGAGGTGAAGGTATGAACCGAGGACCAAGTGGCAGCCTTACAAATCTCCTCAATTGGTGTCGATCTGAGGAAGGCAACAGAGGCTGCCATTGCTCTGACCTTATGGGCTGTGACCCTACAAGGAAGGGATAATCCAGCCTGGGCATAGCAGGAAGAGATACAAGCCGCCATCCAGTTGGAGATGGTACGCTTCGATACAGGTCGTCCCAACTTGTTCGGATCAAAGGAGACGAAAAGTTGAGGAGCAGTTCTGTGTGGCTTGGTGCGATCCAGGTAGAAAGCCAAAGCACGTTTACAGTCCAGAGTGTGAAGAGCCGATTCTCCATGATGAGAATGAGGCTTTGGAAAAAATACTGGAAGTACAATGGACTGGTTGAGATGAAATTCAGAGACCACTTTAGGCAGGAATTTCGGATGAGTGCGGAGGACCACCTTGTCATGATGGAATACTGTGAACGGTGGATCCGCCACCAAGGCCTGAAGCTCACTGACCCTGCGAGCAGACGTGAGGGCCACCAGAAAAAACACTTTCCAGGTGAGATACTTAAGTGGAGCCCTGTTGAGAGGTTCAAATGGAGGCTTCATGAGTTGAGAAAGGACGACATTGAGATCCCAAACCACGGGAGGAGGTTTGATAGGAGGATTGACATGGAAAAGTCCTTTCATAAATCTGGAAACCACAGGATGAGCAGAAAGAGGTTTCCCCTGTAGAGGCTGATGGAAAGCCGCAATAGCACTCAGGTGGACTCTTATAGATGTAGACTTGAGACCAGACTGAGACAGGTGTAGAAGATAGTCCAACACAGAGGATAGGGAAGCTCGCTGAGGCTCCTTGGCATTGGAAATACACCAGGAAGAGAATCTAGTCCACTTTTGGGAGTAGCATTGTTGAGTAGCAGGCTTCCTGGAAGCCTCTAAGACATCCCTCACCGCTTGAGAAAACTGGTGAGGAGTTACGTTGAGAGGAACCAAGCTGTCAGGTGGAGAGACTGCAGGTTGGGATGAAGCAGTGATCCTTGATGTTGAGTAAGCAGAGAAGGAAACACTGGAAGAAGGACTGGTGTCCTGCTGCTGAGTTGAAACAGAAGGGAGAACCAAGGTTGTCTGGGCCACCGAGGAGCTATGAGAATCATGGTGGCTTGGTCTGATTTCAATTTGACCAGAGTCTTTTGAATGAGAGGAAAAGCATACAGAAATCGATTCCTCCAATCCAGCAGAAAGGCATCTGCCTCGAGGCGATGAGGAGTGTAGATCCTGGAGCAAAACTGAGGCAGTTTGAAGTTGTGGGGAGCCGCAAAGAGGTCTATCTGAGGCGTCCCCCATTGTGCAAAGATCTGATGAAGGGGGTTGGAATGGAGAGTCCATTCGTGAGGCTGGAGGAGTCGACTCAAGTTGTCTGCCAAGACATTGTCCTTCCCCTGAATGTAGACAGCTTTGAGGAAGGCATTGTGGCGAACTGCCCAATCCCAGACTCTGAGAGCTTCCTGGCAGAGGGAGGCCGATCCCGTGCCCCCCTGCTTGTTGACATAGTACATGGCGACCTGGTTGTCTGTGCGGATGAGGATCACCATGTCGTGAAGCAGATGTTGAAAAGCTTGAAGAGCGTAGAAGATTGCTCTGAGCTCCAGAAGATTGATCTGATGGAGGCGGTCCGCACTGGTCCAGAATCCCTGAGTGCGAAGCCCATCCAGATGAGCCCCCCAGGCATAGGCCGAGGAATCGGTTGTGAGAACCTTCTGATGAGGAGGAGTGTGAAACAGCAAACCTCTGGATAGATTCGAAGAGGTCATCCACCAAAGTAGAGACTGCCGAAGAGCAGGAGTGACTATGATGTGTCGAGTCAACGGGTCTGACACTTGAGTCCACTGAGAAGCTAGGGTCCACTGAGGAATTCTGAGATGGAGCCTGGCAAAGTCACATGAACTGTAGAGGCCATGTGGTCCAGGAGGACCATCATGTGTCTCGCTGAGATGGACTGGCGAGAAGATACAGACTGGCAGAGATGAAGAAGAGCATCCATGCGCTGAGGAGGAAGGAATGCTCGAAGCTGAATGGTGTCCAGTACCGCCCCGATGAAGGGAAGGGACTGGGTAGGCTGCAGATGGGATTTGGGGAAGTTGATCTCGAAGCCCAAGCTCTGCAGGAAGCAGATCGTTGTCAAGGTCGCTGAAATGACCTCTGGAGCAGAGGGGGCCTTGATGAGCCAGTCGTCGAGGTAGGGAAATACCTGAAGACCCCTGTTCCGGAGTGCAGCGGCCACCACCACCAGACACTTCGTGAAGACTCTGGGAGACGAGGACAGGCCGAAAGGAAGCACTCGATACTGCAGATGTAGATGTCCCACCTGAAATCTGAGGAATTGGCGGGAGGCCGGATGAATGGGAATGTGAGTGTAGGCCTCCTTGAGATCCAGAGAGCATAACCAGTTGTTCCGCTCGAGGAGGAGGTAGAGAGAAGCAAGGGTCAACATGCGAAACCTCTCCTTTACTAAAAACTTGTTGAGGACTCGAAGGTCCAGGATGGGTCGTAGGTCGCCCGTCTTCTTCGGGACGAGGAAGTACCAGGAGTAAAAACCCCGGTTGTGCTGGTCCACCGGGACCGGCTCGACGGCCCGAAGCCGAAGCAAAGCCTGAGCCTCCTGAAGGAGAAGGGCGGTCTGCGTTAAGTTGGAAGGATACTCTCTTGGAGGGTGGTCCGGGGGGACCCGATGGAAATGAAGAGAGTATCCTTCTCTTACGATGGAAAGGACCCAGAGGTCGGTGGTAATAGCCTCCCATCGATGGTAAAAATGATGGAGGCGACCCCCGATGGGAAAAATAGGGGGATGCAGAACGAGGTCGGTTATGCTCCCTGGAAGAGAGTCAAAAAGGCTGAGTAGCCTTCGGTGCAGCCGGCGGCTGAGGTTTCTGCTGAGCCTTCTGGGGAGGCTGTCTCTTCGCCGGTTGTCTCGCAGCAGGAGTCTGACGAGGGGTGTAGCGCCGCTGATAAATCAAAGGCGGTCTAGAAGGTCGAGACTGCTGAGGCTTGGGCTTAGGCCGAAGGATAGATTGAAAAGACTTTTCATGATCCGAAAGTTTCTTGGTAACAGTTTCGATAGACTCGTCGAATAAATCAGCGCCCGCACAAGGCACATTGGCAAGTCTGTCTTGGAGATTCGGATCCATGTCAATTGTCCGAAGCCATGCTAATCGACGCATGGCCATGGAACAGGCGGCAGCACGTGCCGAGAGCTCGAAGGCATCGTACGAGGACTGCATCAGCTGAAGACGTAGCTGGGAAAGGGAGGCTACCACTTCCTCGAACTCGAATCGAGCCTGAGCATCAATGTAAGGAGTAAACTTGCGGAGCACCGGCAAGAAGAACTCCAAATATGAAGAAAAAAAGAAATTATAATTGAGCACTCGAGACGCCATCATAGAATTCTGGTAGATTCTCCTACCGAACTTATCCATCGTTCTCCCCTCTCGTCCCGGTGGTACAGAGGCATAGACCTGGGAGGGATGAGAACGCTTGAGAGAGGACTCGACCAGCAGGGATTGGTGAGAGAGTTGAGCGCCCTCAAACCCCTTATGATGAACAATGCGGTATCTTGCATCCAATTTGCTCGGGACCGCAGGGATGGAGTACGGCGTCTCGAAACATCGCATGATTGTTTGATCCAGTAATTTATGCAGAGGAAGTCGAAGAGACTCCGCAGGAGGATTAGGCAAGTGCATGGTGTCGAGATACTCCTTAGAATACCGAGACCCAGTGTCCAAAGTCACATCCAAGTCATCCGCCATTTGCCGGAGGAAGGAAGAAAAAGACAACTGGTCCGCCAGTACCGGCCTCCGAGACGGGCTGGAGGAAGTAGAAGCCTCAGGATCCAGGGAGACTTGGGAGCGACAAGGAGAATAAGAGGTAGATGGCTCCTCGTACTCCGGCCCCTCCTGGGGAGATAAATCCGATGAGGAGTACCCCAGACGTGGCAGCTTCTTCTGTGGCGAAACCTCCGAGTGGCGCGAGGAGTGCCGAGAGGAGTGTCTGGATCGATGCCCCTCCCGGTGCCGGGAGGGAGAGCGAGAACATCTATACTTCGCATGGTCCCCCGAAGCTTCCAGTGAATGTATGGGACTGGAAGCGCTAGAGCGAAGGGGCGGAATGGAGGCCGCCTCCCGTGTTGCAGCCCAGGCCTGGTATGGAGTGCGGAAGAACTCTTCCTGTGATTTACTATGCCCAGGGCTTCGATCATCAGTCGGGGGAACGGCACCGTGATGGCGCGGAGGCGTAATGGGCTCTAAAGGAGGCATATCGCTAAAGGAAGCCCGCCTCGAGAGACCAGCCGCCCTTCGCCGCTCCTCCTCGTCAAGCAACGAGATCGATCGATGAGGAGGAGGGGGAGGGGGCGGTCCACCCCCTGGGACCGGGACCGGGAGGTCACCCTGGATGGAAGCGATTAATCTGGGCCCCATAGTCTGCATGAGCTCGACAAACTGAGCTTCCAGCAGGGACCGCAGCAAAGCCGATATGGAGGGATCCGCACCGAAAGGGGGTCCTCCAGCACGGTCTTCGCGCTCCTTCGTGGTCGAGTGCTTCTGCTTGGCAGCTTTCGGCACTTTAATGACCACAGGTGGAATAGTGGAAGGCGGTACCTGAGCCGAGGAGACGGGGACAGGCACCGACGTCGAACTCGTGGCCGAAGTCGGGGTAAACGAAGCCGGCTTCAAAAGGCCCGGACTCGCAGGAGCAGTCGCTGGTTTCGCATGGACAGGCGAAGCGGCTGATGAAGTCGAAGCCGAAGGTTCTTTAGCAGCTTCCATCTTGAACATCGACTCCCACAACAGGCAGCGCCGCTTAAACGCTTGCGCTGTTAGAGTAGAACAAGGCCGGCACGATTTCGGGAAATATTCTGGACCAAGACACTGCAGGCAGCGTCGATAAGGGTCCGTCAGCGAAATCGCGCGCTGGCACTTGCTACACCTTTTAAAACCGGTGATTGGCCGGGACATAGGCCGAAAAAGCTCCGCCGCTAGATCGAAGGAGCTGGGCCTGAGCCACGTGGCCGACCCGGCCGACTCGCCGGAAGAAAAATTTTTTTTTTTTTTTTTTAAATAAAAGAAAGAAAACACACGAAAAGAGGAAAAGAAATCCAAAATCGCGGAATTAGAAGGCAATAAAACGGGAATTCAGTCAGCGCAGAATTGAAGTAAAACTTATCAGCTCCGCGGAAAGAAAAGAACTGAGGAGACACGCCCGGTCCATCGGGCGGGAAGGCACTGGCGCATGCGCGGTACGGGCATCTCGAAACTTCTGAGTTTCTTCAAGCAATACATGCTTGTGAGACGTCCGTATCGGGGCTCTGTCGGATGACATCACCCACTAGTGAGAATACCTGCCTGCTTGTCCTGGGATAAGAAATATTACTTTATATTCATTGCTCTTGTTATCACCTTATTCCTAATCCTCTTCATACTGTTACTTGTTTTCTGCCTCCCCTTCCCATTTCCTCTCTACTCTTACTCCTTCCGCGCCCTCAGGTTCAACCTCTTCTGTGCCCGCTCCTATTTCTTCCCTTACTTCTACTTTCTCTCCTTCCCATAGATGCAACACATCTCCCTTCTGAGACTTGATACCCTCCATTTTCCCTCACTCTCCAAGACCTAACAACCTTACTATCAATGTTTTTGCTGCTTGCCTTCTTCCAGACCACTACTGAAGAGATAAATGATGGCACCGATTCTCTCCTCCAGGCCCTGGGGTCCAAATAGAGCCTATTTCTCGTCTATGTGGCACAAGTTAATACTCTCTCCCTGTTCTCACTTATGCAGCTATAATGTGGGCCTGCCTCTTTTCAGGCTATGCAGGCCCACTGTGACACTGCTTACCTCTTGCTCATGGTTAACACTAATGCTACATGCCTCCCTGGGAACATGTGGGCCTCCAGTGACACCAAGGAATTGAACTCATATATAACTTCCACAAGTGATAAAGAGCCAGTGTTATAGTGAGCTTAACTATGCGTACGTCAATGCTTAGGTATCTAGGGATTTTCAGACAGCCACCCGAGTAGCATAACTCATGGTGGTAAGATCCTCATTAATCCCAACCTAGCATTTATGACGTTTTAACAAATTTGTTCATTTTTACTTATTTCATCTATGTAATGTACTTTATGTATGTATAAGCCAACTTAGCTTTTATATATATGATTTCTGTCCCCTTATAAAAGCTAAGTTGGATTTATATACATACATAAAGTACATTACATAGATGAAATAAGTAAAAAGAAAAAATTTGTTAAAACGTCATAAATGATAGGTTGGGATTAATGAGGATCTTACCACCATGAGTTATGCTACTCGGGTGGCTGTCTGAAAATCCCTGGATACCTAAGCATTGACGTACGCATACTTAAGCTCATTATAACACTGGTTCTTTATCACTTGTGGAAGTTATATATAAGTTGATTTGGTGAATTGATAAAGAGGAAAGAAGTTTGGAAAATGGACCAAGGAAATGAAGCCTACTGGAGAAAAAACTGTAGAGTGACAGTCCATTTTGAAGCAGCTGAATAGAAGCATATACGTAAGTAGGTGCATCATGATGGTGTATACTTAAATGTACTCCTTGTATACATGTTCCTGGGGAGATAGTTTGAGTGGACCTATGATGAATTTTAGAAAGTAAGTAAATACATATTTTAGTGTATTTTAGAAAGTAAGTAAATACATATTAAGAGTGCATGCATAAATTTACAGAGCAGGTGTAAATTTATACAAGGGATCTTCAAAACATTTCTGCACTTTTATATTTTTAAACACTATTTATTAAATATCTCAAAGGCAAATTGTATCACTTTTCCACATAATCACCCTGTTTTGCGATACGGACATTGTACAACACGCCCTCTTACCACTTCTCCCACTCCAACCATTTCCAACAAAAATATGAAAGTGCAGAAACTTTTTGAAGAACCCTCATATATGAGAATCTGTGTTCCACTGGGGCTGATTCTAGATACCTATTAAAAAAAGGCACATGGGTGTCTATGGGGCCTTTATAAAATATACACCATTTTGGACTATTCATATAGGCACCGTGTTAAAAAAATCATCCCCCATGTGTGTCTGCACATCACTATATACATTGCAAGCATTCTACAACTGATGATAATATCATTACTGGGAAGAGGGACACTTACATTGTTAGTAATAATTCTATTGGAGAAGGTGATTGTTAAAAAGAATCTCTGTTATAATTAAGGTTTTACAGTTGTAAATTTCTTCCATGAGATGCAGAAGAGCATGTCTTCACTTCAGATTTTGTACGTTTAGCAAGTTTCAAATTATAAGGTCAAAACTTATCTTTAATCAATCCTATTCAGCAAATCTTTCTTCCTGGTTCCTCTGTTACAAACTGTGAACTTATTCCAGTTTCTGGAATTTCTTAAGTCACCTACGTCTTCTTTTTTCATTGTTTCTCCCAAATTCTTGAATTAGAAAAAGGATAACAAAAAAAATAAGATTCCACTCAAGATCACTTATTTGTCACAATCTGGGTTTTTACATTTAACAGTGAATTGCTGGTGCTTGGGCTGCTGCTGTCATGACATGAAAAAGCGCCAGGAAGGAGGGAAGTTGAGAGAGCGAGAGAGGCATCCCTGGCCTAACTCCTTCTATTTTCACTTCCCAGTCAAATCCGCAGCTTTTCTCCCCGTCTTTGTTTCATCTGTCCTAGACTAATTAAAATCCTTACATGGTATGGTATTCAAGTTCTATGTAAACCCCATGCTCCTATCCTCATTCTTTTCACCTTCTCATAGACATTTAGGGCTAGATAAAATCAGCTTTTTTATCTCACAGGAAGAGAATAGTAGAGGAAAAAAAACTCAACAAATCAAGCCCTTTAATGCATTATTTTCCTGTATCTTCTTGTAAGAATAAATGTGTTTTGGTATAAAATTATAATAAACTAGTCTTTAAGCCCGTTACATTAACAGGTGCTAGAATAGATGTCTGTCTGTCAGTGTTTCTTTATCTCTCTCTCCTTGGCCGCTGTCTGTATCCTTCTGTCTCCCCCTCCCCCCGAGCAAAGCTGTCTACCCCCAGCACCCACCTCCCCCCCCAAATGTCTCTCCATGGCCCTCTTCTGTCTTCCCACCCCAGAGCAAAGCTGTCTGTCCCCAGCACACCTCCCCCCAAAGCAGCCCCCTTTCCCTATCTCTCCATGGCCCCTTCTGTCTCCCCCAGCACACCCCTCCCCCCAAAGCAGCCCCCTTTCCCTCTCCCTGTCTCTCCATGGCCCCTTCTGTCTTTCTCCCAGAGCAAAGCTGTTTGCCCCTCCCCCTAAAGCAGCCCCCTTTTCCTCTCCCGCTGACTCTCTCTCTGGCCCCCTTTCTCTGTCTGTCTTTCTGTTCCTCTCCCTGCCCCTGTGTCTTTCTTTCTTTCTGTCTCCCTCCCTCCCTCTGTCTGTCATTTTTCCCCATTTCCCTGTGCAACAGCATTTCCATCCCACTTCCCTATGCAGCAGCAACAGCATTTCCCTCCTATCCCCCCCTTTCCTGTGCAGAAGCAGTAGCAGCATTTTCCCCCACCCCCCTTTCCCTTCTCTTCCCTGCTCCATTTGGCCCCTCCCCCTTCTTTTACTGCCCGATCTGGCCTGCTCCTGACCCTCCCACCGCCGACAAACCTCCAGGCTCCAGCCGCGTAGGCAGCACTTTAAACACGCTGTTTCGCGGCCTTCTACTGCCGATTTCCTCTGCCGCGTCTGTCTCCGATGATGTCACGTGAACTTTGTGTTACAACGCCAATCATAGGGCTCCTTTCTAAGATGCACTAATGGAGTTAGTGCACACTAAAGGCTCCTTTTACGAGGCCACGTAATAGCGTGCACTAATGTGCCAGCCATGCTAGCCGCTACCGCCTCCTCTTGAGCAGGCGGTAGTTTTTCAGCTAGTGCGGGGGTTAGCGTGCGCTAAAAATGTGCGTGCGATAAAGCCGCTAACGCGGCTTCGTAAAAGGAGCCCTAAATGCTAAAAAGCCCTGAACCCATAATGTGCTAGCTGGATAATGCAGGAACACCCCATTTCCACCCCTGACATACCCCTTCTAAAAATATTTCTAAAACAGTATGCAAAATACTGTAGGTTGCCTGTTGGCATTCACTAACCACGTGTTAAGGGCTTAATGCCCTTTAGTAAAAGGACTCCAAGGTTTCACTGTATGAAACAGAACATATGCTAAAATAGCATGAGTTGGTGGTAAAATACCACAAACAGGAGCCCATGTTGACAAATACACCTCTTACTGCCATTGAAAATCATTCCAAACTGTTCTGGAGTTATCTAGATTAGTGCTGCCCGATTCAGGAAAAAAAAATTTCGATTCGATCCGATTCAGTTTATTGAATTGGTTTTTCGATTTGATTCGGTTTTCCTGCCCAATTGGGTGTTGTTGTTTTTTCAAATATCCTGGTGGGTTTATTTTATAGCCTCTTCACCCCCTTTGCCCTCTCCTACCCACACTGGGTAAACAAAATAAACAAACAAAAATGATTTTTCCTCTCTGTTAAATCCTAGCTCACGTTCGCGGTCTTACATCAGCTCTGGCAGGATACACGTTTCAAATCTGACATATTGTAATCACATGGGAAATGTGAACTAGGCACCAGCAACAGGAAGAGCAGGTCAGAGAAGTGCTAGGCTCTCTGCACTGCCAGCTGACTGTACTGCTGTCAAACTGGGATTATTAGACCTTTTGGGAGGCAGGCGGGGGGGGGGGGGAGGGGGTATCAGAGTTGATTCCTATGTGTGAATGTGTGTGTTGGGGGGGTGCCAAAACAAATGTATACATTGGCCCCTGCTCACTGAAGATCTTTGGTATAGCACTGATGTATCTTTTCTACACTTAATACATTATACACATGGGTCAGTACACACACATGCATGTACCATACAGGAACACACAGATCTGTAGTGTGCATGTACTGTACATACCAGACAACAGTGCTGACACTACAAACATGACCCCAAACTATATACTCATGAGAGTGGCTGTATGCAGTCTGTATGCACATATATTGCACACACATACACACACGAGGGCAGTGCTGATTCTATACACATAGCACTGAACTGTGCACATACCGTACACATAGGCACATTCTGGATGTAAACCCCCCTCCTCTTACCTGCTAGCTAGGCTCTGGCGGCAGTGGTGCCTGAAAGGCATGAGATGGTAGTTCATGACGTCGAGCAGCAGCTTCTGAAAGATGTGGTCAGAGCGCATGAAGTCGACTGACTAGACACGCTCCATGAGCTTGGGCGCCGGAATGAGGGCAAAGCAGAGGCATTTCATAAGGTCTGGCGCGTGCTGCATGCGCGTCTCGCGCTGGTGCTCCAGCCAGAACACAGACATCCGGAAGAGCTAACTCGGACTCAATGGGTGGTGGCAGCGAGTCGAGCAAGGCGCGCGGCTCATTGAAGTTGAGCAGCAGCATGTCCTCCACCAGGTACTTGTTGGCCAGCTTCTTGGTCTCCTCCAGGCCAAGCAGGGTGGCGATCTTACACACCAGCTTATCTTCGGGCGACCAGGAGGGCATGCTAGGCTCGTCCTGTGGCCCCCACCTCCCGCCTGGCTACAGCACTTCCGAATTGGCCAGGCTATTTTTTTTAAAAATGAATCGATTCAAATCAATTCACCCAAAGTGAATCGGTGAATCGATTTGAATCGGAAATCGGGCAGCACTAATCTAGATAGCACTGAGGCAGTATGTGGGCAGAGAGTGAAATTATCTAGTTAGTGGTGTTATTCAGCATAGAGGTGTGCACGGAAACAGGATTGCGGGAATTCTGCGGGATTCCCACAGGGATCTCCCCCCCAGGTCTACGGGACTCACGCGGGGATCCCCCAGGTCTACGGGACTCTCGCGGGGATGGAACCGGGGTTCCAGAGACCTGGAAAGAGAATTAGAAGATAGACAAAAGCAGAAAGATGATGGAAAAACAAAATGTCCCACCAGCTAAGCAAGGGAGATGTTCATTTTGAGGGGGGGCTAAGCTCAAAGTGGGAGGCCCAGTCCCCTCTCATGGTTATGCCACCAATTGTGTTTAGTACAAAATGAAGTACTTGCTGAGTTTGTTTTGACACAGTTCAGTTTTGGCACATTTTTCTTTTGCTACTATTGTCCTGAAAAGTGCCTCTCTCAATTCTGCTTTAAATGATTTTGATGCTTTATTGTTTGATTCTTTACTCATTGCTGAATTAAAAACCATTTGTGGATCTTGGAAGGACCTCTCACAAGTTGCCTATGCCAGATGGTGGAATCAGATTTGTTTGCTCTACAGATATGAGCTTTATATTGCCAAAAAATCCAACTCTTATTTCTTTTAACAAGAAATAGTCGACCCCACAGTCACATGACCTAATGTCTATTCTAACTCTTTCCGGTGATGTATTCATCTCTTATTTCTGTTCACTGTTATTTGTTTATATTGTATTTTATTGTTGGTTTAAATAAACTAATACAGTGGTACCTTGGATTACGAGCATAATCCGTTCCAGGAGCATGCTCGTAATCCAAAATGCTCATTTATCAAAACAAAGTTCCCCATAGAAAATAGTGGCAACAGCAACGATTCATTCTAGAACCCGAGGTTTATACCTGTCGGGTGCCGGGTGCTGCAGCGCCGTCTCTTCCATCGGTCATCTGAAGAAGAACCCCACAGTGCCGCTTCGGGGGAGGGGGGATGCCAGCCACCGGAGAATCCCACAGTGCCGCTTCAGAGGGATGCCTCCTCCATCCGCCGGCCAGCCCTCCACATCGGATGCCCCCCGCATGCTGGAGAGCCCCCACCCGAGCCCACTCAGCCGAGCGCTGCCCCACCCGCACGCCGTGCACGACACGCACAACGCCAATGATTGACGCTGTGCACGTCACACGCAACGCGCAGGCGGGACAGCACCAAACCGCGCAGGCCCAGACACAGGTCCTCCAACCTGCGGAAGGCAACCGATGTAGAAGGCTGGCCGGAAGACGGAAGAGGAATCCCCCGAAGCGGCGCTTCCTGGACTGTAAGTGCTCGTTGATCGGGGCAGTGCTCGGTTTGCGAGTCGAAGTTTGCAGAGTGTTTTACTCATCTTGCAAAACACTCGCAAACTGGGTTACTCGCAAACCGAGGTACCACTGTACTTTAAAAAAAAAATCAAAACTTTCAGAAGTAATTGCTGCTTTTTATGGGGACAGGTAACTTTTATGGGGTGACGGGTGGGGATGGAGAGTTTTCCTCGCGGGGATGGAGGGGTTCCTCGTGGGGACGGGCGTCATCGGAGGGGATTCCTCATGGGAACGGGTGGGGACAGAAGAGATTATGGTGGGGACGGGCGGGAACAGGTGGGCTACTGGTGGGGCTGGGTGGGCTTTCTGTCCCTGCGCAACTCTCTAATTCAGCATCATTATTCAGACTAAAGAATGACATGGAGACAAATTTTCCCCGTCCCCGCGGGAATTCATTTTCCCGTCCCATCCCAGAGAGTTCTTTTCCTGTCCCTGCTCCATTCCTGAAAGCTCTGTTCTCATCTGCACAAGCTTCAAACACTTTAAAATCATAAGTGTTCGAGGCTTGTGCGGTTAAGGCAGAGCTTACGGGAATGGGGCAAGGACAGAGGCAGCAATAAAACTCACAGGGATGGGATGGGGAAATTGAGTTCCTGCGGGAACAGGGAAAAATTTGTCCTCATATAGAGAGGTTAGGACAGAAAAATTGCTATCTTAAGCTACCTATTTAGTTCTATGGATAGTGGTACTCAATACCACCATTATCTGAATAACTCTGGTGGTTGGCATTCTATACAGACAGTGGCTGGCAGTGAATATCTAGGAATATTTTTAAATTCTGCAGCCAGTGTTAAGGTCACATAATTACATATTAACATTTAAAATTCTTATCTATCAATTATATAAAAGTGTGATACACCAAATTGTAGTGAACACACCAACAGATCACAGCCAGTCATGGGCAGTTGAGTTCCACTGCATTCATTGAAAATGACCTTGGCTGGCCATGTCTGTGCAAGTGAATCCAAAGGGACCTCAAGGTATATCTGGTAAATTTTACAAGATCATGATCTACGGAACGGGATTTTTGTGCTATATCTAGGCCTTCAGTTAAGACAGGAAATGATGTGACCGAAGCTGTATTATCATGTAAAATGTAGGTTACAAAAATGTTAGCTAGAAATTATCAAATTAACAGTTACCTAGTACCAAAATACTCTACTGTGAAAAATTATAGGAAAACTGCCCAGATTTAGGCTGTACAGTACTAGACAGTATCATCTCAGATTCTCAGGCAAAATTTTCCCACATCCCCCCCGGCTAAGCTACTATAACTTTGAAAGATCACAGCTTCATGCTAACTCACAAGTATCAATTGCAAAGGCTCTTCCCATAGGACTAAAACAAACAGCATTAGCAAGCAGCTCAGAGTCTGTTGCATATTTCTGCCAAACTGAGGAGCGCTTTACATCAGATCGTACAACTTAAAATTTGCTACGGAGAATCTACTGCCTGGACCACAAAGATATACAGTATATGATTGTTTTTTGACCTTCTTCCAGGTAAAGGGAAGGAGGCTGCTTTGTGGACTAAAAAAAAATAAATGTGCAGATTTCCTTGTTCATATTTGGTTTAGTGCAGTGGTCTCAAACTCAAACCCTTTCCAGGGCCACATTTTGGATTTGTAGGTACTTGGAGAGCCTCAGAAAAATTAGTTAAAGTCTTATTAAAGAAATGACAATTTTGCATGATGTAAAACTCTTTATAGTTTATAAATCTTTCCTTTTGGTTAAGCCTTAATAATAATATTGTCGTTTATAGCTAAAGAGACATTTGATCAAGAAACTGTTTAATTTTACTTTTGTGATTATGATAAACATACCGAGGGCCTCAAAATAGTACCTGGCGGGCCGCATGTGGCCCCCGGGCCGCGATTTTGAGACCACTGGTTTAGTGTTTACTTGAACTAAAAATTGCAGTTATGTCTCCACCCCCCCCACCCCCAACATGTTAACTTCAGTGGGATTTAACTACGTAGGAGAACTCTTACTCAGGTAAATCTTGCTGGCTAGGAGAGTGGGGTGTAGTGGTTAGAGCTGCTCTTTGAAATTCTGGGCATGTCACCTTTAACTAAGGTACATTAGCTGTTTTAGTGCACGCTAAATGCTAATGCATCCATAGACTTATAATGGGCGCATTAGCGTTTAGAGCACGCTAAAACAGCTAACGCACCTTAGTAAAAGGACCCCTTAATCCTCCACTGCCCCAGGTACATTAGATTGCATCCATCCAAGGGTAATCAAGGAACTGAAAGGGACTATAGGTGAACTGCTTCAACTGAAGGGTTCTGGAAGACTGGAAGGTGGTGAATGTTACGGCGATCCTCAAGAAAGGTTCGAGGGGTGATCCGGGAAACTACAGACCAGTGAGTCTGACCTTGGTACTGGGAAAGATGGTAGAAGCGCTGATAAAGGACCGCATTATTGAGCACCTTGACGGACACGACCTGATGAGGACCAGCCAGCATGGCTTCAGCAGAGGAAGATCTTGCTTGATGAACTTGCTGCACTTCTTCGAGGGAGTAGACAGATGGATAGACAAGGGTGACCCAGTTGACATTATATATCTGGATTTTCAGAAGGCTTTCGACAAGGTTCCGCATGAACGACTACTTCGAAAAATTGCAAGTCATGGAATCGAGGGTGAAATACTCACGTGGATTAAAAATTGGCTGGCGGATAGGAAACAGAGAGTGGGAATAAATGGACAATACTTGGACTGGAAAAGCGTCACCAGTGGAGTGCCGCAGGGTTCGGTGCTTGGATCTGTGCTCTTCAACATATTTATAAACGATCTGGAAATTGGTACGACGAGTGAGGTGATTAAATTTGCAGACGATACAAAGTTATTCATAGTGAAGACGCAGGAGGATTGCGAACATCTGCAATGTGACATAAACACGCTCGAGAAATGGGCCGCGACATGGCAGATGAGGTTCAACATGGATAAGTTGTAAGGTGATGCAGGTCGATAACAAAAATCTTATGCACAAATACAGGATGTCAGGGGCGGTACTTGGAGAGACCCCCCAGGAAAGAGACTTGGGAGTACTGGTTGACAAGACAATGAAGCCGTCCGCGCAATGTGCGGCTGCGGCAAAAAGGGAAAACAGAATGCTGGGAATGATTATGAAGAGGATCACGAACAGTTAAGAGAGAGTTGTCATGCCGCTGTACCGGGCCATGGTGCGCCCTCACGTGGAGTACTGCATCCAGCACTGGTCGCCGTACACGAAGAAGGACACAGTACTACTCGAAAGGGTCCAGAGAAGAGCGACTAAAATGGTAAAGGGGCTGGAGGAGTTGCCGTACAGTGAGAAATTAGAGAAACTGGGCCTCTTCTCCCTTGAAAAGAGAAGACTGAGAGGGGACATGATCGAAACATTCAAGATACTGAAGGGAATAGACTTAGTGGATAAAGACAGGTTGTTCATCCTCTCCAAGGTAGGGAGAACGAGAGGGCACTCTCTAAAGTTAAAAGGGGATAGATTCTGTACAAACGTAAGGAAGTTCTTCTTCACCCAGAGAATGGTGGAAAATTGGAATGCTCTTCCGGAGGCGGTTATAGGGGAAAACACCCTCCAGGGATTTAAGACAAAGTTGGACGGGTTCCTATTGAACCAGTACGTAAGCAGGTAGGGTTTATCTCAGGGCACTGGTCTTTGACCTGGGGGCCACCGCGGGAGCGGACTGCTGGGCACGATGGACCACTGGTCTGACCCAGCAGCTGCAAATTCTTATGTTCTTATGCATTAGCGTTTAGCACACGCTAAAACGGCTAACACACCTTAGTAAAGGGACCCCTTAATCCTCCACTGCCCCAGGTACATTAGATTGTAAGCCCACTGGGACAGATAGGGAAAATGCTTAAGTACCTAATTTGTAACCCGTTCTGAGCTCCTTAGGGAGGATGGGCTAAAAAAAAAAAAAGCCAAAGCATATATTCAGCTGCCCTTAACTAGATAGTCTCACTGAATATCTTCTCTGATTGCCGCGGCACTAGTATCAGGGCAGTCCAGGAACAGTCTAGGGAAAAAACCTGGAGATGGCCCTGCATAAGATTCTGGTGAGACCTCATTTGGGATATTGTGCTGGCGTCGGCTCCCTTATGACATCATTTCCGGGTCATAGGACCTTGATCAGGTCCTATGACCCGGAAATGATGTCATAAGGGAGTGCGAGCAGTGGGTGGAAGATGCTGCTCATGCTGGTGAACATTTCAAGAGGTACACGGGGGTGGGGGAGTCGCTAAAGCCCTGGGGGAGAGTTGTTGGGAGGATTCCCAAGCAGCAGTGGGGGGAGATGCCCAAGCAGCGGAGAAGAGGTTGGGCGCTGCTTGGGCACCTCCCCCCACTGCTGCTTGGGAATCCTCCCAACAACTCTCCCCCAGGGCTTTAGCGACTCCCCCACCCCCGTGTACCTCTTGAAATGTTCACCAGCGTGAGCAGCATCTTCCACCCACTGCTCGCACTCCCTTATGACATCATTTCTGGGTCATAGGACCTGATCAAGGTCCTATGACCCGGAAATGATGTCATAAGGGAGCGCAGGTGGCAAGTAGAAGATGCTGTTTGAGCCAGTGAACATTTAAAGAGGTATGCGGGGGTGGGGGGGAACAGAGAGGAGGAGAGGCGCCGGCGATGGCGCCCCCCCCCCTGTGAAGATGGTGTCCAAGGCAGTCCACCCCCCATCCCGCACCACCCTTTCTATGCCACTGAGTCAGTGCAGAGGGTGGCTACTAAAATGATCAGTGATCTTTGTCATAAGGCATAGGAGGACAGTCTTAAAGCTCTCAACATGTATATCTTCTTTCAAGTTCAAATTTTACAGTTATACAAATGAAATAACTATCGTTGTCCCAAGCTCGTCCTTATCACCTGAACATAAGAATTGCCGCTGCTGGGTCAGAACAATGGTCCATCCTGCCCAGCAGTCCGCTCACGCGGTGGCCCCAAGGTCAAGACCAGTGCTCCAAATGAGTCCAGTCTCACCAGTTTAGCAGGAACTTGTCCAACTTTGTCTTGAAACCCTGGAAGGTGTTTTCCCCTAAAACAGCCTCCGGTTGTCTACCACTCTCTGGGTGAAGAAGAACTTCCTTACGTTTGTACGGAATCTATTCCCTTTCGACTTTAGAGAGTGCCCTCTCGTTCTCCCTACCTTGGAGAGGGTGAATAGTCTGTCTTTCTCTACTAAGTCTATTCCCTTCAGTATTTTGAATGTTTCGATCGTGTCCCCTACAATGATCATTCGGGTAGTAGAATTATGGATGAGAGAATTTAAATTGAAGCTCAATACAGAAAAAACTAACCCCCTGTTTTACTAAGGTGTGCTATGGGTTTTAGCGCGTGCTAACTCGTCCATAGACTAACATGTATGCACTAGCGTTTAGCATGTGCTAATATTTAGTGCGTGCAAAAACGCGTAGCACACCTTTTTTAAAAGGAGCCCCTAATTTTTTTTTCTAGCAACACCTTTAGAGAAAATAAAAGAAGACACACTAAATCTGAATGGGCATATCTATCCTATTTCTCCTGTTATTAAAATCTTGGGTATCTATTTAGATCAAAATCTTTCTTTCAATGCCCAGGTTAATGCCCTGGTCAAAAAAAAAGCTATTTTATGTTGTGGAAACTTCGCACTGTCTTACCCTATTTTTAATTCTCCGTTTTCAGACTTCTCGTGCAGTCTTTGATCTTAAGCCAGGGGTCTCAAAGTCCCTCCTCGAGGGCCGCAATCCAGTTGGGTTTTCAGGATTTCCCCAATGACTATGCATGAGATCTATGGGCATGCACTTGGTTTCACTGCATATTTATTGGGGAAATCCTGAAAACCCGACTGGATTGGGGCCCTCGAGGAGGGTCTTTGAGATCCCCATCTTAAGCCTTTTGGACTATTGTAATATTATCTATTTAGCATCCCCTAAGAAGAATATTAATAGACTGCAACATATTCAGAATACGGCAGTCCGATTGATTTTCAATCTGAAAAAAAAACTTATCACGTAATGAAATACTATCAGATTTTGAACTGGCTTCCAATTGAAGCAAGGATTCTTTTTAAAATAGGTTGCATTTGTTATAAGGCATTATATGGATTGATACCTACTTACCTTGTGGATCATTTTAACTTTATGGATGGAAAGCCAACCTTGCGCAAACTTCATCTATTTTCATTTCCAACAGTAAAGGCCTGCATTTACAAGCGTTTTTTCAATAGAACATTAGCTTACCAAGCTGGCTTCTGAGGCAAGAATTTTAACATCTTGATATCTAATTTCTGTTGGTATCAAACTTTTAGAAGACGCTTAAAACTCATCTCTTTGCCAAATTTTATAAATAAGTATTCTGTAACTTAAGTATTTAATTCCCTGTGCTTTCATCACATCGAACTGAGAGGTTTTGCAGTATATAAATGGTTTGTTATGTTATGTTATTTTAGAAGAAAGAGGGGCGATATGATAGACATTTAAATGCCTCTGTGGCATAAATGAACATGAGGCGAGTCTCTTACAATTGAAAGAAAGATCTGAAATGAGGAGGCATAGGCTGAAGGTGAAAGACGACAGATGCAGAAGTAACCTAAAGAAATACTTCTTCAAAAAAAGGATGGTGAATTTATGGAAAGGCCTCCCAGTGGAGGTGGTGGAAGTGAATCTGTATCTGAATTCAAGAAAGCTCATGACAAGTACATAGGATCTCTAAGGAAGTAAAAGGGATAGTGGATGGCATGGATTAGCAGACTGGGCATGGATGGGCAGATATGGTCTTTATCTGCTTTCATTTTTCTCTGTTTCTATAGTTCTAGCCAGTTAATGGCAATTTTCAATCTATTGACCAGGTAAATCCGTGGATAAAGTTAGGACAGAAAAATGATTGTTCTAACTTTACATGGATTTTTAGCTGGGTACTAGTCTGAATATTAATCCGTACCTGGATAACTTCTGGTATTCAGCTGTGTAAAATAACCTGAGCAGGTTTTGGGGTTAGGCCTATGCACACACAGTCATACAAAAACATAAAAGGTGCAACAAAACTCTATTAGTTCAGAAACCTGAGTCCTGTTACTTCACAAGCTTAGGGAAAGGAAAAGTAATCTCTTAGGGCCAGATTCTCAAAACTCGCTGGTAAAATCCGGCGAGTTGATGTAGTGGCCGTAGTGGGAGAAATCTTTTACAGGCAATTCTCCACCTAATAGCACGCAAATTATATGCTTGCTATTTGTGTGGAGAATTGCCAGTAAAAAGAGGGAGGAACTGTGCCTGTCACTTGCGCAGAAGAGCAATTGCTAAGCACAGCTCCTCCCTTCTGTCAATGCTGCTCTACTTGCCCGATCAATTGAGCCACAGGTCTCCCCAAGTTCTGCCAGCTCAGCTGACTGACAAGCAGGGAGAGAACAGAGGGAAATATTACCCCTACTGCCAGCACCCCTCCTTATCTGCTGCTGTTCCCCACCCACACACACACCCTGTACAAGATCGGCAGGAGGGATGCCTACCCTTTCCTACTGCCGACAGAGGCCTTAGGTACCTGGGCAAATCAGAGCCTTAGGCACCTCCCTGGTGCATCCCAGGATGCACCTGGAAGGGGAAAGCCCACCATTTTGAAGAGGCAGGTCTGCCAGCCGGAGGGAGTAGCATCCCTCCAGCTGGCCTTCATCTTAAAGGTACGGGGGGATCCGGGGGTCAGGGCCCCTGGTGGGGGAAGAAGTGGGCATCACTCCTGCTGTCTTTCAATCTAAAGGTGCAGGGGTGGGAGTGGCAGGAGACAACAATATCATCTGGGCCATCAAATGGCCCTGGGGAGATTAGTGGGAGGGAGGAATAAGGGGTCTTTATTTTCATTTGGGGGGGAGGGTCCTGAGCTGTCAAGCCTTACTTTCCTGTCAGTGCCTAAGCCAATCAGTGCCACCCCAGAGCAAAGTCCACATATATTCAGCATAAGAAGTTGGTTGGCTTACCTCAGCCAAGCAGAGTATCTAGCTATTGTAGTCAAGGCGTATACTTGGGAACACTACTTCCTTCCTTCCCCTGGATGCCTCCTCAACCCATACCTTGGAAAGATCTCTCCTCCTGGAGACTTCTTGCCTTGGTGCCTCTCTGAACTGTTCCACACTAGGACATATGAACTCCCCTCTGCCCGTGTTCTGCCCCCTTGACTCAGCAGGGTTGTTTCACCTCCCCTAAGGTACCTGACTCTTGAGCTAGCGCCTCCTGCTATACAGTGGTGCAACTGCAGTATCAGTGTGGGGAGTGCTGTTTACTATCCCACTCACTCCTTCACAAGCCATTACCAATCAGGAGCTGCGTGTCAATGCAGCTCCTGATTGGTAAGGCCCGACTTTAGTGCAGGAAGAGGCAGTCAGAGCATACCACGAGTGATTTCCTTTACTCGCCGGTGCTCAGGCTGCTCTCTCCTGCCGCTCCGGCTGCCCTCTCCTGTCTCCCCTGCTGAAAACCGTATTCGCGTTTTTTCAAGATTCACGGGGGTTCCTAAAACGGAACCCCCGCGAATATCGAGAGAGTACTGTAAAGATTTTACCTAAGGACCAACCAAAAGATGTAAAAAATGCCCATGATCTAAGAAATGGAACATTTACCTTGACAAGCTCCACTGCGGATGTTAGGAATGAAACCACGACGGCACGGCTGGGGCTGCGCAGGGCATATCTCACAAGGGTGACCCCAGGCACGCCCAATTGTAGCACAACAAAGTGTTTTTGTGCAAACAATACCCGTGACCTGGCCCTGGCACATCTGATTGCTGACCTTAGTAAAGCAAGGACCCGTCCTGTAGTCTGTAAAACAAGAACACATAGGAGAAAATCAAATTAATTTTTAATAGTTTGTTCTATTTTTGATTGAAAACCTTTTATTTTTTTAAATCCTCAAAGCAGGTTCCAATTAAAAACAAAGCACAATCCCATAAGGCACACAATAATTTATAACATAGTGAAAAAGAACATAAAATAATTGACAGAAAGTCCATATTTAGGCTTGGTTTATAGAAAAGCACTTATGCCTGGGAACTGTGACTAAATTTAGGCATGGTTATTTGCACCAAGGAAAACGTGTACCTAAATTGAAACGCGGAGGTTCTAATTCTGTAATTATGCACGTAATTTAAACACCCCCCACGATCTGCCTATGATCCACCTGTTTCCATGCTCTCTTTTTTGACTCGGGCCTAAATTTACATACCTGTACATAACCCTTAATTGATTCCAATTAACACCAATAATTGCTTGTTAAAATGTTAATTATCAGCACTAATTAGTTTGTTATTCAATTAAATTGTGTACGCAATTTGGGTACAATACCAATTTTGGGCAAATTTTGTAGAAGTAGAGGGTTTATGTCTGCAAGCAGTTTTCAGCTACAGACTTTACACCAGTTTTGACACTAAACTTAAGCATGTAATTTCACTTGAAAAATTGCTCCAAAAAACTGCATATGTAGGGGTCTTTTTACAAAGCTGCAGTAGAAAGTGACCTTAGCATGCCCCGACGCAGGTCTTTCCTGCATGCTAAAGCCATTTCTACTGCAGCTGGAAAATGGCTGATTTTCCATTCCGAATTAATGACCGTGTGGTAATATTACCATTAGCATGCGACCATTAACAAAAATTAGTGCATGAGCCTTTACCACCACCTATTGCAGGGGTAGGCAATTCCAGTCCTCGAGAGCCAGAGCCAGATCAGGTTTTCAGGATACCCACAATAAATATACATGAGATAGATTTGCATCTCAAGGAGGCAGTGCATGCAAATCCATCTCATACATATTCATTGTGGATATCCTGATAACCTGACCTGTCTCTGGCTCTCGAGGACTGGAATTGCCTACCCCTGGACCTATTTCAAAGGCAGTAAGGGTTCAAGTGCTAATCAGTATGAGGCAATGCCTATGCATTAACTGATCAGTGCAGAAACTGCCACTCCACACACCCCAGTCATACTCCCTTGGGCAAAAAATAAAAGACATTTTTTTTTAAATCTGTGCAATGCATGCACATTTCAAACTTATCACAGGGCACCTCACAGGAAATCTTTTTATGCTGTAGTAAAAGGACCCCATAGTGATACACATTACTTTTTATATATAAGTGAAAAACCCTCCCTTTCTTTGTCTCCAGTATGCCTCTTCAAGTCAGGGGGGAAATAACATGTAGTCCTCATGAGCCCAGAGCTGTAGGAGGCCCAGGACCTCTGCCATGTGATATAGCATCTCCCCCCCTCCTTCCAGTTGGTTCCAGACTCTTCTGGGCTGCCAGTCAGCATCTATTTAGGAAACCAGCATTAAGCAGTAACAGCCATAAACCATGAAGTGCTTGTGGCAGGCACGAGTTGTAGCGCTTTAGGAAAGCTGCACCCTGGTTCTTCTCCTGCTCAGTGGGGTCACTGTTCAAAGCACCAGCACTGCTAGTCTAGGCAAGTACTGAGAGGGGAAGGGAGGGTTGGGGGCTGGGAAGCTGCTGGACTAAGAAAAATAAAGGGAGAGCTGCTACTACACCGGGAGGGGACGGTTGGAGGCTGGGAAGCTGCTGGACTAAGGAAAATAAAGGGAGAGCTGCTACTGGACCTGGAGGGAGGGACGGAGGGAGAAGGAGAGATGCTGCTGGGAGAGGAAGAGGGGAAGGGAAGAGAGTTGTTGGATAGGGGGAGGAGGGAAGGGAAAAGGGGTACTGCTGGACATGGGATAAGGAGAAAAGGAAGGCTCACAATCTATCTAACGTACCTGGGGCAATGGGGGGATTAAGTGACTTGCCCAGGGTCACAAGGAGCAGCATGGGTTTGAATCCTCTTATGATTGCTATAATTCTAGGGTTGAATATTCTCACCATAAGCATAGCACTATTCCACACATAATTTTTCCCATAGTTTGAAGCAGGAGCAGATCGATAATGATCTAGGCCCCCGGGCAGTAAGGTTCCAGCATATGTTTTGGAAACAAAGTAACAAAAAAAAACTGTGGCAGTAGCTATCAGTGTCCCGATCCCTTCCATACTCTCCCGTAGGTGGCCCAGACAGAAGAAAACCGGTTGCAAAGCCTGCGCAGGCGATCTGAATGACTTAACCAGTCCCAACTCCCTCTGATGTTCACTTGGGGGGCAGGACTGGCCAAAAGCCATGCAAAGTGCCTATCAGCTGGCTCTATGACTGTTTTTCTTCTGTCTGGGCTGCCGATGGGAGAGTACGGAGGGGATCGGGGCACTGGCAAGTACTACCAGAGAGGGAAAACTGCTTGAGTACCTGAATAAATGCATGTAAACCATTCTGAGCTCCCCTGGGAGAACAGTATAGAAAATTGAATAAATAAAAATATAAACCAAAAAAAAAACCTTGCTACAAAGCAATGAATATATGTAAACGACCCTATTGGCTTACTTATGAATTCTAATCTCTCAAAAGAGTGTACAATTAATGGTGTAAATACACCCTCAGCAGTCTAAATCGTATGCCATTCATAAGGCTACACCAGAAATAGGAGGAAAAAGCCTTAGAACTCCTCCAGTGCCCTCCAGAGATCGGGCATTGCATGTGTGGGGTAAAGAGCATGTCACTGACAAAAAAAACTCCTTTTCTTTGTTGAATAATAAACAAATAGCCTTTTTAATGCAAGAGACAAATCTAATGTTTCAATTGCATATAGACATTATTGAAACAATGAAGGACACTGTATTACTTATCTAATATTGTGGATCCCTGCATTGCATAGGGTTACCATAAAGTTCCAGAAAAAAAGAGGATGGATTGAGACATCTGGGCTTTACTTCTATTGCTTTCAGTGGAAGTAAAACCCAGATGTCTCAATCCGTTCTTTTTTTGGAGCCTTATGGTAACCCTAGCTATGCATGTAATTTAACTCGCATATAAAGCAGGCAATCTGTTTTCTATATGAAATTTTATAGAAAACTTTTCCATGTTAATGCACTGCTTTGCCCTTTGGCACAGCTTTGAAAATAACCCTATTTAGGAGAGCAAATAATTCCTCCATCTGAATAAGCCCTTTCACAAAACTACACCACCAGACAAATATCTAGAAGCGAATGTTAACAAGGCTTCAGTATCAATAATTTGACCCATGCATGACAAGGCATTTCCAACTCTGCTCTTGACAGAAACGTAGAACTTTCACTGGTACATTACCAAAAAAAAAAATCATATGAGGGGCCGTTGAAAAGTTCTCGGCCCAACCAATAAAGTTGGGGCAGTCTCCATCAAGGGCTATACACTTAGTCCAGTGATTTTCCACTTTTTTCATTCTGTCAGAAAAATACAGAAGAACAAAGTGGAAATCGTTGGACTAAGTGTACAGCCCTCAATGGAGACTGCCCCAGCTTTGTTGGTTGAGCTAAGAACTTTTCAGTGGCCCCTCGTACAAATATTTCAGAATTGCAATGATAAGAGTATCCAGAGCATTCTATTGCTGCTGAGGTTTACCTGCAAAAAGTATCTTCCATGAATGCCCTGGATTATGGAAAAACAAGAACAGAAAATGTAGAGCTTGATCTCTAGAAAAGTTGCCAAATAAGTACCCTTTAATCGTAAACCATACACTCCGCTCAAGAATGTTACAGCAAGATTTTTTTTTAATATACCAGCATTTCATTAACTGGTAATTGAAATTACCACCCTATCCAATAAATTGATATAGAAAAGGAATAGTTGGAGTAAGTACAGTAACAGCTTCTAGAAGGAGCAGCGTCTCCATATGGGTTCAATTTGCTCACACTATGACAGGAATGAACCTCAATCCTACTTGCATTGTGCCAGTGAGAGCTTCCTGGAGTTCAAAAGATATAACTTGTATAAGCAATCTATTCAGGTTTTTACATCAGAGACTGTAGCACCAATACAATGAAAAATATTTCTGTATCATCCTGCCACATTTTCTTAGTCTCTGACTCCATTCCTTGTACTTGAAGATCTCTCTGCACAAGTCACAGAATAAGCACTTGGAACTGACACCTTTATAATCAATGATCTTCTGTTTTTTTCTTTTCCTTTCCACTATGTCTGGTTTTCTAATATCCATAGTCTAACCCAGGGGTGGGCAAACTTTTTGACTCATGGGCCACAATGGGTTCTTAAATTTGCCAGAGGGAACGGGCAACCGGGGGGGGGGGGGGGGGGTGGGGGGGACGGCGTATTGCAACCGGGGGGGGGAGGGTTCCTGATGCACCACAGAATGATGATGGTAAGAGAAAGGGCTAAGGCAGAAAGAACCCCCCCACACAAAAAAAAAAAAAATGGCAGACTGTTGTCTCTGGTTTCTGCTTTCATCTTCTTTTCACTCTTTCTTCCAGCGTCTGCCCTCTCTGTCTCTTCAATCGATCATCTGTCCCTTCTATCCACTGTCTGCCCTCTCCCCCATCCATATGGTATCTGCCTTCTTTCTATGCCCCTCTCCCCTTTCCATCCAGCCTGCGCCCCCCCCCTCTCTCGTTTTTACATGATTCATTCCAGCTTCCCTGCTCTCATTTTTATCTCTCCTATACCAGATCTAGAATCTTTGTCCCTCTCTCCTTATTTCTCTGCTGACTCCCTTCCCAGCATCAATCTCTCTCTTTCTCATTCCTTTGTCTCTTCCCTTTCCCTCATCTGATCTCTCCATTCCACCCTGACCCCTTCTCCTCCTCTAATCTCCCTACCAGCTGTTTCCTTCCTTTTCTCCTTATCCCATGTCCAGCAGTACCCCTTTTCCCTTCCCTCCTCCCCCTATCCAACAACTCTCTTCCCTTCCCCTCTTCCTCTCCCAGCAGCATCTCTCCTTCTCCCTCCGTCCCTCCCTCCAGGTCCAGTAGCAGCTCTCCCTTTATTTTCCTTAGTCCAGCAGCTTCCCAGCCTCCAACCGTCCCCTCCCGGTGTAGTAGCAGCTCTCCCTTTATTTTTCTTAGTCCAGCAGCTTCCCAGCCCCCAACCCTCCCTTCCCCTCTCAGTACTTGCCTAGACTAGCAGTGCTGGTGCTTTGAACAGTGACCCCACTGAGCAGGAGAAGAACCAGGGTGCAGCTTTCCTAAAGCGCTACAACTCGTGCCTGCCACAAGCACTTCATCTGCTCAGGCACGAGGCCTCCTCTCAGCCATTTGCGACGCACGACCGCGCCACCTGCTAAACCATGCTGAACGGAAATCGGCAGTGACGCTCGCGCTCCTTCCACAAACCAGTCGCTCCGCCCCTTGTGCGGCATCTCACACCTGCCACAAGCAGTGATGCTCACGCTCCTTCCACATACCAGTCGTGGAGAAGGGCTGAACGGTCAGGGGGCCGGTTTAAACATCTAAACGGGCTGTAGTTTGCCCATGTCAGGTCTAACCTATGAGCCAACCCGCATGTGTAATTTCATTTTATTTGGATTGAATGCATGTCTTTTCTTTAGTTGTTTATTTGTAAGACTTATTTTAATGTTGATAGGATTGTGGCCAGAGTGAGACAGGTTTAAACATAGTTTGATTCTGCTGTCTACTTTAATCCCTTTGGCAGAATATTTTAGATTTCATAAACAGGGATATTTCAAACATACAGTTTGGGGGGGCATCTGGTGGCTGGAGGGAGTGAAGGGATTTTGGCAAACCTCTGTGCAAATCATTTCCATGGAGACTTGTTGGAACATCAATCGCTGTTCCAGAGACGGCCAAAACATTGGCCAACAGCGACTCACACGGTCTTAACGACCGTGTTTTGTACATCTAGCCCTGGGTCTGGGACAACCAGGGAAAAGCTAGTAAATTGATTTTCTTTTCCTTTCTATGCATGACCTCGTTTTGTCTTCCTTGTGCTCAGTCCTCCATAGCCCCTGGTACGTTAGATAGATTGTGAGCCCACCAGGACAGATAGGAAAAATACTTGAGTACCTGACTGTAAAACCGCTTAGATAACCTTGATAAACGGTATATAAAGCACCTAATAAACTTGTCTTCATTTTGCTTGTTTCATATATGTTTTGGACTGTTCTTATGTTAGTTTTTATTGCCTTGATTTTATATTGTAAACCACATAGATATTATTTGATATGTGATACTTTAAATAAATCTGAAACCTGAAACTTGAAGAAAGAGTAACTAGATAAGCAGCATAGTTCTGCTGTGTGGGTAGCACATGCTTTGTTTTCAGTCCTGGACTATTTTTTAATTGAAGAAAGCTGATTCTTCAATTGCTGACTCATGCCTGGACTTTCTGCTGGATTTAATTTTCCAGCTTCATTGCTTTAGAGTTCTTGGGCTCCTTACATGCCAGATTCACTGCTGCCAGCATTGCCAGAAAATGCTAGAAAGGAGCAAAGCTGATAAGCTGCTACAGCTGTGTCAGCTTCAAACAGCCTGTCAGAAAGTAAGGAATGAGATTGAAGTGCAGAACAGGACAATTTTCAGATAATATGCATTTTCTCCCCAAAATGGATAAGGGCCCAGCAAACTCCCTCCTCCCCCCCCCAAATCCCTTGATATTCAGCCTTCAGTGGTCAGCAGTTTTAAAGCCGCTGATTTTCGCAACCTGAATCTATCTCAGATATTCAATGCTGGGGCCATGTATCGGAACCAGTACTAAATATTTAGATCCAGTTGCCAACCCAGAAGTTAAGCAGGTGCTGGCCAATATTAGGTGCCAGCCCTCGCACTGCTGCCTTTTTGTGTGGTCTTATCTGCCCGCTTAAATCCTATTGAATATCTACCTCTCAATTTTTCTAAATTGGAGTTTCTGTCCAATGGATCTATGGATGAAGTTTTTCACTGTATAAATACCTTCAAAAGGGTAGGGATTATGGGTGACTGCAGGACTGCAGCAGACTAGATGACCCAGGGATAAAGTACAGCTGAGCTCAGGAAGCCATAAGAAAATTATTCATTAAAGCTCTGATTCCATTAAGAGTTTTTCTCAGAGTAAATCATACAAATGGGCACTGTGTTACTGGATAAAAATCAAAGATTAAAAAAATATACAAAATCAGATTTCTTTTTTTAAATAAAATGCTTTTTTTGAGGAAACACTGCTGGATAAAGGGTTTGACAGAGAAATGGATCATTGTGCAACAGGTCTAGAGGGTAAAATTGTTAACCTCTTGATTGGTAGAATAATGTCCACAATGGTCCTGTTTTATGTGCTTGTATAACAACAGAAGAAACAGATGTCTTTCTTGCAGAAACAATTGATACCTCAGGAAATGCACATACAGCAGAATATTTACAGGAAGTAGCAGCAAAAACTATAATTAAACGTGAACGAAAATTAAAATGTCTAGTACGTAGTTTAGTTGCAATGCTGCAAAAGTATGCAAGATGAGACAAACCCCCTCTTTTACTAAGATGCGCTAACCAATTAGAGTGCGCTAAACGCTAACGCATCCATAGACTAACATGCACGCATTAGCATTTAGCACATGCTAAATCGATTAGCGCACCTTAGTAAAAGAGGGCCAAAATTTAGAAAAGCATGAAGAGAATACCAAACAATGCTCATTTGCTGCACCTCCTAGCCAAAGATTTCAGTGTCACAGAAATAAAGACTAATGTAATTGAAATTGCTCAATACCTCTATAACAATCACTTTGCAGCAGCAGCTCTGAAAAGAATGGTGGAATCAAAATAATGTTCCCACAAGATGTTAAATGAAACTCTGTTATGGACTGTTTTGAACAGTATATCAAGAACTGGCCTATTCTGATCGCAGTTTGTGAACAAAATCGAGAGAGAATAGATGACACTATTACAGTCAAAATTTTCAACATTGGGCTTATGAAAAATGTTGAAAATATGATGAGAATCCTGAAACCCATCTCTGAAGCTTTACACAAAATACTGGAAAATAGATGTTTTATTGATGATGCTGTTGAAATTTGGAAGAAACTGAGTGAGCACTTAGAAACAGAACTGCACAATGACAGAATTAAATTACAACACTGTACACTCACACTAAAGATGGCACTATTTAAATCTGTTTCATTTATGGTTGGGAATCATATAACACAACTCTCCAATACTTTACCCAACTTCCAAAATATCCAGTGTTCTCCTCCGTAGAATTACAAATTGTTAAACATACTTTCATATATTTCAAATGTAACAAAATGTGGCCTCAGGTACACCTCCTCCACCCTCAGTAGTGTTCAATATTGGTGGGAATACCGGTGTTTCCATTCCTCATTGGCTCACATTCTTTTTTTGCAATTATTTAAGTAAACTTTTTTAAACTTTTTAACTTTTTTATCCACCGTGCTCTTTTTAGAAGTTTCCTTGAGATTTTTCTATTTAAAAATGTTCAAATAAATTATATACTTAGCTTATCATGCTACTGGGTTATATGATCCGACATGTTTCGCAACAATTTGCTTTATCAAGGATCCCATAAGAACATAAGAACTGCCATCTCCGGATCAGACCTTCAGTCCATCAAGTCCGGCAATCCGCACATGCGGAGGCCCAGCCAGGTGTACACCTGGCGTAATTTTAGTCACCCATATCCCTCTATGCCTCTCATAAGGAGATGTGCATCTAATTTGCTTTTAAATCCTAGAACGGTAGATTCCGCAATAACCTCCTCTGGGAGAGCATTCCAGGTGTCCACCACTCGTTGCGTATAACCTCCTCTGGGAGAGCATTCCAGGTAGTTTTCAATGCTTTATATCATACTAAACAAACTCAACCCAAACTCCTAATATCTTCCACCTTATCACACTAACCCCCATCAGTGCTTACCAGAGACATCATTTACCTTGACTTCCAAAAAGCCTTCGACAAGGTACCACACGAAAGACTGCTAAGGAAGCTATGGAACCACGGGGTGCAAGGGGTGATCCACCGATGGATCAAAAACTGGCTGGCGGACAGGAAACAGAGGGTTGGAGTAAAGAGCCATTACTCAGATTGGAAATGGGTCATGAGCGGAGTTCCACAGGGGTCGGTGCTGGGACCGCTTCTGTTCAATATATTTATTTACGACCTGGAGGCCGGAACAAAATGTGAGGTTATTAAATTTGCGGATGACACTAAACTATACAGCAGGGTCAAAACCATGGAGGACTGCGAAGACCTCCAAAAAGACCTGACAACACTGGAAGAGTGGGCCAAAAAATGGCAAATGAGCTTCAACATAGGGAAATGCAAGGTCATGCATGTTGGGAAAAAGAACCCGATGTTCACTTACAAGATGGGGGGATCACCGCTAGGGGTGAGCAACCTTGAAAGAGACCTGGGAGTGATGGTAGACACAACATTGAAGGCGTCGGTGCAGTGCGCCACAGCCTCAAGGAAAGCAAACAGAATGTTGGGTATCATTAAGAAAGGTATCACGACCAGAACGAAGGAAGTCATCCTGCCACTGTATCGTGCAATGGTGCGCCCACACCTGGAGTACTGTGTCCAGTACTGGTCGCCGTACCTCAAGAAGGACATGGCGGTACTTGAGAGAGTCCAGAGAAGAGCAACTAAGCTAATAAAGGGTATGGGGGACCTCTCATATACTGACAGACTGAAAAAGCTTGGGCTTTTCTCGCTGGAAAAGCGACGACTTAGAGGAGACATGATAGAAACCTTCAAGATCATGAAGGGCATAGAAAAAGTGGACAGGGACAGATTTTTCAAACTATGGGGAACCACAAGTACAAGGGGGCACTCAGAGAAATTGAGAGGGGAAAGGTCTAGAACAAATGCCAGGAAGTTCTTTTTCACCCAGAGGGTGGTGGATACATGGAACGCGCTACCGGAGGATGTGATAAGCAGAAGCACGCTACAGGGCTTCAAAGAAGGTCTGGACAGGTACCTGGAGGACAAAGGGATTGAGGGGTACAGATAAGAGTAGAGGTAAGGTTATAGGGATAGGATTAGAGGTAAATTGTAAAATTAGTCAGAGACCACTGTTCAGGCAGTGGGCCTGATGGGCCGCCGCGAGAGCGGACCGCTGGGCGAGATGGACCTCTGGTCTGCCTCAGCGGAGGCAACTTCTTATGTTCTTATGTTCACTGTGTCCACCATCTTACTCAAAGTTTTTTGCAAGATGGGGGCGGCTCACTTAAGAGATCCTTTAATAGTACTTCCTCCAGTGACTAACGCCCCTCCCCCATAGAGGAACTAGATCAAAGTGGCCCATTCGACCTCAGGATTTAGGCCGTTTGGAGCCACCGTACAAAATCGGTGAATCCAACCCTGCTCTTTAAAGTTTAAAACTTGCTCTATATTACCCTCCATCCCCCCTCCACGTCATTTCATATCATCAACTGTGTGCTGCTTACATGTCCAATGGTGTACCGATGGTGCTTGCTTATTCTGGGTAACTATACGAGATTTATGCTCGTTCAATCTGGTTTTCACTGTCCTACTGGTGCGTCCTATATATATATATCAATAAACAGGGGCAAACAATGTCAGAACATGTCGGATCATATAACCCAGTAGCATGATAAGCTAAGTATATAACTTATTTGAACATTTTTAAATAGAATAATCTCAAGGAAACTTCTAAAAAGAGCACGGTGGATAAAAAAGTTTACTTAAATAATTGCAAAAAAAGAATGTGAGCCAATGAGGAATGAAAACACCGGTATTCCCACCGATATTGAACACTACTAAGGGTGGAGGTGTACCTGAGGCCACATTTTGTTACATTTGAAATATATGAGAGTATGCTCAGTCTTCACCTGTGAAGCACCGGGAGCTGGTCCACAGCTTCAGATGGGAGACAGCCAGAATGACCCGTTTCTGGACTTCGAGTTTACGCCCAGTAGCGTCTACTACGAACTATCAAGACTCAAGGTGAACAAAGCCATGGGACCGGACAACCTACATCCCAGAGTGCTCAGGGAATTGAGAGAGGTCCTGGCAGAACCACTATCTGTTCTTTTCAATCTTTCCCTACGCACAGGAAGAGTCCCCTTGGACTGGAAAACCGCCAACGTTATCCCACTCCACAAAAAGGGCTGCAGAACAGAGACGGCAAACTACAGACCGGTGAGTCTCACATCTATAGTGTGCAAGCTCATGGAAACACTGATCAAACAAAATATTGATACAATCCTAGACGAGGAAAACCTACGTGATCCCCACCAGCACGGATTCACCCAGGGCAGATCCTGCCAATCTAACCTAATCAGCTTTTTCGACTGGGTTACTAGACAATTGGATGCCGGAGAGTCATTGGATGTGGTATATCTAGACTTCAGTAAAGCTTTTGATAGCGTCCCACACAGAAGGTTATTGAACAAGCTGAAGTCGATAGGATTAGGGGACACTCTAACTACATGGGTTGAGGATTGGCTGAGTGGTAGACTTCAGAGGGTGGTGGTAAACGGTACCCCATCCAAAACGTCAGGCGTGATCAGTGGAGTGCCACAGGGGTCGGTCTTGGGCCCGATTCTATTCAACTTATTCATAAGAGATATGACCCAAGGACTTAGAGGAAGGGTATCACTGTTCGCCGACGACGCCAAACTTTGCAACATAGTAGGTAAAAACACCATGCCTGATAATATGACACAGGATCTACTGCTGCTGGAACGGTGGTCAGCAACATGGCAGCTAGGCTTCAATGCTAAAAAGTGTAAGGTAATGCACCTGGGAAAGAAAAACCCGCACAGAACTTACATACTAAATGGTGAGACCTTGGCCAGGACCACGACGGAACGAAATCTAGGGGTGATCATTAGTGATAACATGAAGGTTGCAAATCAAGTGGAGAAAGCTACCTCCAAGGCAAGGCAAATGATGGGTTGTATTCGTAGAGGTTTTGTCAGCAGGAGACCTGAAGTTATGATGCCGCTGTACAGGACCATGGTGAGGCCTCACTTGGAGTACTGAGTTCAATTCTGGAGACCTCACTACCGGAAGGATGTTCAGAGAATCGAGTCGGTTCAGCGAATGGCCACAAAGATGGTCTGGGGGCTCAAGGATCTCACGTATGAAGAAAGACTGAATAAACTGAGGCTGTACTCACTTGAGGAACGGAGAGAGAGGGGTGATATGATTGAAACGTTTAAGTACATCACGGGCCGTATCGAGTTGGAAGAAGATATCTTCTACCTCATGGGACCCTCGACCACCAGGGGGCATCTGCTAAAAATCAGGGGAGGGAAGTTCCATAGCGACTCCAGAAAATACTTCTTCACTGAAAGAGTGGTGGATCATTGGAACAAACTCCCACTGCAGGTGATTGAGGCCAACAGCGTGTCAGACTTTAAGAGAAGGTGGGATATTCACAGGGGATCCCTAGGGGAGTGAAATCAGAGGGCGGGTATTTGGAGTGGGCAGACTTGGTGGGCTATAGCCCTTTTCTGCCGTCTTTTTCTATGTTTCTATGTTTCTATGTTTCTATGTTTAACAATTTGTAATTCTACGAACGCTGGATATTTTGGAAGTTGGGTAAAGTATGGGAGAGTAGAATTAAATTACAAGCATTAAAAAAACAAATGGGAGAAGCATTGTCTCCAGCTCATTTTCTTGCAAATATTATTAATATCCGATATCAGGGTCAAACCTTAAGGTCTGGATTCTGTAAACAGCGCCGTTATCAGTGATCGACTTAAAAAGACCACCGATCGTTTGTCAATCACACTTTGAGTAAGATGGTGCCATCTACAGAATTGCAGTTACATGAAAGGTAGGTACCAGAAATGCAGGAAAGGGTCTTCAAGGCCTACATTTCTGGTGCCTATCTTTCATGAGAATCGCATCCATGGAGGCAACTTACGATACCTAACGCCAACTTCTGCTGATGACCACACCTACAGAGGTGTTAGGTGTCATAAAGCGCTTCCGTAGTCGTGATAACAATGCTCCTTTTGGAGACACCCTTAGGCGCCTCCATTTTTTTTAAATGGCATTTTACTACAGTTCAATGTCTCAGCAGCATTTGATACAGTCAACCACACTGCTGCTAAATAGACTAGCTGAAATAGAAATCTCAGGAATGGTATTACAATGGTTCTAAGGATTCCTGTAGATAAGACGCTACAGTGTGCTGAAAGATGCAGCCTTCTCTGACTACTAGTCTCCACCATGTGGAGTACCACAAGGATCTCCCATCTCACCACTATTATATAATATATTCATTATCACATTGAACTCAATAAGCCGCAGATATGTCTTTCTACTAATCCCTGCAAGTCTGAACCAAGCACGCATGACTTCAATATTGTCCAGAACATTAACTAAAGTGCAAGAATGTGAGGGGAAAAATCATCTCAACCTAAACACTGAGAAAACCAGACTATTATGGTTTGGGTGACACACACACATACCTAATCCCATCTACTATTACTCTGACAACTGGAACCAGCTTCAACATTGAGAAAACCTCCAAAGTCACTTTAGATAGCTTGTTAAGTTTTGAAGATCATGTTAACAACTTAGTCTGAAAATCCTTCCTTTTAAGAAGGGTAAGACCATATTCCTTTCAACAGCACTATGGGATACTAGTGCAGTCAACAATATAGGGCTCCTTTTATCAAGCCGCGCTAGTGGTTTAAAACACTTAATAGCGCGCATTAAACTGCCGGCCGTGCTAGCTGCTACCACCTCCTCTTGAGCAGGTGGTAGTTTTTAGGCCAGCGCGGGGGTTAGCGCGTGATGAAAAGTCGCGCGCGTTAACCCCGCTTGATAAAAGGAGCCCAAAGTCATTACTAGATTAATGCAATGCTCTACTCTCAGGTTTCTTCATGAAATTAATGGAAAAAAACCCAACAGATACAAAAACACTGCTGCAAAACTCATATACTAGAAATCAAGATTTGATTGCGTCACACCACTGTTTATAGAACTACATTGGTTACCGATATAAAATAAAAGAAAAGAATTCAAACTACGCCGATTAGCATTTAAAACACAATACAGTGATGTCCCTAATACATCCCCAAATTTACTGAACTATTAGGGAGATCTGCAGACCAAAATAACTCTAACAAGGTGACCCCCATCATTCCCAACTCTGAAAGATATAAAATACAAGATATCTCACAGCAAATAAGTCAGCTACCAAATAGCAAAAGAGTGGAACTCGCCATCGAAATTTGCACACCCACAGTATACACACTGTTTCACATAAATCTAAAAGAATGGCTTTTTTAAGAAATCCCTACCGGAGATCCAAAGAGACTCAGATTAACAAGTCGCCTGAAACAAAAACAATGGGCTCCTTTTATCAAGGTGTGGTAGGAGGGGTTTAACGCGTGGAATACCACGCGTTAAGCCGCCTGCCGCGCTAGCCGCTAACGACTCCACTGACGAGGCGTTAGTATTTTGGCTTGCTGCAGGGGTTAGCGCGTGATGAACGCGCTAACCCCCGTAGCGCACCTTGATAAAAGGAGCCCAATGTTAATGGTCAACTGCTATGTAGATATAATTTGGTAACAATTTCACAACTTTCCCCTCTTTTACTAAGGCGATTTAGCGTGCGCTAAATGCTAACGCGTCCTTAGACTATAATGGACGCGTTAGCATTTAGCACACGTTAAATCAGCTAGTGCGCCTTAGTAAAAGGATCCCTTTATGTAGCATGTATAATACTTTTTAACATATTTAGCTTTATACAAAATTCTATGTAACAATATGTTGCCTGTAACCCACCTAGAACTCTAATTAATGAAGATTTGGTGAGATACAAGATTGTATATAATATAACTGATTTGGGTGAATCTCTTCATGAAAAGGCATATATTTTTTTGCACATATTAAGGTTCACTGTCTATTCATTCACATACTCATAGATTTATACCTTGCCTCTTATATATACACTAGCTGATGCCCCGGCGTTGCACGGGTATTTAATTATAGCAATAACACTGTAAATGGATTCAAATAAAGATACTTTATAGTGGTGAATGAAATTATTTTTTTACAGCTTAATAAAAAGTACAATATTCAAATTATAATGTGAAATATTTGACAAAATGAATACAATACAACTAACGCAAAACGTGATTATAAACAACATTTTTAGTTTCACCTCCTGGAGCAAGAACATATAAATTCTTGGGTGAACCCAGCCTTGAGCAAGCAACATAGAGTTGTGGGCCGCGAGACCCCCAGAACATATCACCCCAGGTAGTGAGGGATCTGCATACCAAGTTTCGTTCAAATCGGTCAAGCCGTTTTTGAATTACAGTGAGAATGGCAGCTTTTTACATTTTTTCCATTGACATGAATGGGTGAAATCAGATTTTCTGTTTGTAGCTCCGCCCACGTGTGCAGGTGGGCCGCGAGACCCCCCAGAACATATCACCCCAGGTAGTGAGGGATCTGCATACCAAGTTTCGTTCAAATCGGTCAAGCCGTTTTTGAATTACAGTGAGAATGGCAGCTTTTTACATTTTTTCCATTGACATGAATGGGTGAAATCTGATTTTATGTTTGTAGCTCCGCCCACGCTGCGAGACCCCCAGAACATATCATCCTAGGTAGTGAGGGATCTGCATACCAAGTTTCGTTCAAATCGGTCAAGCCGTTTTTGAATTACAGTGAGAATGGCAGCTTTTTACATTTTTTCCATTGACATGAATGGGTGAAATCAGATTTTCTGTTTGTAGCTCCGCCCACGTGTGCAGGTGGGCCGCGAGACCCCCAGAACATATCACCCCAGGTAGTGAGGGATCTGCATACCAAGTTTCGTTCAAATCGGTCAAGCCGTTTTTGAATTACAGTGAGAATGGCAGCTTTTTACATTTTTTCCATTGACATGAATGGGTGAAATCTGATTTTATGTTTGTAGCTCCGCCCACGCTGCGAGACCCCCAGAACATATCATCCTAGGTAGTGAGGGATCTGCATACCAAGTTTCGTTCAAATCGGTCAAGCCGTTTTTGCGTGATCGCGGCACATACACACATACATACACACATACATACCTCCGATTTTATATATATAGATAAGAACATGGTCAACAGGAAGATGCTGGACTGAGGAGCTAAGGCTGATTGAGAGCTACGTTTTAAAGGTGTATTTCCAGAACACTGCAAATATTTTTCAGTTTTAATATGTTACACTTTCCTCCAAATAGTCTCTCTCTTCTCTCAGATCTGCACCAAACCCTTTCCCCTCAATTTTTCCATTTTCTCTCAATTTCTTCTACCTCACTCCTCCTTATCCTTTTTTCCTCCTCCACACTCCCTCTGCGCCGGCACAATTTGATGTTTTATATTCGGGAGTAGGGAGTTTAATAGCACTTTCCCAGCTCCACTCCCTAAATCCCTGTTCCACTTTTCATTTCTCCTTAACCCAGCCTTCTATTTCTCCATACTACCCAGCAAGCTCCAATGCACTTTCCCCAGCCAGTTGCTGTTGAATACAGGTTTAGTTCATTCATCCCTTCACTGCCTCCCACTTCTCATTCTCCTCTACAGGTAAGACTGTCTTTCGTTGGTGGGTTTAACTCATCTTCAATTTATGGCTCCCTACTGACCACAGGCTTGGATCATTTCCCTGCTCTGCTATCCCTGGCTCCAGACATACTAGTGTTCTTGTATAACAGTTTAAGTTTTGCTGATTACCTTCCCCCCCCTTCCCACATTTTCAAGATTGGCTCAGTGCTGCATAACGCTACGAGAATTCCAACAAAGAGCCATATTCATGTCATGGCCTCCCTCAATGAGACCCTGTATTTTTCTGCATTTTAATTAGAATCTAAACTGTTCCTTTTCTGAAGGCATGAAATTTTGCTACCATCAAGCTTCTAACACTAGCCAAACATTACCCCCTGAAAGTCATATCTCGTATAATGTGCAACATAAAAATTAATTTACCTATTTTATTCATGGGAAGCATTTAGGTGAGAAAAGCTATATCAGCATTCCAGAGATTATTTTTCCAAGTGGGGATGGGAGGGATTGGGGAGTTGGTTTATACAGTTCTGGGATATGAGAGGAAGGGTTAGGATCTGACCAGAAACTCTTATGCAGGTCTTGTCTAATATTCAGAAGTGACACACATAAGTGTCTTATTTAGGTCCTAGTTGAATATTAGCATAGCAGGCATTAACCCCAGATATTCAGTGCTGGTGACCAGACATAACACTGTTGACCACCACAGGCTGAATATTGACTGGACTATTTCCCTGTATTCTCCAAGTCTGCAATATGTTTTCTCTCAATAATGTGGGTTACATGTTGAAAGTTAAATCAAACTGCCTAGCTATAAGGATAGTGATTAAATATAGCCAACTATCTTTAGCGCTAGGCAGAACATCCATGCTCCACTCTCACTCTACAATAGCACTATCCAGATAGCACAGCTGAAAATTCACAGGTTGAGGTTTTATACATATAGGCCCTGATTCTATAAACAGCATCTAACTCTTAGGCGCTGTTTGGCATGGTTATCAATCAACTGCTGGGCATCATTTATAGTTTCAAGTTTCAAGTTTATTAATATGTTTGATGAATCGCTTATTAAAATTACTAAGCGATATACAAAATCAAAATAGAGAATAATATAAAGAAACTAACATTTTAACAGTATACTTTCATAAAATACAAACATGAGTCGGGAGGGAAAGAGTAAAAGTTACAATTTTCAATTTTTGGTAGAAAAATGGAAAAAACAAGAGGGTAAGGGGTGGTTAAACCATAGCACAATTTGAAACCTCACTAAAAAATTTAAATATTAAAAGCATCTTTAAACAGATAGGATTTTAAGGATTTTTTGAATATTGCGACATCTTTTTCGTTTCTAATGTATTGTGGCAGAGCGTTCCACCATTGAGTTCCCATCACAGAGAACATGTCAGATCTTCTTATTCCTATAATTTTCAGAGAAGGAACTGAGAGGAGATTTTGGTCAGATGAACGAAGTAGGCGTTGAGTACTGTGTGGTATTAGTAATCTAGATATAAATTGAGGTTCGTTGAATGCTAGAGTTTTAAAAATAAGCAACATTATTTTAAAAATAATCCTATGACCGATTGGAAGCCAATGGGCGTCTATTAACAACGGTGAGACATGGTCATATTTCCTAGCATTGTATATTAATTTGATTGCAATGTTTTGTATTAACTGAAGTCTCCTTTTTTCTTTCTGAGTAATGTTAAGGAGAAGTGCATTGCAATAGTCAAGTTTTGCTATAATTAAAGAGTGAATTAATATCTTGATCGAGAAATTTGGCGATTGATCGAATCAGACGTAGTTTAAAAAAGCAATTTTTGACAGTAAGAGAAATGTGATCGTGATAAAGCAGTTTATCATCAATTATTACTCCAAGGATTTTAACAGAGGAAACTACCGTATTTTCACGCAAATAACGCGCACCCGTGTAAAACGCGCACACGGGTATAGTGCGCAGAAATCACGATGATATGTACAAAAACTTTTGTATACCGCGCTCACGGGTATACCGCGCATGATGCCCGACGCTCCTTTCGCCCGCCCTGACTTTCCGTGCGCTGTCCCGACTCTCCGTTCACCCCCCCTGGCTTCCGTGCACTGCCCTGACTTTCCGTGCGCTGTCCCGACTCTCCGTTCACCCCCCCTGACTTCCGTGCACTGCCCTGACTTTCCGTGCGCTGTCCCGACTCTTCGTTCACCCCCCCTGACTTCCGTGCACTGCCCTGACTTTCCGTGCGCTGTCCCGACTCTCCGTTCACCCCCCCTGACTTTCCGTGCACTGTCCCCCCTTGAAGTCCTGTCCCCCCTTGAAGGTCTGTCCCCATCCTGAAAGCCTGATGCCCCCCCCCCCCGACGTCCGATACATCCCCCCACCGGCAGGACCACTCGCACCCCCACCCCGAAGGACCGCCGACTCCCCAACAATATCGGGCCAGGAGGGAGCCCAAACCCTCCTGGCCACGGCGACCCCCTAACCCCACCCCGCACTACATTACGGGCAGGAGGGATCCCAGGCACTCCTGCCCTCGACGCAAACCCCCTCCCCCCAACGACCGCCCCCCCCCCAGAACCTCCGCCCGTCCCCCAGCCGACCCGCGACCCCCCTGGCCGACCCCCACGACACCCCCACCCGCCTTCCCCGTACCTTTGTGTAGTTGGGCCAGAAGGGAGCCCAAACCCTCCTGGCCACGGCGACCCCCTAACCCCACCCCGCACTACATTACGGGCAGGAGGGATCCCAGGCCCTCCTGCCCTCACCGCAAACCCCCCTCCCCCCCCAACGACAGCCCCCCCCAAGAACCTCCGACCGCCCCCCCAGCCGACCCGCGATCCCCCTGGCCGACCCCCACGACCCCCCCACCCCCCTTCCCCGTACCTTTGGTAGTTGGCCGGACAGACGGGAGCCAAACCCGCCTGTCCGGCAGGCAGCCAACGAAGGAATGAGGCCGGATTGGCCCATCCGTCCTAAAGCTCTGCCTACTGGTGGGGCCTAAGGCGCGTGGGCCAATCAGAATAGGCCCTGGAGCCTTAGGTCCCACCTGGGGGCGCGGCCTGAGGCACATGGTCGGGTTGGGCCCATGTGCCTCAGGCCGCGCCCCCAGGTGGGACCTAAGGCTCCAGGGCCTATTCTGATTGGCCCACGCGCCTTAGGCCCCACCAGTAGGCGGAGCTTTAGGACGGATGGGCCAATCCGGCCTCATTCCTTCGTTGGCTGCCTGCCGGACAGGCGGGTTTGGCTCCCGTCTGTCCGGCCAACTACCAAAGGTACGGGGAAGGGGGGGTCGTGGGGGTCGGCCAGGGGGGTCGCGGGTCGGCTGGGGGGGCGGTCGGAGGTTCTTGGGGGGGGGGGGCGGTCGTTGGGGGGGGGGGGGGGTTTGCGTCGAGGGCAGGAGGGCCTGGGATCCCTCCTGCCCGTAATGTAGTGCGGGGTGGGGTTAGGGGGTCGCCGTGGCCAGGAGGGTTTGGGCTCCCTTCTGGCCCGATATTGTTGGGAAGTCGGCGGTCCTTCGGGGTGGGGGTGCGAGTGGTCCTGCCGGGGGGGGATGTATCGGACGTCGGGGAGTCGGCCGGGCAAGAGGGCTTGGGCTCCCTCTTGCTCCGATCGTGGATGCGGGTGCGGGTGGGAGCGCGTGCGAGCGGTCGTTCGGGGTGGGGGTGCGAGCGGTCCTGCTGGGGGGGTGAATCGGGCGTCGGGCGGGGTGGGAACTATGTTTAAAAACTTTTGTATACCGCGCTCACGCATATAACGCGCGAGGGGTATGCGCGGTAGGTAAAAACGCGTATAACGCGCGCGTTATATGCGTGAAAATACGGTAGGTTAAGTGGAGTATTGTTGAGAATGAATGAGTTTATCAAGATTATATCTTTTTTTTCCATGTAAATAGCATTGATTTAGTCTTATTTATATTTAGTGCCAATTTGTTTGTATTGAGCCAGTTTTGTAATTGTTTCTAGTTTTTTGTTGATGGATGTAATATCATTATTATTTTCTGGGTCCTAGCGGCACTTAAGCAGTCTTGGGCACCAGCAGGCATTAAATTCTTAGGCGCAATGCCATTTAGGCTAGGGTTTTCTTGGCCTAAATGAGTGCACCTAAGGTAGAAGTCTACTGCCGCCTAACTCAATCCACGCCCAAATTCCACCCTGAATCTGCCCCTAACCACACCTACTTGCCCTGTAAGTGCTTCAGTGTAGACACCTACCTTGAAGTGGTAGGCGCCTACTGAATAAGGCACCTACTGGAAAATCAATTTTTTTTAAAAATCGTCTTTAAATTGATTCGTAATGGTGCTTTCAATTATCAGCGCCAATTTAAAAAAAAAAATTGGTTAGGTGCCTAGATTGGCTAGGTGTGCCAATCTAGGCACCTAACTGTAGGCATCTTTTATAGCATCAGGATCATATTCTGTACATGGTGCCAAACAATAGGCTACTTCAAATTAATTACCAGTTTTTTTTATTTCAATTTTTCAAATTTTTCAAAAATACCATTGTGCTTACTTGCCAATATTTCTCTACTCATGATATAAATGTTAATAATTATATATTAAAATTATTTCTTACTACTATTAAGTGCTCAGTCTCTAGTCTCCTGCAAAAGAGTCACGGTGAGATCGTTCCGGGACCATCATCACATTTATTGGCCCCTTGTTATATATTATATCTGATCTGAGAATGTTAAATATCCAGACTGTGCTTATATTCTGTATTTACTTATTATACTTTTCTAATAAATCAAGCACTTATCTTCCCCAGCATGGGTGATCGTTTTTTTCTGGCTCCGCAAGATTTCTTTTCCCATGTGATCATATAAATATAGGATTAAGGGTAAGCTAGATGCACATCTCCTTATGAGTTACAAAAAAGGAGGCAAAAAATGTCAATAAGGACTCTATGAGTGTGTCTATCAGCTAATCACTCCTAACAAACCAAACCACACAGGTACCAAATATCAATTGAAGAATAGGGGCGCTCTCAGTGTGAGGTTGTTAGCGACGGGAGAACAAACTCCAGCGCTTCCACTTACAAAGACGGAGGTGAATTACCCCGCCTGCACACCATCATCGGGCGTCCCTAGTGTGCAAAATCAACTGTGCAGAAATGCTAACAATACATAAGTCACAACAGTGAACAAGTGAAAGAGTGAATCAAACTGAAAACCCACTCATAGAGTCCTCCCCAGCCTAATCCCCAAGATACAAAATGAAACCACAGCCAACTTAGCTTTTAAAGCGAGCCAAATGAAGTCAATGAGCATTGCGGGAAACCAAGATAGTCATAGGATCAACCGGTTTCGGGTGAAACCCTTCATCAGGATCTTAAGGCTGGAGCAGAACCGGCTGGGAGGGAAGCAGGAGAGCCCGCAGAAGCAACTCCTTATGAGTGGCATAAAGTGATACGGGTAAGGGTAAACTAGATGTACATCTCCTTATGAGAAGCTTAGAGTGATATGGGGACTAAAACTATGCCAGGGTACACCTGGCGGGGCCTCCGCGTGTGCGGATCGCCGGACTTGATGGACCCAGGCTCTGATCCGCAGATGGCAATTCTTATGTTCTTATGTAAATGTGCAAAAGTGCTGATTGGTGAATTCTCTCTACTCCCCCCAAAAATAGGCACCTGGAAAAATCCACTCTCGGTGCTCTTCAATAAAACGTGCTCCAAGACAAGCGCCCTTTATTGAATAATGCTTAGCATAGATTTCTGCACCCAACTTTGAGTGTGAGGACTTACTTCTCCTGAAATCTGTTATAAATCCTGGCACACAAATTAGCCACAGATCTCCATTATTCTATAACACTGTGCTTAAATTGTGTAAATGCTCCTGCCCTACCATTGCCCCCTTCTGAGTTATATACAATCCAGTTTAGACACCCATTATTATAGAATAGTAGGGAGCCAGATCTGCACACCAATTAGAAAATAGTGCAAATTAAATGCTTGTTAAATCCAATAATGAAGTCATTGTAGCTCATTAACTATTGATTTAAGCGCAGATCTGGGATCCACACCCAATTTTGTGTGACCTTTATAGAATCCAGGGGATGGGAGCAATTCTATAACATAGTGCTTACAATTAGACACCCAGAGAGCATGTGTTAGGAGCCCAGTCTATATAAGAAAGTAGATGCCTTCTTTCCTTTAGTGATTAATAGAGTAACCATATATATATATATAGTAGCTGACAAATTCTATATAATCCGCTTAAAGTTAGGCACCTGCATTGGTATGCCTAACCAATGTAGGTGCCTAAATTGATAAATATGCTTAATTGGCACTGATAAATCAAAAATGTCACCCAAGAATGTCATCTCAGTTTTTATCAGGATCACATAATAATCTAAGTGAATTTCACTCAGTTGTTCAAAATTACTGCTATTTGAAACTGTTAGTAAAACCATTATGTGCTAATCATCCTACTGGAGCTATTGGTTTACTCTAAACCCCCACACAAACATATTGGCAGAAAGATTAGTTCATCAGCATAAAAGTGATTAAGATTTATTTTCAACTCCAGTATAACCATATATAATGGCTGAAGATACTGATTAAACAAGGGCGTTGACAGAGCAGAGCCCCGTAAGACTCCAGTTTAGTTTCACCCATTCTGAACTTTGAGAATGTATCTACACTCTTTGCATACATTTGTCATTTAAGAACTAGCTTCAATACAGTTGTTTCTATTCCCTCGTTACATAATTGCCAACTCGTTTTACTCTGACTGATCTCACGGCCTTTTCAAAACACAGGCTGTTGGATTTATAACAGGGCAATGTTCCTATACGTCAGTGGTCTCAAACTCAAACCCTTTGTGGGGCCACATTTTGGATTTGTAGGTACTTGGAGGGCCACAGAAAAAAATAGTTAATGCCTTATTAAAGAAATGACAATTTTGCATGAGGTAAAACTCTTTATAGTTTATAAAACTTTCCTTTAACAGTTAAAAGGAAAGATATATAAACTATAAAGAGTTTTACCTCATGCAAAATTGTCATTTCTTTAATAAGACATTAACTATTTTTTCTGCGGCCCTCCAAGTACTCTATTTTTTTCTGCAGCACTCACATTTAAAGTTCAATATCTTTTTTTTCTCAAAACTGGCACATTTCAATCACTAAATTGAAAATAAAATCATTTTCCTACCTTTGTTTGGTAATTTCATCAGTCTCTGGTTGCACTTTATTCTTCTGACTGTGCATCCAATACTTCTTCCCTTCTTTCAGCCTCCTGTATGCTTCCTCTCCTCCAGACCTCATTCCCTCCCCCAACTTTTTCTTTCTTTCTCTGTCTGTCTTTCTCTGATTCCGTGCCCCATTTTTTGCTTTGTTTCTGGTTCCCTCCTTCTTTCTTCCTTCCTCCGTGCCCCATTTTTTGCTTTTTTTTTCTGACTCCCTGTCCCCACCCCACCTTCTTTCTTTCTTTCTTCCTTCCTTCCTGCCCTCCCCCATGCCACCGCCGCCGCGGAATAGGCTGCTGCTGCTGCTATCGGGAACAGGCCATCTCCCTGCTTCTCATCTGCACGGGGCTGACCAACTCTCGCTGCCCGATGTCAATTCTAACGTCGGAAAGGACGTTCCGGGCAGCCAGGCAGCGATTGGCTAGCCAGAACGTCCTCTCGACGTCAGAATTGACGTCGGGCCGCCAGAGTTGGTCGGCCCTGCAGGGAAGAGAACAGTGGACCCCCCCCCCCCCCCCCCTTGGTACGCCACTGGAGCAGCAGCGTGTCTGGCCGGCTCGTTCGTTCAAAGCCGCGGGTTGCGGCTCCTTGCGAGATCCGCGCCTGTGTCTGAAGCCTCTCTGATGTTGTGATATCAGAGAGGCTTCCGATGCAGGAGTGGATAGCGCAAGGAGCCGCCAACCCGCGGCTTTGAGCGAACGAGCCAGCTGCTGCTCCAAAAGGAAGAGAATGATGGCCTCCAGACCACGGGCTGCAAATAAAACCTGGAGAGCCACATGCGGCCCATGGGCCGCGTGTTTGAGATCGCTGCTCTACGTATTCCACAAAATGAACCAGGGGAAACAAAACCACAAACTCAAAAGTATAGAACCAGAGTGGAATTGTCCCAATCAGAATGGTGCGCACCAAAGAAAGTGTCCTTCAACTCATCTGATCAATTCAAGTGCCTTTATTCATCCAAAGTCTCATAAATTCATCCAATGACTCAATGACCCGACATGCACATGTTTCGGCCTAACCGGCCTGCCTCAGGAGTCTTAAATCACTGCTGCTGCTGAATCGCTGAAGAGGGTAGGGAGACAGCTACCGTGTTTCCCCGATGGTAAGACACTGTCTTATTTTTTTTGGAAGGCCAAAATATGCTCTAGGGCTTATTTTTGGGGGGATGCCTTATTTACCCTTTCATGTCCCCTCTGTATCTCTATCCTTTCTCTCTCTCTTCTGCTCCCTCACCCATGAGTCCTGCATCTGGCCCTCTCCCTTCTACCTGCACCTGGCAACACCCCCCTGCTCCGCGGCTCTCTTCAGCAACTTGTCAGCAGCGGTGATCAAGACAAGCTACCGACATCGAGGCCTTCCCTCTACGAGTCCCGCCTTTGTGGAAAAAGGAAGTTGAAACAAGCGGGACTCGCAGAGGGTAGGCCCCGACGTCAGAAGCTTGTGTCGATCGCTGCTGCTGAGTTGCCGAAGAGAGCCACGGAGCAGGGGATGTGGCCGGAAGCAGGTAGAAGGGAGAGGGAGATAGGAAGGCTGTAGATCTCCGGAGCATGACACCGACCCCGGCCAAGATGATTTCTTTTTCAGGCGTGCATCTTACAAGTGCGGCGTCGCGGCGGGAAATAGCCATGCTGAGCAGTGAGCTCAGCACTACACAGATGAAAGCCTTGCTTGCTGATTGGTCCGGCGGCCGTGCCGCCGGACCAATCAGCAAGCAAGGCTTTCATCTGTGTAGTGCTGAGCTCACTGCTCAGCATGGCTATTTCCCGCCGCGACGCTGCACTTGTAAGATGCACGCCTGCGTGACACACTACCGGAGCCACGGCAAAGGTGGAAAAGAGCCGCATGCGGCTCTGGAGCCGCGGGTTGCCGACCCCCGCGGAAGACGGAGGGACCACACGGAGTCACCCACCGTACCACCCGATTCGGGTAAGCGCAGGTATCGGTGGGTGGCTTATTTGCGGGGGGGGGGGGGTGCCTTATTTTACAATTTTTTCTAAAAAGGGGGGGCTGTCTTATTTGATGGCCCTGCCTTATCATCGGGGAAACACGGTAGATGCAGGACTCACCAGGGAGCTGGGGGAGAGAAAAGTTACAACACTGTTGAAGTGACATTCACTGCTTTACATCTTTTAATTTAGCAGCCGCGTTTAGAGGGTGCGTGTATCTTTAAATATTGTACAGTTTTTCTAATACACACGTCGAAGACTCACAAGACTCCTGAGGCAGGCCGGTTAGGCCGAAACATGTGCATGTCGGGTCATTGAGTCATTGGATGAATTTATGAGACTTTGGATGAATAAAGGCACTTGAATTGATCAGATGAGTTGAAGGACACTTTCTTTGGTGCGCACCATTCTGATTGGGACAATTCCACTCGTTTCATATAAGTTAGACTTATTTAAAGTTACTTAGCTTTCAGCGTTTAAGCTTTAAGGTCATTCCCCTGAACGCCAACGCGTTTCGGATGTCTTTGTCAAGGCGACATGGGGAAGCTGAAATACCAAGAAACAAAACCATTAGGGTTAAGGCTTCCAACTAGACAAAAAAATTTTTAGGACAACCCAAACCCTCCCTTTATTCAGATGCATTACTTACATTTTTTGTGAACATACATAGCGAACCGCCAACCGGCTTAGAAAGGCAAGCCGCGGCGTACTGACTCAGAGAATTAAATACTCCTCCCAAATGACATTTCCGGGGGACCAACTACATTACCTCACAGAATTTAAAGGGACAAACCCCTACTTAAAACGGAGACAAACGTCTCAAAATTTTTTTTATTATTATTAAAGGGACAAGCCTCAAGACATACTTACAGGTCAGCTTGAGCTAACCAGTCCAATGATTCATTGAGCCCTTTAGGGGACATCGAGTCTAATATGAACATCCACCGGAGCTCACAACGGTTTAGCCTCCGGACAGTGTTCCCACCCTCCCACCCTACAATGATACGGTCCATAACACGCCACTTTAGAGTATGACCGCAGCTAGTCCAATGGCGGACCAGCGGAGAAGATTCAGTATGTGTGTGCACTCTGGATTTATGCTCGGTCAAACGGACCCGTATGGGACGAGTTGTTCTGCCCACATACAACTTGGGACAGGGGCACTGGATAACGTAAATAACGTTATCAGGATTACAGGTGGTATTATATTTAGTCTTATATATAACCCCTGTACTCAGATGAGTCCAGCATTCCCCCGAGATGGTATAACCACACCATTGGCATTGTCCGCATGGAAGGTGATTCCCACTCGAGGGCGGAGCTCTCTCCTGCAATTTGTGATGATTTAACATTTCACCCAAGTTTCTTCTTCTTCGATAAGAGCATAAAGGCTGATCATCTAAAGTGGGAATAACCAACCTGGGAATATGCCAATGTTTCTTCACAATTTTAGAAACCCGGTGGGCAAGGGTAGAGAACTCCTGGACAAAGGCTACCGTGTCAAGGGGATTATCGTCCCTGCTGTTATCCTGCAGCAGCCACTCTCTGTGAGCATATTTAGCTCTTTTATAAGCTTGTTTAACTGTGGCATAGGGATAACCACATTGATAGAATCTAATTTTCATCCGTTTAGCTTGAACACGGAAGTCATCTAAAGAATGGCAAATCCTTCGTAGTCTCAAAAACTGGCTAATGGGTAAGCTTCTTTTTAGATTCTCAGGATGGAAACTGTGGAAACGTAAGAGGCTGTTACGATCTGTTTCTTTTCTATACAAAGAGGTTTGAAGATGAGTAGTCCCCTTCTTAACTAAAATATCCAAAAACGGAATCTCCTGATATTTTATTGTAGCTGTAAACTTGATGTTATTATCTAACCTATTCAGCTCCTCAATAAATTGTGTTAGCTCTTCCTCAGTTGAAGTCCATATACAAAATATATCATCGAGAAACCTCCTCCAGATTTTCACATTTTTAAAGCCTGGTAAAGGATAAATCTGGCTCTCCTCCAAATCTGCCATGAACAAAGCAGCTAAGGAGGGAGCTAAAGATGCTCCCATGGCAATGCCATGCTTCTGCAAATAAAATTCATTATGGAACCAAAAATAACTTTGGGTTAACACCAAAGTAGCCATTTCCATAAGAATGTCCAAAGATAAATGAGGCCTGATGGTTTGTTCCATACAAATGCGTCTTATTAGAGCAAGAGCACTGTCCATGGGGATCATGGTGTATAAGGCCGTCACGTCCAGTGTGAGGAGTATCCAGTGAGGTTCACAAGCATCCATTTCCGCTATTATTCTAAGCATATGGGTCGTATCTTTTATAAAAGATTTAATTGAGGAGACCTGCTTCTTCAAAAAAATATCCAAAAATTTGGACAAAGGCTCTAGAGGAGAATAGGAGTAACATAGAAACTGGGATTAAGAAAAGCTGCTTCTCTAGAGGTGATCATTTTCAATTTCTGAGCTTTAGAGATCAAGTTTGAAATGGTACGTTTCAGTTCAATAGCTGGATCTTCTGACAAACGTTGATAAAAGAGCAGGTCATCTAACTGCCGATGAGCCTCTCTTAGATATTGTTCTTTGGACCATAACACAATGGCTCCTCCTTTATCAGCTCGGGAAAATATAGTCAATGTATCATCCCGTAGTTCCTGTAAGGCACACCATTCAGCGTAAGTCATATTGAACTGAGGTTGAGTGTGGGCTACTTGCTCTTCCATTTGTTCCACTTCAGACAACACCAGATCATGAAAAGTGATCAAATTAGGGTTCAACGGGGATGCAGGGCACCAACTAGATTTGTTAGAAATCAGCGTCCCATCATTCACGGGCTGGTGGTCTTGAAAAAACATCTTCAGATGCAACTTGCGGAGCAAACTGTATATAGATAACCGGGTATTAAACGCCTCATATCGGGCAGTTGGAACGAAACCCAGTCCCAAATTTAAAACTTGTTCTTGTATCGGGCTGAGTTCCGTCCTAGTCAGGTTAACTACGGCTGATTGGTCCGAAACTGAGACCTCGTCTGGGGGCCCTGGACATATCCCTGTTGCTGACCCTGGAATCCCACTCTTCTTGACCCTCGGCCCTTTTGTCTGCTTCTGGGTCCTCGTGACTGAAAACCCCCTTGGCCGCGTTGTCCCCTCATCCCTGAGGGGCCTCCACCTTGACTACTGGTGGAACTGGAATCTGTGGACAAGTGGTCATCCTCAAAGGGTTGCTTCTGAGGAACATTACCCCTAAATAGCCATAGGTACACCTGATTGGTGGCATAATCTCTTTCATCCCTTCTGTACTTCTTAATTTTGGTCTGTTTAATTGACTCTCTATATGTTTCAATTTTCATGTTATGATCACTCTCTAGTGTGATAAAATCTGTCTCGCTAACAAAGGCCTGACGAATCAGCACTTTAGTTTCTTCAATCGTTGTTTAGGGTTTTTTTTCAATTCAGTTTCCAATGAAATAATTTGTTCAATGATCAATAACATCAGATCAAAGATACATTTATTGAGAATGGCACACCATTTCTCTTGAAATTGAGCTTCATTGGAAAATAAGGTTGGGCCTTTTTGTATTCGCAGCCCACGTGGAATCATAGAAGTTGACACATACTGTGCCAAGGTATTAGCGTGTAATTCTGCTCTCACCAGCTTCTTATGTTGAGACTCCAACTCAAACCATGTTGAAGAACTCATGGTGGATATCCCCCCTTCAATCAGGGTGGGTCTCTTCAATAATTCAGTCCTTTTTTCCTCTGAAAATGAAAATACTGATGGATTTCCTTGCATTTGAGCCATAATCAATCAAAATGCCTTATAGTAATAATCTCAAGTTAAACAAGCTTATAAAAGAGCTAAATATGCTCACAGAGAGTGGCTGCTGCAGGATACCAGCAGGGACGATAATCCCCTTGACACGGTGGCCTTTGTCCAGGAGTTCTCTACCCTTGCCCACCGGGTTTCTAAAATTGTGAAGAAACATTGGCATATTCCCAGGTTGGTTATTCCCACTTTAGATGATCAGCCTTTATGCTCTTATCGAAGAAGAAGAAACTTGGGTGAAATGTTAAATCATCACAAATTGCAGGAGAGCTCCGCCCTCGAGTGGGAATCACCTTCCATGCGGACAATGCCAATTGTGTGCTTATACCATCTCGGGGGAATGCTGGACTCATCCGAGTACAGGAGTTATATATAAGACTAAATATAATACCACCTGTAATCCTGATAACGTTATTTACGTTATCCAGTGCCCCTGTCCCAAGTTGTATGTGGGCAGAACAACTCGTCCCATACGGATCCGTTTGACTGAGCATAAATCCAGAGTGCACACACATACTGAATCTTCTCCGCTGGTCCGCCATTGGACTAGCTGCGGTCATACTCTAAAAGATCTAAAGTGGCGTGTTATGGACCGTATCATTGTAGGGTGGGAGGGTGGGAACACTGTCCGGAGGCTAAACCGTTGTGAGCTCTGGTGGATGTTCATATTAGACTCAATGTCCCCTAAAGGGCACAATTAATCATCGGACTGGTTAGCTCAAGCTGACCTGTAAGTATGTCTTGAGGCTTGTCCCTTTAATAATAATAAAAAAATTTTTGAGACGTTTGTCTCCGTTTTAAGTAGGGTTTTGTCCCTTTAAATTCTGTGAGGTAATGTAGTTGGTCCCCCGGAAATGTCGTCATTTGGGAGGGGTATTTAATTCTTTGAGTCAGTACGCCGCGGCTTGCCTTTCTAAGCCGGTTGGCGGTTCGCTGTGTATGTTCACTAAAAATGTAAGTAATGCATCTGAATAAAGGGAGGGTTTGGGTTGTCCTAAAAAAAATTTTGTCTAGTTGGAAGCCTTAACCCTAATGGTTTTGTTTCTTGGTATTTCAGCTTCCCCATGTCGCCTTGACAAAGACATCCGAAACGCGTTGGCGTTCAGGGGAATGACCTTAAAGCTTAAACGCTGAAAGCTAAGTAACTTTAAATAAGTCTAACTTATATGAAACGATAAGATAATTACCACTGAAAGAAAAAATAATTAAAAAAGAAAAAAGTAATAAGAAATATGGAGGAGGAGGTTCCGTGGGGCAAATGAAGAATCTCTCCCTTCAAACTAAGCTGTTTGTCGGGTTGTCTGATACCCCATACGGTCCTCAATAATAATATGCTTCATGAGTAGATGAACTAGACTGCTGTGACTCTGACTCTGTGCTATGACTCTGTGCTATGACTCTGTGCTATGACTCTGTGATTTATTTGGTGTGCAAGATACTTGAGATTATTACTATAAGGCATTTTGATTGATTTTGTCCCTCTACTACATATTCCTGCAGATGGTCCTATCAACCGGTGTTGCAGGAAATCAAATGGTAGATATATGGAATCCAAAATTTCTATTGCCCCTTTTTTTCATAAATGAGTTGATGCTAGTCCTTTACTATGAAATAGGAACTGTCCCCATTATTAAAGCAAGATAAGTCACCTGAGAAAGGCACTTCACAATGTCTGCAGCAGTCATTTTTATACATCCTACAGGACAGAGTTCTAAAACCAAAACTCCCACATTCAATTTCCAAGCAAATTTAATAATAGCATCATCATCTATAAACCTAAGCTCAGATCATAAACCTCAAATCATGGACCTCGATCAACCATCAAGTAACATGATGTAGACATTCAGACAAACAGTATTTTCTTTGCAAAGTAGTTGCTCAAAACAACTGGACCTATTAGAATGTTATCTCCAGTTACAGAAGACTCTCAGGCTAGATTTTGTAAAATAGTAAAAGCTACCACTCTATCTTATAATTTGGTGCACTTCACATGTGTTAATGCTTATTAATATTACATGTTCCCCTTTTAGGGAACACTCTCATTGTTGGTATTGTTTTGTATTATCTTACAAAATCAATAAAATTCTTTGAACTAAAAAAAAAAGCTACCAAGACAGTTTATAGAATTAAGCAGCCACTGGGAAATGTGTTGTTTTTTCCCTGCATCCCAAATGAAACTGTACTCGGCCAATACAGTAAGTCATACAACTTTTCTCCTTATCCCGCCGCATACTATGTTATTTTTATTCTCTTTTAAACCTTTTTTAACTCCTTTTTTTTCTCCACTAACTCGGAAGAATTCTAGGGACCTGTATTCAACCTGGATTTTGACCAAAGGATAATTTCTTTAGTAAACACCTCCTCTCTAGTCATATTCAAAGTATTCGCTAATAGCTCCAAGGGCTCCTTTTACAAAGCTGCGATAGCATTTTTAGCGCATGCAGGATTGCCTCGCGTGCTAAACCCATGCTACGCGGCTAGAACTAATGCCAGCTCAATGCTGGAATTAGTGTCTAGCGTGTGTGCTAAAACCACTATTGCAGTTTTGTAAAAGGAGCTCTAAATCATTTATCAAAACTAGAGCTGTAGAGTTGGAATTGGAAAAAATTTTGGAGGGGAGCTTGAAACAGTAAAAATGCATCAACTCCAAGTTCAAAAATAAAAACTTGTCATATTACAGTACATTTATCATTTTATCCTTATAGTTTTTGTTCAGGTTTTCTTGTTCAAACTTCAAATAAATATATTTTGTGGAATATTAGTCCTAATTTTGTACATAAATGTTTCTGTAATTAATCAAATTTCTCCTAGATTTACTATACAAAGTAGGAGTCAGAGTTAGAATTAGAGTCTGAGTTGGAGAATAGAAAAAAAATAGAAGAGTCAAATTTTCCAAGTCTATAATATAGATTACCTATTAATAGGGTTGCCTAAGCAGTTTACATTCAGGTACTCAACCATTTTTCCGTATCTGTCCTGATGGGCTCACAATCTACCTAGCGTACCTGAGGCAAAGGAGGATTAAGGCCCCCTTTTTTCAAGCTGTGGTAGAGCGTTTTAGCGCAGGCCTGCAAGGTAAATATGAGGACAATCAAGTCCTATGAGCATCAGAGCATTTATCTCGCTGGTTTATGCTAAAATGCTCTACTGCAGCTTGATAAAAAGGGGCACAAGTGACTCGCCCAAGGTTTGGTCAAAATAGAACCCCAAAGCCTGAGAGATATTCTGACTTAGAGCATCCTTATCAAAACCCCTGTACTGATTCCTAAAATCTCAGTTTTGTGAGGGCTCTGATTCATACCAGAAATTTCAAAAGAGATCTAACAGTGGTCTCATCATGGTGAAGGCAGTACTCGCAATGAGTCAATAGTTTAAGAATCTTTTAGCTCCGAAGGTATAAATACCAAATCTAATGTCTGACTTTTCTCATGAGTGGAGACTTGCACAACTTAATAAGGATAGTGCTAATAAAAAAGTGTCCATGGTTTAGTAAAAGCCAGGGATAATCAGGAATAATCCAATTTAGACAATGGTAAACCACTACTCATACATGATAAATCTACAACAATCTTTCTTTTATCTGGCTGAAGCCCAAGGGTATTTCTTTTTAGCATTAACTCCTCCACACTAGAAGTATGTTAGCTTATACCACGAGTCCTTGGGACACCCCCAGCCACTGTGGGTTTTAAGGTATCCACAATAAGTCTGCATGAGGTTGATTTAAGTACAGTAGAGGCAGAATATGAAAATTTATCTCATGGGTATCCTGCAAACTTGACTGGCTAGTTGATTCTCAAGGACTGGGTTGAGAAACCCTGGTTTATACTATCATTGATATAGGCAAAGGGAGATATAGTACCGTAATCAAGCAGAATTTTCACTAACTCTTGGCTAGGAGCTGTCTGTCTTTTATTCTTTCTGTCTCTCTCCTCGGCTACTTTCTATACTCAGGCCCAACAATTGTCCCTTTCTATTCCCTCCCTCTTTCTTTCTTATGTCCTTAGTGCCCCATTGCCTCCTTCCTATGTCCTTAGTGCCCCTTTCCATGTCCTTAGTGCCCCCAGTGCCTCCTTCCCATGTCCTTAATGCCCCAGTGTCTCCTTCCCATGTCCTTAGTGTCCCCAGTGCCCCTTCCCATGTCCTTAGTGCCCCCAGTGCTCCTTCCTATGTCTCCCCTCACTGCCTTCAAGCCTTTGTCCCACCCCCCTCCCCCGAAGCTAGCCAGCCTACCTCCCTCCTTATCTGCCGCGCTAAAGCCAGCCTGCCTGACTCCCTCCAGCGCCGAAGCCGAAGATTGCCCCTCCCCCCCCCCGTGCTGGCCCCTGCTGCTCCCCACTGCTGCTACCTACCATCTGGCCTACCGCCGCTTCAAACACCCCCCCCAGTCCGCCATCACTGCTGCCCACCACAACTAAAGCAAAGGGAAAAGGGTCCGCCACACACAAACCGCCGGAGGCTCCAGCTGAACGCGTCAAACACTGCCATGGAGGTACAGATCACAGAGGCAGGGATCACGAAGTTGTAAGTGCGCATCCGCGCTTAAGGTTTTATTATGATAGATAGTAAGATTCTTTTGTTTAGTAAGTTTAGTTTCTTGATATACCATCTTTCGAAATGGAAAGTACAGAAAAGTGGCTAACAATAAAATTAAAATAGAAGATAAGAAAAAAAAGTGATAAGCTATCCAGAGATCAAGAGTAGGCAATGAGGGTTAAGAGGAAACAAGAAAATAAAAAAATATCACCATTTCTTGCCAGGGAAGGTTGTGAATTTTTGAATATGCTGATCCTAGATTGACAAAATATGCACAATCATGTAAATAGATAAAAATAAAAACATGCTGGAGGAAGTAAGGTCAGTGCTAATGATGGCAGCCTGAGACTGCAGCTCTATCTTGGTTTGGTGATTTGCTGTAAAAATCACCTGCCTTCCTTGATGATTCACCACTAAAAGAATGGATAACAATTGTGTACAAAACCCGGTGAACTGTAGCATATTCAGAAGAAGACAGTGCATAACCACATGCTGTGTGCGCCAGCAAGATGGCGCTTGTATTGTCAGAGAAATCAGACTTCAGCACAGATGTAGAGAATCACGGGTTGTCTGCAGACTCCTGGAAATTCTCCCACTGGATGGTTGAATTAAAAAAAGAATTCCAGTTGGTATGTCAGACCATTCATTATGGCAGTGGAAGATATAAAGAAGGATCTAAGCGTGCAGGAGACAGAAAAAAAATAAAGGACTGCAAGGCACATGTGGCATCAATTCAAACAACCTTAGAAGGGACCTCAAAAGACTTACAAGCTTTCTGTTGATTGGGAAGGAACAGATGGCTAACACGCAGGAGATCATCATACAAACAGACTGCGTACAGGACACTTGGACCTTGGACCGAGAATCAAAGCAGGGATATCATTGCCTGTTTACATGACTTTAGGATTAAAGAATAAATTCTAGTGACGGCATGCAAGCAAGGAGCCAATAAGTGGAAAAAGGCAGCTATTAAACTAAGGGCTCCTTTTACTAAGGTGCGCTAGCGGTTTTAGCGCGCTACATTGCCATGCACGCTGGACGCTAGCGCCTCCATAGAGCTGGTGTTAGTATTTTCCGTTTAGCGCGCGCTACAAACGCTAGCGCACCTTAGTAAAAGGAGCCCTATATCTAGATATTTCGCTGATGACGTTACAAAAGAAAGGAAGAATGAGTCGAGATCCTGGTATATACCTTTAATTATAATGTTAGGCCTAGATTTATGAGACTAGTGTTGAAAATTAATGCTAAGCTCCTATCTTCTTTTCTTCACTCTAAAGCAGTGGTCTCAAACTCAAACCCTTTGCAGGGCCACATTTTGGATTTGTAGGTACTTGGAGGACCGCAGAAAAAAAATATTAACTATTTTTTCTTTAATAAGACATTACCGTAACTATTTTTTCTACGGCCCTCACAGTTAAAAGTTTAACATCTTTCCTTTCTCAGAACTGACACATTTCAATCACTATATTGAAAATAAAATCATTTTCCCTACCTTTGTTGTCTGGTGACTTTATTTTTCTGTGCTTTTAACTATGTTTCCGAGGCCTTCTTGTCCTTTGACTGTTTTTCACTCCGTCTTCACTTTCTGCCTTGCATCCATCTTTACATATGAATGAAACTGACTTTGATAAGTCGAATGTCTACAGTGAATGATCAACAAAATTTTATAGTTCGCTCAGAGATATGAAACTCCAGGAAGGGACCCCCCTCTCAGTGTGAGTTTACCGTCCAGTCATTGCGAACTTCATAATGTTTGATCACTCTCTGAGACAAATAGTGTGGTTTGCATTATTTATAACTTTGTTAAACTTCTTCTTTAATAAATTTTTCTTTTCTTTTCTTTATAATAATAATTTATCCTGATTTGCAAATCAAGATAAATTATTATTATAAAGAAAAGAAAAATTTATTAAAGAAGTTTAACAAAGTTATAAATATTTGTCTCAGAGAGTGATCAAACATTATGAAGTTCACAATGACTGGACGGTAAACTCATACCGAGAGAGGGGGGCAGCCCTCCCTTCTTGGAGTTTCATATTAGAGAATGACACGGTGACGGTTTACCCGCGGCCACCGCATTTAAGCCGCGGGTCACCGCCGAAAACGGGGAAGAAAACTAGCAGTCGCTGCGGTGACGGGGACAAGGCCATTCACCGACCGCGGAAACGGTGAACAGGTTTGTCCCCGCGGGCCAATGTACCCCCTTCTAGGAACCGCTATTTACCGCCCGACGCCCGATTCACCCCCCCCCAGCAGGACCGCTCGCACCCCCACCCCGAACGACCGCTCGCACGCGCTCCCACCCGCACCCGCGATCGGAGCAAGAGGGAGCCCAAGCCCTCTTGCCCGGCCGACTCCCCGACGTCCGATACATCCCCCCCCCCCGGCAGGAACACTCGCACCCCCACCCCGAAGGACCGCCGACTTCCCGACAATATCGGGCCAGAAGGGAGCCCAAACCCTCCTGGCCACGGCGACCCCCTAACCCCACCCCGCACTACATTACGGGCAGGAGGGATCCCAGGCCCTCCTGCCCTCGACGCAAACCCCCCTCCCCCCCAACGACCGCCCCCCCCAAGAACCTCCGACCGCCCACCCAGCCGACCCGCGATCCCCCTGGCGACCCCCACGACCCCCCCACCCCCCTTCCCCGTACCTTTGGTAGTTGGCCGGACAGACGGGAGCCAAACCCGCCTGTCCGGCAGGCAGCCAACGAAGGAATGAGGCCGGATTGGCCCATCCATCCTAAAGCTCCGCCTACTGGTGGGGCCTAAGGCGCGTGGGCCAATCAGAATAGGCCCTGGAGCCTTAGGTCCCACCTGGGGGCGCGGCCTGAGGCACATGGGCCCAACCCGACCATGTGCCTCAGGCCGCGCCCCCAGGTGGGACCTAAGGCTCCAGGGCCTATTCTGATTGGCCCACGCGCCTTAGGCCCCACCAGTAGGCGGAGCTTTAGGATGAATGGGCCAATCCGGCCTCATTCCTTCGTTGGCTGCCTGCCGGACAGGCGGTTTTGGCTCCCGTCTGTCCGGCCAACTACCAAAGGTACGGGGAAGGGGGGTGGGGGGGTCGTGGGGGTCGCCAGGGGGGTCGCGGGTCGGCTGGGGGGGGCGGTCGTTGGGGGGAGGGGGGTTTGCGTCGAGGGCAGGAGGGCCTGGGATCCCTCCTGCCCGTAATGTAGTGCGGGGTGGGGTTAGGGGGTCGCCGTGGCCAGGAGGATTTGGGCTCCCTCCTGGCCCGATATTGTTGGGGAGTCGGCGGTCCTTCGGGGGGAGGGATGTATCGGACGTCGGGGGGGGGGGGCATCAGGCTTTCAGGATGGGGACAGACCTTCAAGGGGGGACAGTGCAGGGAAGTCAGGGAAGTTATATTAATTAATTTTTTCTCTGCGTGTTTTGTTTTTGTATAGTTATTAACTAATATTTAACTAAGTTTTAAAGTTTTAAAGAATGTTTCCTTTATACGTAAATAAAGAAAAGTGAATGGGATTGCAGTGGCGGTGACGGGGCGGTGAATGGGGTGGCAGTGGCGGTGACGGGGCGGTGAAGAGGATGGTGAGACGGGGACGGGGCGGTGACGGGGATGGTGAGACGGGGACGGGGCGGTGACGGGGATGGTGAGACGGGGACGGGGCGGTGACGGGGACCAATTTTTTCACCGTGTCATTCTCTATTTCATATCTCTGAGCGTGCTATAAAATCTTGTTGATCACTCACTGTAGACATTCGACTTATCGAAGTCAGTTTCATTCATATGTATTTCAAATATTTCTCTGACTTCCAGTATTGAAGCTCTGTTCCCTGTATTTTCTAAAGGAAACGGATTTGCATCCATCTTTGGCATTCAATTTTTCCATTTTTCTGCTTTCTTCTCAAAATCTACGTTTCCATGTCTTCCCTTCCCATCTCTCTCTCCTTCCCTCCCTCCCCCCAGTGTAACATTTATCTTTCCCTTCTTCCTTTCTGCCCTCTGCAGTCCATCTTCCTTCCCTTTCTGACTCCCCTCCCAGTCCAACATTTTTTTCTCTCTTCCTCCTGCATATTTCTCCTCTGGTCCTCCTTCCCTCAACCAAACAACATCTCCTTCTTTCCCTCTACGAGTCCAACTTTTCACTCTCTGCCCTCTCCCCCTTCCCCAGTGTACCATTTCTCATTCCCTCCTTTCTGTGCTCCCCATCCATCTTGCCCTCTCCATGAGTTCAACACTTTCTGCCTCCTGCATTATTTCTCTCTCTGTCCTTGCCTCTTCCCTCAGTGGCATCCCTCCTTTCCACCCCCCAACCAAACATGCTCTCTCCCCATGCACCATCTCACCCTCCCCTCCAGTGTGTAGTACCTATCCTTTCCATCCCTTTCTGCCAGGTCCAGAAGCACCTCTTCTCCCTTCCTTTTACCTCCCCCTGTCCAGCAGTAACCCTTCTCCCTTCCCTGCTCCCCCTGTCCAGCAGTACCCCTTCTCCCTTCCTTCCTCCCCTGTCCAGCAATACCTGTATTTTGCAGCCACGGTCTTGTTCGTGATCTCGCACACTTGGCAGGAGGAGAGGCTCCGGCGTCGGCAGAAGCTGACTTGCAATTTCCTGCAGCTGTCATGTATGCCGGGACTCCTGCCTTCGTGTATCTGCTGTATACGCAAAGGTAGGAGTTCCGGCATACGCAATGGCAGCAAGAAGTTGCAAGTCGGCTGATGCCGATACTGGAGCCTCTCTTCCTGCCCAGTGTGCAAGATTGCGCTTGCATCAGCTGACTTGCAACTGCCTGCTACCGTCACATATGCTGAGACTTCTGCTTTCGTTAATCCGGCAGATACGTGAAGGCAGGAGTCTCAACATACACGATGGTAGAAGGAAGTTGCAAGTTAGCTGATGCCGGCGCCTCTCTTCCTGCCCAGAGTGCGAGACTGGGTACAAGACCACGGGCAGCAAAATAGCACCTGGGGGGCCGCATGCGGCCCATGGGCCAAGAGTTTGAGATCACTGCCCATGTTACCACCTACTTTTTACACTCCTAAATTTAAGAGTTTAGTAGAATTTTGAATAAAAATTTATGCACTCAGGACCAGGTTTTATAAAAGGCACCTGAAGTTGGTACCTAGTTTGGCACATTTAGCTGTGTGCATCTGGTAGCGCTATAGAAATATTTAATAGTAAATTTTCATCAAAGAGGCCAATTTATTAGTATATGAACACGACAATGCAAACAAGGGGTCTTTTTATTAGGCTGCAGTAAATGTAGATGCATTAATTGTTTAGTGCAGGAATTCCTATTCTCTACCCTGACATGCCTTCTCCCAAAACATTTTTTAGCACGAGCACATTTGGCAACTACTGTAGGCTACTTGATCACGTTCTGTAGTAGGCCATTTTAAGCTGTGTTAGATACATGCTAGCGCCTAATGCAACTTAGTAAAAGAGCCCCATATTTAGGAGCATAAATCCTTTGAATATCAGACCCAATATTGCTAACATTGTGAATAATGCCAAGAGATCTCAAGTCTAGACAGGTAAACATAATCTTGGCTTAATAACTTTTCTGAAGGATGGCATTCTTAGCAATATAATGCCCCTAATTCCACACAGAGACAATGATTCAGTGCTTTCTTGGTCTAAGGTTGGATTTATTCACTTAATAATGCACCAACACCACTTCTCAGAGCTTGGAGGTTTTTCAGCCCAAAAAAAGCCTATTATTCTCGGTACCTTCTGAAATCATACAAAGAGTAAAGTCAAAACTGGTTTGACTACAAAATCCAAGCAGAAAACTATTAAATATGCACAGAAATATACAATTGCAAAAGTAAATTTGAATAACCTCTATGTTTATTTGATCAATGATTATCTAATTTTAAGATTAACAGAAATATTTTTGGTTATACATGTTACAATTTCTTTTTCAGAAAGGGTATCTAACATTCTACAGTACTTCCATTAATATTCTAGAATTTGCTATTTCCTTTGTTTTGCAGTAAGGGAGGATTTTGAAGCTTTAGAATACAACATGAGAGGCAGATTTATATGCAGCCTTTATACAAAGCTCTTTATATGACTTCAGACAAATGGGACAATCAAAAAAATGTCTGGCCTTTACCACAGAAAGCAAGCTACCTATTATGCCTCCTCAGAAATTAATTCAAAAGCCTGTTCATTCTGTCTGAAAACTCAGGATTTTACACTGAGTGCTATCCATTGCAACAACGTAGTTTCCCTCTGCTGGTAACAGAACTACCTCAGGCTTATTGGGCCAAATTCTTCAAACGGCATCCCGAATGTAGGTGATGGAAGATGTCCTACCGTCGTCTCACCAGCCACTCCGGATGCTTGTTTTTGAAAAATCCATGCCGCGAAGGACACCTACAATATAGGTGTCTGACTCACACCTACAGAGGCATCTAGGCACAACTACCGATGCCCAAATGCCCCCAGCAAACACTTCCTCCTGTCTGCTCTTACTCTTATGTCCCAAATTATATATTTCTCTCTCAGTTTCCTTCCCCCATTACAGCGCATGCTCCCTCTCTGAGTTCCTGTCACTTTCATAGCCTATTTCTTCTCCACTGCCACAGCTCCAAGCAAAGTTTCTGTCTCCATCAGTCTGTCACTTTTCCCTTTAGAACTTTCAGACGCTTCTGGCTCTTCAAAGCAACATTCTCTGTTCCAGCTATTAACACTTTTAATTTACTTCATCCCTTCATAGGGCTAGATTCACTAACCCTCCGATCCGTATCAGATCCGTGGGCGACTGGAGGCAGGCCGACCGATTCGCCAACCATCTGCATGCACATGGGGACGATCGGAGGCACGCCCCCAATCGACTGCACGGATCGCATTGAGCCCTGACAGTAGTGACAGGAGAAGCAGCCCCCTGTCACTGCTGTCAGGGCTCTGCAGGTTTTTGTTTTTTTTAATAAGCCACAAAATTTCAGGCCTATTAAAAAAAATGAAAATAAAAGCCTCCCCTGTGCCGCCCCCCTACCCCCATGCTTGCCTGAAACGGCACACAGCCCTCTCTGACTGGCACGACCCACCTGCCAGGCCCACCTCCTCCCCGTACCAATATCTTCGGGAGCTGGAGGGGTGCTCAGTCCCTCCTGCTCCAGGCCTTCTCCAAGGCCGGCTGGCTGACCAGGCCTTGGCCCACCCCCTCCCCATACCTTGTAATATATTCGGGAGCAGGAGTGCTCAGTCCCTCCTGCTCCACACCACCTCTGCCACAAGTGCAGCCTTAGGCCACGCCCCGATGCATCATCAGATGCACAGGGAGGGGCCTAAGGCCCTGATTGGCTGAGGCGCCTCGGGTTCCTCCCTTAGGGGGGGCCTGGGGCGCCTCAGCCAATCAGGGACTTCCTTAGGGAGGAGTCTAGGGAAGTCCCTGATTGGCCAAAAGGGAGGAGCCCAAGGTGCCTCAGCCAATCAGGACCTTAGGCCCCTCCCCGTGCATCTGATGATGCATCGGGGCATGGCCTAAGGCTGCACTTGTGGCAGAGGTGGTGTGGAGCAGGAGGGACTGAGCACTTCTGCTCCCGAAGATATTACAAGGTATAAGGAGGGGGTGGGCCAAGGCCTGGTTAGCCGGCCGGCCTTGGAGAATGCCTGGAGCAGAAGGGACTGAGCACCCCTCCAGCTCCCGAAGATATTGGTAAGGGGAGGGGGTGGGCCCGGCAGGTGGGCCGTGACGGTCAGAGAGGGCTGCACTTGTGGCGGAGGAGGCATGGAGCAGGAGGGACTGAGCACCCTTCTTGCTCCCAATGATATACTAAGGAGGTGGGCCCGGCCCGGATGGCCCGGACAGCCTAGGTTAAGGTATAGGTAGGGAGGGAGGTCGGCCCGGCCCGGCCCGACCAGCGAGAAGGAGGAGTTTTACATGGTAGGATGGAGTTGTTGGCATCCCTCCTGCCTTTTGTGGGGCATCGGCACGTGGGGGAGGGCATCGCGGGGAGGCATGCGTGTTTTTTTAAATTTTAACTTTTTTACATTTAGGCCAGGGTTTTAACCACAGGCTCGCAGTGTGGGGAAGGGCAGGAGATATTTGGGGCAGCAGGGAGCAGGGTCGGTAGAGAGCAGGACTTTTTAATGGAGCTGGAGAGTCGAAAAGACGTTTTCGACTGGTCCCTAGCAGTCGCTTTTTGGGTTGATCGGCCAGCCCAGTCGGATCGGGAAATTTGTTTAGTGAATTACGTCCCTACCTACTTTGCATGCAGTTCCCCTCATTTGTATGCACGGATTGGAAGCGGATCGCAGGACAGGTTAGTGAATCAGGCTGGAGGGAAATCAGGTCGCTAAGAAGTTGCAAACCGATTGGTACACAATCAGTTTGCTTAGAGAATCTAGCCCATAGTCCCCTCTATTCCTTCCCATGACTTCACTCTCAACCTGCGCTTCATTCCCAACCGTGTGCTGGGTCCACAAGCCTTCCCCCCACCCCCCACCCCCCCCAACATCAATTCTGAGGTTGGAAAATAATTTCCGGGCCAGCCAGGCAGTGATTGGCTGGCCCGGAACTTCCTCTCCGATGTCGGAATTGACGTGGGGGGGAAGGCTTATGGGCCCGGCACTTGTGCAGTTGATGCACTCGCCTGACTTTTGCGGTGTCAGGGAAGCAGGGAGAATGCAAAGGCAACGCGAATCTATCGCTGAGCCCGGGATGGGCTCCACGATCAACTCGTGTTGCCCTTGTGATCTACTGGTCGATCACGATTGATCTTTTGGGCACTCTTGCTTTAGAGAATCAGGCCCATTCTGTACATGCCATGCAGGCTGCTGCAGAATGCACTGTACATTACATTTCTTTTCTATATCGCAAAACGCCTCAGGTTTACAAAGCCAAGAGACATCTCAGGTTTACAAAGCCAAGAGACAGTACAACCCCAGTGACCTACAAAATAACCATTACTGCTCTTAATTTCCTAAAAACCTCACAAATAGTTGATTTTAATAATTTTCTAAAATGTATATATGAACACGACAACGTAAACAAATTATATAGCTCCATATCCCAACTGATTGCCTGATAGGCAAACAATCATAAGAACTTCTTATAAATGCTACCTCAAACAAAAGGAAACACAAATAGAGAAGTAACTCGAAATGGGCGATCTATTTTTAAAAAAGTGAATTGATCCAATAAATACTCAGGTGCCTGCTCATATAAAGCTTTAAAACAAGGGTGTCCAACCTGCGGCCCAAGTGCCGCATGCGGCCCCGTGAAATATTTTGTGCGGCCCCGGTCAAGGGTGATGCAGTGTTTTCCTCTGCTGCCTCCGGGTATTTACCATCTTGCCGGCTCCCTCCTCTGTCTTGCTGCAGCGTTTGCGCGGCCCAAGAAACATTTTTTTTCGGCCAATGCGGCCCAGGGAAGCCAAAAGGTTGGACACCCCTGCTTTAAAACAAAGGGTCCCAAATTTAAATAATTTTTGGGCCTCAAATGGAAGCCAGTGAAGCTCTTTATAATACGGAGTGACATAATCAGACTTCAAGTAAAAAAAGACGAACTACCACATTCTGAATTTTGTGTAATCTAACTAGATTTGCACATTGCCCGACAAGATGAACCAAATTGCAATAATCTAAAGTACTAATTAGTAAAGACTGAACCAGAGTTCTAAATGACATAGGATCAAAATAAGATTTAATTATAAGCAGTTTCCATAAAATGAAAGTGCATTTTTTTGACTAACACAGAAGTAAATGCCTTGATTGATAAGTTCCCATCTAAATATACACCTAAAATTCAAATTTCTGAGTCAATAAGATAAGTAACCCCACTTAGTGTCAGATGTTTTTCCACCACCCAGTTAGAAGGAGAAGTAAAAAAGAACTTGGCTTTATCCAAATTAAGTTTTAATTTATAATCTCTCATCCAACTGTTCACAAGAGGATTGCACAAGAGGATTGTGAAAAATTGCAAGAGGACCTTGTGAGACTGGGAGGCTGAGCATCAAAATGGCAGATGATATTTAATGTGAACAAGTGCAAAGTGATGCATGTGGGAAAGAGGAACCCGAACTATAGCTACATGGATGCAGGGTTCCATGTTAGGAGTCACTGCCCAGGAAAAGGATCTAGGTGTCATTGTTGAAGTTACGTTGAAACCCTCAGCTAATGTGCTGCACCATGGGCGGCTAAGAAAGCAAATAGAATGTTAGGAATTATCTGGAAAGGAATGGAAAACAAAGATAAAAATGTTATAACGTCCTTGTATCGCACTAAGGTACGGCCGCACTTCAAATACTGTGTGCAATTCTCATTGCTGCATCTCAAAAAAGATATAGCGAAATTAGAAAAGGTATAGAGAAGGATGACAGAAATGATAAAAGGGAATGGATGACTTCCCTATGAAGAAAGGCTAAAGCAGCTAGGGCTCTTCAGTTTGGAGAAGTGACAGCTCAGGGATAATATGATAGAGGTCTATAAAATAATGAGTGGAGTGGAAAGGGTAGATGTGAATCGCTTGTTTACTTTTAGGAAGCTATCGAAACCTTTTTTAAACCCCGCTAAACTAACTGATTTTGCCACATTCTCCGGCAACAGATTCCAGAGTTTAATTACACGTTGTGTGAAGAAATATTTTCTCCAGATTGTTTTAAATCTAATAATTAGTAGCTTCATCACATGCCCCCTAGTCCTAATATTTTTGGACAGAGTAACATAGTAACATGGTAGATGACGGCAGATAAAGACCCGAATGGTCCATCCAGTCTGCCCAACCTGATTCAATTTAAAATATTTTTTTTTTTTTTTTTTTTTTTTCTTCTTAGCTATTTCTGGGCGAGAATCCAAAGCTTTACCCGGTACTGTGCTTGGGTTCCAACTGCCGAAATCTCTGTTAAGACTTACTCCAGCCCATCTACACCCTCCCAGCCATTGAAGCCCTCCCCTGCCCATCCTCCTCCAAACGGCCATACACAGACACAGACCGTACAAGTCTGCCCAGTAACTAGGCCAGTTACTGGGCAGACTTGTACGGTCTGTGTCTGTGTATGGCCGTTTGGAGGAGGATGGGCAGGGGAGGGCTTCAATGGCTGGGAGGGTGTAGATGGGCTGGAGTAAGTCTTAACAGAGATTTCGGCAGTTGGAACCCAAGCACAGTACCGGGTAAAGCTTTGGATTCTCGCCCAGAAATAGCTAAGAAGAAAAAAAAAAAAAAAAAATTTTAAATTGAATCAGGTTGGGCAGACTGGATGGACCATTCGGGTCTTTATCTGCCGTCATCTACTATGTTACTATGTTACTCTGTCCAAAAATATTAGGACTAGGGGGCATGTGATGAAGCTACTAATTATTAGATTTAAAACAATCTGGAGAAAATATTTCTTCACACAACGTGTAATTAAACTCTGGAATCTGTTGCCGGAGAATGTGGCAAAATCAGTTAGTTTAGCGGGGTTTAAAAAAGGTTTCGATAGCTTCCTAAAAGAGAAGTTCAAAGGCCATTATTGAGATGGCTTGGAAAATCCGCTGCTTATTTCTAGGATAAGCAGCATTAAATCTGTTTTACTACTTGGGATCTAGCTAGGTACTTAGGAGCTGGGTTGGCCAATGTTGGAAACAGGATACTGGGCTTGGTGGTCCTCCGGTCTGTCCTAATATGGCAATTCTTATGTTAATAATGTTTCCTTCACATATGAGTGATTCCCCAAATGATACTCCTATACATATGCATAATTTCATATGCACATGTCTATAACAAAGATTACTATACCACCATTCATACAGTATCAAAGCAACTAAGAAAAACACAAAAACAGAAGCATCTCTCTGTAGCATCAGGAAACAGGAAGTTCTGTCAGAAAGGTGGAACTTCTTGTTTCCAGATGCTACAGAGAGAGGCTTCGGGCTGGCTGGAAAGCAGCTGGCTTACACTGCGGCATGATGATTGGGTTCTGGGCCATGAGGGAAAGGAGAAAGAACAGCAGAGGAGAAAGGGCTGTGGATGGCCTGAAGAGGTAAGAGGAAGGGCTGGGAGAAAACAGAGGCGGGAGATTAGTTAACTCGAATTAGAGATCAGCTAACTTGTGTTAAAAAATTTTAATGCATTAATAATGCTTTAAAGGTACACCTTTTTTAAAAACTCGTGCATAACTTAGAAGAATGACCCCCTAACAATGCCTCCTTTTAGATTCATACAGTGGACATGATGTATAACACTTTGTGTTGTGTGCCTACCAAGTTCTAAGTCTCCAGGTTTACTTGGCTCTTGATAACCCACACATCAAAAAGATATCTGAGCGGCTTACAATTCTAAAGGATAGTATAATATAGAGAAAAGACAAATAAAGAGGGGTGGGTATAACAGCATAGGCGTAGGGAGAATCTAGAATTACAAATTTAATAGGAAAGAGAAGATAAAAGAGGGTTAGATGAGGGAAAGTGGGGTTCATCTCCAAGCCAATGACCTAGGGAAAAAAAATTCATATATGAAAGAAAGTGTCCTCGAATAAGGTTTAAAAAAAAAAAAAATTTCTTTATTCAGTTTAAAACTATACAATAAGTGCAACATAATTAATAAAAACATTTTACACTTTAACAGCTCTTAATATTCTATCAAATTATATTACATATCAATTATATATATCACCCCCTCCCCATTATACACCCAATAATTACCTTCAACCATAAATAGATCAAAGTATCCCCCACCCACCCACCCTGGACGTGTATATTCAAAGGGAAAAAATAATAATCATTCCTTACAAAATTTTATTAAAGGCTCCCAAACATCCTTAAATTTCTTATAATGCCCCTACTGTATGGCTATCATATGCTCCATTTTAAAAATATGGCATAATGAGTTCCACCAGAAGGTATAATTCAACCAGTCCCAATTAATAATAAGAAGGTATTAACTCAGGACTCCTTTTACTAAGCTGCGATAGCGGTTTTAGCGTGCGCTTAGCGCGCGCTGAATTTCCGCATGCGCTAAATCTTAATGCCAGCATTGAGCTGGCGTTAGTTCTAGCCGCGTAGCGGTTTAGCACGCGCTAAAATCCTGCGCGCACTAAAAACGCTATCGCAGCTTAGTAAAAGGAGCCCGGAGTTTTAAATTTTTGCAAGCAGGTCTGCAAGCGTAAATGAAGAGGTAAAGAGTTTCAGAGTGTAGGACCGACAACAGAAAAAATTGAATTTTGGGTGTGATCATATTTAATTTGTCTATGAGAGGGATTCACCAAAAACTGAGAGGGTTTGTAGGGTGTCAGGGCCCTAGCCAGAAAGAGTGATAGGCCTGTGGTTCAGATCTTGAAAACAAGGAGTAGCATTCCCTTAATATCCCATCCTTGAAGATAATTGGCACTCGTCGTACCCTTATTTTTTCAGTTACTGCCCCTTTGATCTGGAACTCTCTCCCTCTATACCTAAGAGCCGAACGAAGCTTGCAGAAATTCAAAAGCAGTCTAAAGTGTTTCCTCTTTAAAGATGCCTATAACTGACAATCATACACGTATCTACTCCAGCAATTTTTAACTTTTTCCCATTTCTACTCCAGCAATTTTTAATCTTTTCCCATCTCCTATTGTATTTTCTTTCTATGTATTCTTTCTATAAAAATTGTGGTTCTCCACCCCTTTCCCATTGTTCATGTATGTCTAATAATTAGTTTAATGTATGTCTAATAAGTTGAAATGTTTATCTTCCAGCTAGTTTTAAATATTCTGTACAACGCTTTGTACTTTTGGATAAGCGTTTAATCAAAAACTTAAAGATAAAAAAGATCTTATAAGTAATTCTACATGCAACTGGAAGTCAGTGTGCATTTTTCAATAAAGGTGTAACGTGATCAAATTTACAGGAACTAGTGATTAACTTGATGACAGTATTTTGGAGCAGTTGAATATGTTGTAAATCTTTCTGTTTAAGATTTTTATCAAGTGAATTGCAATAGTCAAGTTGTGTGAGCGCTAAAGAGTGTATCAGGACTTGTAAAACTAGGGGCGAGCCCTCCACGAATAGCAAGAAATGTGTTGGACCCAACTGTACATCACTACAACAGCCCCCGTGCCAGCAGGTGTCACTATATGTGGGTTCAGAAGGTGCTTTGTGGTTTTTTTTGGGGGGGGCACTCAAACTTTCCACCACAAGTGTACCAGATTGGGATTTGGGCCTGGGTTCCCTTCTCTATAGTCCACTGCACCGCCCCTAGGCTACACCAGGGACCTGTCATAGAGCTTAGTATGTACTCTCACTTTCACTTCTTAAGGGGGTTGGAGGAGGTCAGTGACCACTGAAGGATTAAGGGGGGATCATGCCTGTATCCATCCAGTGGTCATCTGATTGGTTTGGGCACCTTTTTTGAACTATTTATTAAATTAAGGTCTAGCTCAAAACATACTTTTTTTTCCCTGGACATTTTCATAATGCTCCATTATCACAGAAAAATGCCTAAATTGTAAGCCTGCTGTAGTCCTGCCCACTTCTTACCTCCAACATGCCCCCTTGAGATTTAGATGAACTGCAGAGAAAAATCACTTAACAACGAGCTTCAAAAATAGCAATTTGTACTTTTTTTTTTTAAGACTTATTTGCCAGTGTGTGCCACTTTTGGGGTGTTTTTTTTCAATTTTGTATTTTAAAATGAGCCCCTTAGGGCCCGATTCTATAAATGGCACCCAAAGTTAGGTGTCAGCAGTCACCCTACTGCCACTTAATTTTTGTTAGGACTTAGCAGGACTTGGATTTGCAGTACTCTTTTTTATCCCCTCCTTTTGTTCTCTCTCCTCCCCAGCTTTTCTATCCTTGGATTGAATTTCTCCCCCTCTTTCCCTTTTGTTTCTTTCTGTCAAAAGCCTTTCTATGTATTTAATATGTTCACACGTACTTTCAAATTATTTTTAAAACATTTTTCTATACGCTGCCTAGATTTTTTTTTAGATAGGCGGTCTATCAAAACCTAATAAACTTGAACTTTAATTAGTTTAATCAGCACTCTGTTTGGTTGCACCAAATAAAAACTAATTTAAACAATTTAAAAAATGGAGATACCTAAGAGTGCCTCTAGAAAGGCCTCTGTTATCCCATCTACGGAGGCACCTTATATGCCTAAAGCCACTGCAAGCGTGGTTAATGTAGGAAGTAGTATTAGGTGTTATAAGGCGCCTCCATAGGTGTGATTCTGGTGAAAGGTATGCACTGGAGATATAGGACTTAAAAAATTGCAAACAGCACCACTGCGTGAACAACATGCGATCAGTGGCCGTTTTTTAGGCAGCTGCCAATAACGCTACCATTTACAGAATCCAGGCCTTAATGTTTAACATGGCAACACTTAGAAGTTCTGGTGTAGACAAAGCCAGTGATATTAAATAATCACCATAGACAAACCTTTCATTCCAATAGAGAACAGGCTGAACTCATAATCAAATAACTTTAAGATAATTCTTTATGCCTCATTTTCAAATAATTACGTTAACCCCAACTACTAAATTTTTACTGAATGTTTTTATCCTACGATGCACATTTTATCTTAAATGCTTAATTACTCCCATTTACATTCATAAGTGCTCCAGAGAACAATCCATCTCTTTAAAACTCAATTTAGTGATTATCTGAACATACTTTCAAAATGTATGTTGCTGACAGATTCTTGGCTTTGACTAGAAGATCTTGAACAACTGAAATTACAGCAAGAGAGAAAAAACTCTATATCAATCAAATACTATATAAAGCTTAGAGAAGAGACAATACAGAGAATACAACTTCGGTTTGTAAAATCATGGATGATATGGCAAGCCTTTCCAATAATACCAGGACTAGAGGATTCTCTACTAAACTGTTAGCAGTGTAAAGATGAATTTGAGAAGGTAATTTTTCATGCAATGGAAAACTAATCTATTGAATTCATTAGAGAAATTCGAGAAAGGTATCTATCTAGCTGGGTATAAAACAAGGTTTGAAAAAATTCCTGGAGAAGACATCCATAGATATTATTAGCCAGACAGATGTGGGGAAAGTCGCTGCCCTGTGAATGATTAGAAGTGGTTACCTAAAAGTTCTCAGTCCAACCAACAAAGTTGGGGCAGTCTCCATCAAGAGCAATACCAGCGATTTTCTACTATTTTTGTTCAGTATTTTTTCCAGCAGAATGAAAAAAAGTGGAAAATCACTGGATGAAGTGTATAGTGCTCGATGGAGATTGCCCCAACTTTGTTGGTTGGGCTGAGAACTTTTCAGCAGCCCCTAATAGAAAGAAATGGAGATACTCTTTGGGATCTAAATTGCACTTTCCAAGAGAGCTGCTGGGCTTGATGGATTTTCATGCTGACCCAGAATGATGCTTCTTCTCATATTATGCCCAATAGTATTTTTGGCCAATGGGAAATTACATTTTCCATACTGCTGTAATGAGACAAAGGAATCAATCTATGGCAGTTCAACTATTTAGCAACCTGACAGAAACTCAACACCAGTTACAACAGTATGATGGCTCAGTAGAATAATAATAATAATAATAATAATAATAATTTTATTCTTATATACCGCCATACCCGGAGAGTTCTAGGCGGTTTACATCAGTTACAGTAGTATCTGCGTTAACACGCAGATTTACAAACAGTTTGAACAATTTTAAACAATTTATCAGCAATACACAATTTATCAGATAGAAACAAATGTTAAAGCGGGGTTTACAGCATTTTATCATGTAAAGATAATTTATCCGATATAAATAGTTTATCGGATATGAGCAGTGTTAATCGAACTTAACAGTGGATGACTGGCGGAGGGGAGCTAGGGGAGAGGGGAGCAATTAAGGGGAGGAGAAGAGCGGGGGTGGGTGGGGGGGCGGGTAGTAATGTAAGCGGGGGGGGGGGTTGTTAGGGGTCTTGTTTGCCGAATAGGTAGGTTTTGAGTGATTTTCTGAAGCCTAGGTAAGTGGGGGCCTCGAGTATCATTTGTGCAAGCCATGGGTTGAGCTTTGCTGCTTGGAAGGCGAAGGTTTTGTCTAGGAATCTTTTAAGGTGGCAGAGTTTTAGAGACGGGAAGGCGAACAACTGAATTCTACGGGATTTCTTGTTTGTGTTGTAGAGGCTAAAGTGAGAATTGATGTAACTTGGTGCTGAACCATTTATCGATTTGTAGCAGAAGCATGCGAATTTAAAGAGGACTCTAGATTCAAATGGCAGCCAGTGAAGTTGGTGGTAGAAGGGGGTGATGTGTTCCCATTTCTTAAGGCCGAAGATGAGACGCACTGCGGTATTTTGGATTATTTTTAGTCTCATGGTGGTTTTCTTTGTGGCGTTGAGGTATATGATGTTGCAGTAGTCAAGGATGCTGAGGATGGAGGATTGTACAAGTAGGCGAAAAGAGGTGTCGTCAAAGTATTTTTTTATGGTGCGGAGTTTCCACAGTACGGAGAAGCTTTTCCTGACCATGAGATCGGTGTGGTTTTCTAAGGATAGAAGTGCTGGGTGTTTGCCATGCAAGAGATCAGAGTTTGATTTGGGGACTTGGCTTCTATTTCATGGGCAGGCTGGGTATCTAATCTAATCTTTGGTTTATATACCATGTCATCTCCCAGTGGATCTCTACTTGGTTCACATATAATTAAGACTAGAGAACATAGCAGAAAACATAAGAGAAGGAAGAACTAATTAGAAACTAAAGTACATAAGAAAAGCGTAAGAAAAATAACTATAATATTATCATTTCGCTGAGGCTGTAGTTAAACCATTTAAAAATTGCGAGAACAACAAAGTTTTCAGGAATTTACAAAATAATTGCAGCTGGCCTAAAAGTCTAATGGAGTCAGGAAGTTCATTCCAGATCTCTACAAACTTGAAAACAAAAGATCGACTGAGCTTTCCAGCAGATATAATTCCCTTAAAGGAAGGGAAGGCTAACTTATATCTTTGTGTGTTTCTCAAAGGGCAAAGTCTAAGGGTAACATAAGAACATAAGAATTGCCATCTTCGGATCAGACCCTGGGTCCATCAAGTCTGGTGATCCGCACATGCGGAGGCCTCGCCAGGTGTATCCTGGAATAGTTTTAGTCCCTATATCACTGTATGCTTCTCAAGGGAGAGGTGCATCTAATTTACCCTTACCCGTATCACTCTATGCCACTCTTAAGGAGATGTGCATCTAGTTTACCCTTAAATCCTAGAACGGTGGATTCTGCAATTACTTCCTCTGGGAGAGCATTCCAGGTGTCCACCACTCGCTGTGTGAATCAGAACTTCCTGATATTCGTCCTGGACCTGTCCCCCCTCAGCTTCAGTCTATGTCCTCTTGTCCGTATCACATTGGACATTGTAAATAACTGCTTTCCCTGCTCCATTTTGTCGAATCCTTTCAGTATTTTGAAAGTCTCGATCAGATCCCCTCGCAGTCTCCTCTTCTCAAGGGAGAACAACCCCAGTCTCCTAAGTCGTTTCTCATAGTCCAGGTTCTCCATACCTTTCACTATCTTCATTGCTCGTCTCTGCACCCTCTCTAGCAGTTTTATATCCTTCTTTAGGTATGGAGACCAATGCTGGACGCAGTATTCCATGTGCGGACTGACCATGGCTCTGTAGAGCGGTATTATAACTTCCTCTGATCTACCGTATTTTCGCGGATATAACGCGCGCGTTATACGTGATTTTACGTACCGCGCATACCCCTCGCGCGTTATATGCCTGAGCGCGGTATACAAAAGTTTTTAAACATAGTTCCCACCCCGCCCGATTCACCCCCCCAGCAGGACCGCTCGCACCCCCACCCCGAACGACCGCTCGCACGTGCTCCCACCCGCACCCGCATCCACGATCGGAGCAAGAGGGAGCCCAAGCCCTCTTGCCCGGCCGACTCCCCGACGTCCGATACATCCCCCCCCCCGGCAGGACCACTCGCACCCTCACCCCGAAGGACCGCCGACTCCCCAACAATATCGGGCCAGGAGGGAGCCCAAACCCTCCTGGCCACGGCGACCCCCTAACCCCACCCCGCACTACATTACGGGCAGGAGGGATCCCAGGCCCTCCTGCCCTCGACGCAAACCCCCTCCCCCCAACGACCGCCCCCCCCCAAGAACCTCCGCCCGTCCCTCAGCCGACCCGCGACCCCCCTGGCCGACCCCCACGACACCCCCACCCGCCTTCCCCGTACTTTGTGTAGTTGGGCCAGAAGGGAGCCCAAACCCTCCTGGCCACGGCGACCCCCTAACCCCACCCCGCACTACATTACGGGCAGGAGGGATCCCAGGCCCTCCTGCCCTCGACGCAAACCCCCCTCCCTCCAACGACCGTCCCCCCCCAAGAACCTCCGACCGACCCGCGACCCCCCTGGCCGACCCCCCCACCCCCCTTCCCCGTACCTTTGGAAGTTGGCCGGACAGACGGGAGCCAAACCCGCCTGTCCGGCAGGCAGCCAACGAAGGAATGAGGCCGGATTGGCCCATCCGTCCTAAAGCTCCGCCTACTGGTGGGGCCTAAGGCGCGTGGGCCAATCAGAATAGGCCCTGGAGCCTTAGGTCCCACCTGGGGGCGCGGCCTGAGACACATGGTCGGGTTTGGCCCATGTGTCTCAGGCCGCGCCCCCAGGTGGGACCTAAGGCTCCAGGGCCTATTCTGATTGGCCCACGCGCCTTAGGCCCCACCAGTAGGCGGAGCTTTAGGACGGATGGGCCAATCCGGCCTCATTCCTTCGTTGGCTGCCTGCCGGACAGGCGGGTTTGGCTCCCGTCTGTCCGGCCAACTTCCAAAGGTACGGGGAAGGGGGGTGGGGGGGTCGGCCAGGGGGGTCGCGGGTCGATCGGAGGTTCTTGGGGGGGGCGGTCGTTGGAGGGGGGGGTTTGCGTCGAGGGCAGGAGGGCCTGGGATCCCTCCTGCCCGTAATGTAGTGCGGGGTGGGGTTAGGGGGTCGCCGTGGCCAGGAGGGTTTGGGCTCCCTTCTGGCCCAACTACACAAAGTACGGGGAAGGCGGGTGGGGGTGTCGTGGGGGTCGGCCAGGGGGGTCGCGGGTCGGCTGGGGGACGGGCGGAGGTTCTTGGGGGGGGGGCGGTCGTTGGGGGGAGGGGGTTTGCGTCGAGGGCAGGAGGGCCTGGGATCCCTCCTGCCCGTAATGTAGTGCGGGGTGGGGTTAGGGGGTCGCCGTGGCCAGGAGGATTTGGGCTCCCTCCTGGCCCAATATAGTCGGGGAGTCGGCGGTCCTTCGGGGTGGGGGTGCGAGTGGTCCTGCCGAGGGGGGAGAAGAATCGGACGTCGAGGGGGGGCATCAGGCTTTCAGGATGGGGACAGGACTTCAAGGGGGGACAGGCAGACCTTCAAGGGGGGACAGGCAGACCTTCAAGGGGGGACAGGACTTCAAGGGGGACAGGCACGGAGAGGCGGGGCAGTGCACCGAAAGTCAGGGCGGGTGAACGGTGAGTCGGGGCAACCAGAGGAGAGTCGGGGCAGTGCACCGAAAGTCAGGGTGAGTCGGGGCAACCAGATGAGAGTCGGGGAGGGCGAAAGGAGAGTCAGGGTGGCCAGAGGAGAGTCGGGCAGCATGCGCGTTATATGCCTGAGCGCGGTATAGAAAAGTTTTTGTACATATCATCGTGATTTCTGCGCGCTATACCCCTGTGCGCGTTTTACAATGGTGCGCGTTATATCCGCGAAAATACGGTACTCGTAATTCCCTTCTTTATCATGCCTAGCATTCTATTTGCTTTCTTTGCTACTGCCACACATTGCGCTGACGGTTTCAGGGTCTTATCTATCAGTACACCCAGTTCCTTTTCCTGTTTGGTCTTTCCCAGAATTACACCTGACATACTATACTTGTGATCTTTATTTTTTCTGCCTAAATGCATCACTTTGCATTTTTCCACATTAAAATTCATCTGCCATTTATCTACCCACTTCTCCAATTGATTCAAGTCGCTCGGGAGTTCCTCGCTGTCCTTCTGCGATCTGATTGCCTGGCATAGCGTTGTGTCGTCTGCAAACTTGATGATTTCACTGGATGTTCCTTCTTCCAGGTCATTTATGAAAATATTAAATAAGATGGGTCCAAGTACCGAGCCCTGGGGTAAACCGCTAGTCACTTTTTCCCATTCTGAGAACTTCCCATTTATGCCCACTCTCTGTTTCTGTTCTCTAGCCATTTGCCTATCCATCTTAGTATATCTCCCTCTATTCCATGGCCTTGTAATTTCCTGAGAAGTCTTACATGTGGAACCTTGTCGAACGCTTTCTGAAAGTCCAAGTATACAATATCCACCGGTTCTTCACTATCAATTTGTTTGTTCACTGTCTCAAAAAATTGAAGTAGGTTCGTCAAACATGATTTCCCTTTCCTGAACCCATGTTGACTGGCTCTCATCAGGTTGTGTGTGTCTAGGTGCCGGATTATGCTATCTTTGATCAGCGTCTCAAACATCTTTCCAGGGACAGACGTGAGACTCACAGGTCTGCAGTTCCAACATAAGAGTACAAAAGGATCAAATATTCAATAGAGAAGCTTGAAGATTATGCTGGATCCTAAAGTGAACTGGGAGCCAGTGACGCTTTATCAACAAAGGAGAAACATGATCATATTTTCGTTTCCCAAAAATGAGCTTAGCTGCAGTATTCTGCATTAACTGAAGTTGTTTTAGACTGCTCTGCTTAATGCCCAGATAAACTGAATGAAAGGAGAAAAGTCATTGTTCAAAGATGGCACCAGGTGGTTAGGCTCAGGATGCACATGAACTAGGTTCTAAGAGGAATTTGCAGCTTGCAGTTCCTGACAGAGGACTATTACTCTGATGACTGCCTATTCAGACGGCAAAACTTAAAAGCAAGTAAAAATCCCAAGCAGCTACAAATGAAGGCTCATAAAATCACAGCCCAGTAGAGGCCAACTCCAACTGACCCAGAAACTCAACCAATAGAAGAAAACTACCAGAATAAAAGAAAACGAAGAAAGAAGTTACCACAGTACAAAGCCTGCATGAATTCAACCTCATTGCCATCATTGATGTGTAATGTAAATGCAGTGGTGAAAATTGGGACAACAAAAGGAATGCAATAAACTTATGAATCAAATATTAGAATTTTACTAAACCATGATACAAGACACTTGCCTATCAATATATATGAAGCAAACCAACTTTTTTATGTTGTGTTTTGAAACTTTGACATGAAATTACCCCCATAAAGTCCAATTTTGTATAGGTTGTCTAGGCTGGTAAACAAATGTCCAAATCATGAAGTTCACAATGTGAAATCAATTTTATATAAGGCTCACAGTGACTAAAGGGGTCCATTTTTTTGTGTGAATTATGAATTTAAAAAAAGGATGACATTAGGAGACGGGTGGATATCCAAATAGTGTTGTTTAATATCCATGGACCGCTATAGATAATGGCCATTAGTATATAGATACATGGTTTGGAATATCAAGCCCCCAGTATAGATGAATTTGGGCTGTTGAAAATTGGTTTGACCACTCTCTCGCCATTATCTCAATGCTGTTTTAGTGCACAAGTTATCAACAAGGGCAACCGCTATGATGTGTTATTTTACTGTTAATCTCAGTTATTAGTAACTAAATCTCATTGCACAAAATGGCACCTATTCTAAAACAGCATGAGTTAGTGGTAAAAATAAGATGTCTTAATAGTAGTCCACTTTGATAACTATGCCCCTAAATACCATGTTGGCAGTCAAGAGCAACATAAAAACATTATTAAATGTCAAGTGATTCAACAGATGATATGAATCTAAATTAATGGAATGACTATTGTCTGAAATTCAGTGCCATTTATAAATAAACACAGGTTCAGCTGACATGGCTACTGGTAATATACCCAGCATTCAGTGTTAGTAGACTTAATTTGCTGAAAAGCCCTCCACTGGCTTGGTAAAGGCTAGACTGACTGACCATACTCTCTAGTTCTGCATACTTCTGCCAATGTATCTGGACTTATCCTGGAAACTTCATGCATTTATCATTAGTTCTTACCCAAGTACTGAAATGCTATTAAAGTCAAGCCAACAGGTGAATGATTATAACAGATGCATTCCCCAAAGCAAATTACTAGATCCTACAGAAAAACATATCGAGACCATGAAGAGATACACAAGACAGGTTCTCTCCCACTCTATTAACCTAAATTATGCCAATTAAGTTTATAAGTGTTCATGACTGAAATATTACCTTATGCTTCTTCAAAAGAATATTCTAAGACCAAGATAAAAGATGCAGACAATGTAGTTTAGCAGCTTTCCAAACCAGACAGGCTTGGAAAAACCTTTCAAAGCTCTGGTGCCTCAGAAAATTACATAATTATTTTATACATAGAAGTGGGGTGTTTGGTGAATTATGCTAAACAAAAGTTTTTCTAGATCACATGAACAATAGTTGGTGGAAGCATAGACCAGCTGTAAAATTAAAGTTCTGTAATGTCTGGGAAAACTGCTACAGAAAGAACTGAAAAAGCAGAAGAAAGTCTTTTGCCCATGCAGTGACATGAATTTGTTACTGGGTACTGGGTAGTAAAAGGACCTGTGGCACTTTCTAGTCATACATCTCTGAAACAGCCTGCTTCTTTAAGACTTTTCCAAAAATCCCAATCATACATATCAAAAGGCTTTTGCTATTGGCAACTGCATTTTACCTTCATCCCTTATCTTGAACGACAGAATGCCTTAAATACCGCTGTTATATTAGGAACATCCTATGCATATCTTTTAAATATGTCCAATGGAGTAACAAGTTTGAGCTTAGGAAAAATTATCAAATTAACAGTTTGCCTTCTAAGGATATTTTCCAACATCTCCAGTTTATTATGAAGACACATTCTTCCTTTAACTTGACCTTCTCCACTTTTGTTTAATATCAACTTTCTGATTATAGTTTGCAATTCCTATTACTGGCGGTTTAGCATTTTTCACTGAAACTTGTACCTACTTAGAAAGCTTGAGTTATATGCCCAATGTGGCAATTGCCTCTTACTACTAATTTTTTTCTATAGAGGTGCACAGTGCTGTACACATTATATACTTTCTCAGTCCCTAATGGGCTCAGAATCTAAGGGCTCCTTTTACTAAGGTGCGCTAGCGGTTTTAGCGCGCACTTAGCGTGCGATACAATGCCGCGCGTGCTAAACACTAATGACTCTATAGAGCTTGCGTTAGTATTTTTTGTTTAGCGCGTGGTTTGCACGCGCTAATCTTTTGTGTGTGCTAAAAACGCTAGCACACCTTAGTAAAAGGAGGATTAAGTGTCTTCCCTATGGTCACAAGGAGCAACAGAGGGAACTGAACCCGGTTCTCCAGAATCTCAAGCCACTGCATTAGCCATTAGGTTACTCTTCCATTTCTAAATTAATTGTCCTAGGCTTGATCAATACAGAATGCAAATTCCTTTTCAGTTGTTTTGAAATACAGTTGGGAATATCTAGGGCCAGATTATGGCCAACTGATGCCCTAAGCATAGCCCAACAGTGGTGCCCCTCGGTGTTTCCATTGCTTAACTAAGACATTAACATTCAATAAATGCTAAGAAAAAAACATTATTGCATGAAACAAAATATCATATACATATTTATAATGATTAGTAAAACACTGAATTACATGTGGACAATGGGTGTGGTAAATGTACAGTCCTCATTGTATCTTCGCTGTAAATGTACAGTCTCTTACACTGTAAACCGCTCTGAACTGTTTGTGGTACTGCGGTATATAAAATAAAGTTATTATTATTATTATTATTATTATTAAATGACAATGAAAGAGTTAAAGGTAGGTAGGGGGAAAAAATAATGTGATTCCCCCACTAAATGCATGTTTATTTTGCTTAATAGTTAATCCAGGGCTGGGAATATCTACTCCCTTAGATATCAGAGACTTCCATGGACACCCTGCTCCTCTTCTCTGGAATGCTGCTCCTCAGCTCAGACAACCACCAATCCTACATCCCCATAGTATCAATACAGGAAGCACTGCAGACTCTAGTGTGTGCATTCTACTACTACTACTTATAATTTCTGCAGGGCTACTAGACATAAGCAGTGCTGTACACAAACACCTATGAGGCAATCCCTGCCCTGATAGAGCTTACAACAGGGGTGTCCAACATGCGGCCCCGTGAAGTATTTTGTGCGGCCCCGGTCGGGGGCGATGCAGTGTTTTCCTCTGCTGCCCCCGGGTGTTTACCGTCTTGCTGGCTCCCTCTTCTGTCTTGCTGTAGCATTTGTGCGACCCCAGAAAATTTTTTATCGGCCAAAAGGTTGGACATCCCTGGCTTACAATCAATTCAAGAAAAAAGGACAAATTTATTTCTTTGGTTTTATATCCTGTCCTCCCAAGAGAGATCAGAACGGGTTACAAGTTTACATACATAACAAAGCATGGTAAAACATTACATGACAAACATGGTATGGTATGACATAGCATGATGAGCTCTGCCTAGCCCAGGCCCTTTTGAATTCAGACAGTCTCTGTCTCCACCACCTCTTTTGGGAGACTGTTCCATGCATCTACCACCCTTTCTGTAAAAAAGTATTTCCTTAGATTACTCCGGTGCCTATCATCTCTTAACTTCATCCTATGCCCTCTCATTGCAGAGTTTCCTTTCAAATGAAAGAGACCCAACTCATGCACATTTACATTACGTAGGTATTTAAACAATTAATAGTTAATCCAGGGCTGGGAATATCCACTCCCTTAGATATCAGAGACTTCCATGGATACCCTGCTCTTCTTCTCTGGAATGCTGCTCCTCAGCTCAGACAACCACCATTCCTACATCCCCGTAGTATCAATACATAGTCTCTATCATATCTCCCTTCTCCCACCTTTCCTCCAAAGTATACAGATTGAGATCTTTAAGTCTGTCCCCATATGCCTTATGACAAAGACCATTTTAGTAACCTTCCTCTGGACCATACTTTTTATATATTTTGAAGGTACAGCCTCCAGAATTGTTCACAATATTTTAAATGAGGTCTCACCAAAGTCTTACACAGGGGCATCAATGCCTCCTTTTTCCTACTGGCCATACCTCTCCCTATGCAACCTAGCATCCTTCTAGCTTTCGTAGTCACCTTTTCAACATCTTTGGCCACCTTAAGATCATCACATACAATCACACTCAAGTCCCGCTCTTCTGTTGTGCACATAAGTTATTCACTCCCTAAACTGTACCGTTCCTATGGGTTTTTGTAGCTCAAATGCAGGACCTTGCAATTCTTAGCATTAAATTTTAGCTGCCAAATTTCAGACCATTCTTCAAGCTTCACCAGGTCTTTCTTCATGTTATTCACACCATCCAGCATGTCTACTCTATTGCAGATTTTGGCATCATCCGCAAAGAGGCAAATCTTACCCGACAACCCTTCAATAATATCGTTTATAAAAATGTTAAAAAGAACAGGCCCAAGAACAGAACCTTAAGGCACACCACTGGTAATATCCCTTTCTTCAGAGCGATCTCCATTGATCACTACCCTTTGTCGCCTTCCATTCAACCAGTTCTTGACTCAGCCTGTCACTTTGAGACCCATCCCAAGGGCACTCAGTTTATTTATTAGACATCTGTGTAGAATACTGTCAAAGGCTTTGCTAAAATCCATATACACCACATCTAGTGCACATCCTTTATCCAATTCTCTGATCACCCAGTCAAAGAAATTGATCAGATTTGTCTGACAAAACCTACCTCTTGTGAATCCATGTTGCCTCCGGTCCTGTAATCCACAAAATTCCAGAAACTTGACCATTCTATTTCCAATGCATTTCTATGAATTTGCTTACCACAGAAGTCAGACTTACCGGCCTGTAATTTCCTATGTCTTCCTTACTTCCACTTTTGTGGAGAGGGACCACATCTGCCCTTCTCCAGTACTCCAGTACCACTCCCGACTCTAGAGACTCGTTGAAAAGGTCAGTCAGCGGAGCTACTAGAACTTTCCCTTCAGCATCCTCGGATGTACACCATCCGGCCCCATATTTTTCTCTACCTTTATTTTAGCTAGCTCCTCACGAACATAACCCTCTGAAAATCAATCAGAGTCTATTACTCCTCCATCCCTATTCACATTTGTCTTCTGCGGTCCCGCTTCCGGCACTTCAGCCGTGAACACAGAACAGAAATATTTGTTAAGCAATTTAGCCTTTTCTTTATCAGCTTCTACATATTCCTCCCCTTCACTTTTGAGTCTTACAATGCCACTTTTGCACTTCTTCCTATCACTAATATATTTTAAAAATGTGTTGTCTCCCCATTTACCATGTCAGCTATTTTTTTCTTCCATTTGCATCTTTGCTTTCTTGACTTCACGACCAGCCTCTCTTAACTTTTCCAGATATTTTTGCCTGTCTTCCTCTTTCTGCGATCTTTTGTAGTTTATGAAAGCTAACCTCTTATTCCTTACCTTCTCAGCTACTACTTTTGAAAACCAAAGCAGCCTTCTTTTCCTCTTACTTTTACTTACTTGCCTCACAAAAAGGATACCCCAATCAACATCCGGCATGTTAAGATCACCTGCTAGTAAGACTTCCCCTTTTTCAGATATATTCTGAATCTCTACTATTAAATATCTATCTACTTCTTCCATCTGTGAAGGAGGTCTGTATATCACACCAATGTAAATATATTTACCATTCCCTCTTTCCAAATTGATCCACAGTGCCTCTTCCTTGCCCTGCAGATCCTGCAATTGTGTGGCTTTAATATGATCTTAGCAAACAGTCTTATATATACAAGCTTAGCATAGCATGATAAACATAGTATTACAAGCGTGGCTAGCATTGTATGGCAGACACAGTATTATATATACAAGCATAGCATGGCAGACATTGTATTATACATGGTGAACATAGTATTATATATAAGAGATTAGGGAATTAACATTATTTATTTATTCTAAAAATGTATACAATGCCTAAAAACCCAGGTGGCTCACAAAGTACCATACATAATAAAACCAAACAATCAAACCTTACAAACCAACAGTCAGAGAACCTGTCACTGCAGTACCATCATAGTCCACTCCTGACCCAAATCTTATAATGTGCTAAACAGGCAAAATAAATGCCCTTGCAAAGAGCTGAGTTTTCAACATTCTTTTAAACTTCAATCTTGTTATACATTGTCATAACAGACCATGTAAATGATTCCATAACTGTACTCCGGCAACAGACCGCTGTTGACATAGAAGGGCATTTACGATATGATATCCAAATCTAAGTTTGGACATTTTGCGGAAGATGCACAAAAATCCAATAGCAAGCATGACCATTTTCAAAACATGTATCCAAAAGGACTGATAAGACCGGACCTGACACGGTCCGTGTTTCAAAGAAACACTCCTTCCTAGGGGTCCTAGAATGTGTCAATACAAGAAAATCTGATGGATAACAACTGGATAAAAACTGGAATCAGCAGTGAACAGCTGAGCAGATGTGAAAGCTCCTGTTTCATGATTTTAATTTTATGATCGTTTATTAAAGACTTGGCGTCCTGTACACCATCACTGCAGTTTTTGTTTTTGTTCTTCGACTCGATATCTCACTGCAGTTCTGTTGGATTCTTTGTTGGTTGAGCTCAAAACCCACCCAGAACCTACTGATTCCAAATGTACACCACACCAATAGTCCTTATATCTGCAGGTGTCACCTGTATGTAGGTACAGTGGGATTAGGGTGGGTTTTGGAAGGCTTACTTAGTCCTCCATAAGTGCAGTAGTTAGAGTGGGATATGCGCCCGAGTCCCCATCTCTGTAGTTCATTATACTGACCACTAGGCTACTCCAGGAACCTGCTTGCTGCTGTACTAGGACTGGCCATACCATCTGAAGCTATCATACAGGCAGATATAGGGTTTCAAGTTTGTGGTTAGAATGGCAACTCATGTCTCCGTTACGTCTGTGCCATGTACTCAGTATCAAAATGCCTAGCTACAGTAAAGATAATATCATACTAGTAGATACATGGAAAACATTGCGATATGTAAGCAATTTAACAACTATTCCAATTCATAAATCTACAAAACAGTCTATATGGGTTAACTCCAAGATCCAAATTGACGGAGAGAGACTAGTCTGGAAGCACTGGATGATAGCAGGAATACGAATATTGGATGACATTATTTATAATGGTACTATGCTTGAATTTTCGCAGTTGCAACATAAATTTGGTCTTAAAAATTCAGAAAACTTTAGATGGTTGCAACTGAAGCATGCCATTCAGGTGGGGTTCCCTGATTGGAAAAACCTTAATAAACATTATAGTTTGGAGTTTCTGTGTTTTCAGACAGACTTCCTGGGTCACCAGGCCGCCCAGTGGTACAAAGTGTTAGGTGGATTTAATAAAAAGAAATTAAAAAGTAGTTTAAGAGATATTTCGAGCATTGAGATTAAGCATGAAATTACTGCATCTCAATGGCCACGGATTTGGTCTTGGAGGATGAAATGTACGGTGTCAGCATCTATGAGACAAACTTGGTTTTTTCTGTTGCATAGAGCGTTATGGATCCCCGTTAGGTTACAAAAATTAGTTCTTTGTCTAATAGATGTTGGCATTGTCATTTGGAAGCAGGAACTTTAGATCATTTATTGTTTCATTGCCCATATATTATGAATTTTTGGAAATCAATTTGGGACCAAATTAATAATTTATTAGACAGCCCAGTGACATTATCCTATGATACTGTGATATTTGGTATGGAAATGAGAGCAAAAAGTCAAATTTCTGCAAATAATAATAAATTACTGCTTATAATGACTGGTGTTGCCATTCAGCAAATTACATATAATTGGAAGGATTGGAGGAGATTAAATTACACCTTTTGGTGGAATTCTTTATGTCATATCTATAAAATGGAAAGATTTATTGCATTGCAAAGAGGATATTTCAAGAAGTTTCAGGATGTGTGGAAACCATTGACAAGATATTGTACAGAGTAACTGAAAATGTTTTCCTTAAATATATCAGTTCAAATGGATAGAATGGGGATTATGGTATTGATGTGTATTTATATGATTATTGGTTATGTAGTAGGGAGGGGTGGGAGGGGGGAGGGATAAGAAGTTATGTAATAAACAAATGATAGAATGTAAGTGATATCTGTATTGTTAATGTGACTGAATATATACTTACACTTTATGTAATTTTGAAAATGAATAAAAAATTGGGGAAAAAAAAGGGTTTCAAGTTTATTTAATCTTGATATACTACTTTAATTACCAAAGCAGTATACCTTGTACAAAATTTACAATAAAAGAAAAAATTTAAAATATAAGTAAAATGGGGGAAAGACAACATAAATTACAACAAATAACTGACGATACATGCGACAAAAGGAAAATGGATGGGATACATTTCATAAAAATAAAAAAAGAAAGAGGATGGTTGCCCAATTTCCTTTTTGAAAAAAAGAGGATGCCTGGCCCCACCCCATTCTGCCCCCCCCCAGTCCCACCACAGGGGAGGGAGAGTCATGCTGTCATCCCTCCAGTGATCATCTGGGCAACTGGGCAACTTTTTGGCACTTATTCATTATTAAAACAGGCTTAGCCCCAAACGTCCAAATTATGCCTTGGACGTTTTCTAAAATGTTTGATTATTGCATAAACAGGTCCATGTCATAAACCTGCCCTAGTCTTGCACATATCATACCTCTAACACACCCCCTTGAGATATAGATGCACTGTTGACAACCACCATAGAAATCTATCTACAGAATGGGTTTCAGAAATAGCAAATTGAAAGGGTTTGGCGAGAGAGAAAAAAAATCTATCTGCCCCTTTATGCCACATTTTGGACCTTTTTCTTTTTTGAAAACGAGCCCCTTAGGTATTAAGTAATATACAATACAAAAAGTACAATTACAAATGCATCTTCATACTACTACAAAATAAAAAGCAATTCAAAATTATACAAAAACTAAAAAAATTTTCCATGGCAAACTACTACCTAGTTCAAGAGTCCACAACATTAGTAGATGTGGTATGTGAGTCCATAATATTACTAAAGCAAAACCATTGTGTAACTTCCGAACAACAGAATAGAATAAATCATCACAGAAACAATCGAATAATGAATTCCAGAGACCAGGGCCAACATAAAAAGAAAGCTCTACTTTTGGTCAAAGCAAGTTGGACCTGTCTAAGGCCTGGAAACTGAAACTGATCCTTTTGAGAAGAACACAGAGATCTCTATGGGGAATACCTGAACAGCTTGTTTGATAGGTAACGCTGGAGATTTTAGATGCCACTTTTTTTTTTTGTAAATCTTTATTCATTTTCAGAACTTATACAAAGCGCCAACAAACTATACAATCAGATAAAACAAATAGCAGCACTTATCATTGAACAAATAAGAAACAAAGTATTTTACTGCCCCCATCCTCCCTCTCACCCTCCCTGGATGTGTGTAGAAAATAATTAAAGGAATTAAATGTTAATCCATCAATCAGTCTTTTTGTTTGACAACAGCTTCTAATGGACTCCATATTTTTAAAAAAATTTTATTATTTCCCAATTGCTTCACATTCATTCTTTCGTATCTATAATACAAAGTGTTTCCCACCAAAAAGAAAAATTTCCACATTTTAAAAACTATTATATACCAGGAAAATCAATCTCCAATCAAAACTTTTTGAGAAACTGTTAGAAATCAAATCCACAGGACTCAGCTAATAAAATTCAAGCTGTATCCCTTAGTTTTCCCTATATTGTTTTTTCACCGGTCCTCAGCGGCACCACCACAGACTCAATAAGTCCTTGAATGGTAGCTGTGGTCAAATAGTTATGGCTGTAAGCAGTAAGGGATTATTGCCTTGAAGAAACCGTAAAGGTGAAACATGTTGGCCTAGTATCCCCAAAACAGACCACCAAGCTAAGTACTTTTCACTATTTATAAATAAAATAGAACAGTTGAATAAATTTAGTAGGTCCGATGAAGAGTTGACACATAAAGCCAGGGACTATGAAAACTTACTGAGTCCGTGGTGGTGTTGCTGAGGACCGGTGAAAAAACAATATAGAGAAACCTAAGGGAAACAGCTTGAATTTTATTAGCTGAGTCCTGTGGATTTGACATTTTAAAAACTATACATAGCAGTTTAAAGTTTATGTGTTGAAAAACAGGCAACCAATGTAAACTGTACAGCACAGGAGTAATATGATACATTCTTTTTGAGCCAGTCAAAAGTCTGGCAGCAGTATTTTGAATATGCTGTAAATGATGTAAACTGGCTTTACTCGAGCCTAAAAAAAGAGTATTACAATAATCTAGATGACATGTTATGAAAGTATGCATAAGTTGAGTTACATTTTTGACTGTCAAAATATGTTTTAATTGACACAACATACGCAATTGATAAAAACAAGACTTTACTGCAAGGCTAATTTGAGGTTTAAAACGTAAGTTACAGTCACAGTATACACCCAATATAATAACATGAGAAAGTAATTGTAACTTTATGCCCTGCATTTCCGAGAAGGCTCTCAACATATTGTGGTTACAAAAAATTCACATTGCTGATGATTTTTCGATGTTCAAAATTAAGTTAAGTTCTAACAGCCAGTTAGTTAGTTAATTGATTCAATTTGCCATTAAGATCAGAAATAGCTGCCTTTTGATTGTTGTCCAGAAAAAAACCCAGTAACTGAATATCATCAGCAAAGAAATGAAAATTAATACCCCAAGTGAAAAGATGCCTTGCCAGGGGTGCAAGGAACAAGTAAAAAAAAAGTTGGGGATAACAGTGGCTCCTGAGGGACTCCAGAATTCAATGTCCCCTTTGGGGATAGCTGACTCTTCCAGTATACTGTACAAAATCAGTTAGAGGAGTAAGATATAAACCATTTCAATAGTGTAGATCTAATATCCATTTCCTTAAGTCTGAATAGCAACTTTGAGTGGGAAACCGTGTTGAAAGCAGCTGTCAAATCAAGTTGAACCCACAGAACATCCAAACCTCAGTCCGCTTTCATCAAAATTTCATCTGTAATTTCCAGAAACTGAGAATTCAGTATTGTGATTTACTTTTGTAGCCTGATTGCTGCGGGTATAAAATGTCATTCTCCTCGAAAACAAAAAACTTTTAACTGCATAAAAACTGATTTCTTCACTGTTTTGGCCAACAGACATATTTGAAATAGGTCTAAAGCTTTGATAGTGTTTACCTTTTTTCTGAATAGGGGTGATGATGGCCTCCTTCAACCTGTCTGGAACTATACTTGTATTCAATGATAGATTCAGAATATGACTTATGAAGGGGGGGATATCAAGCTACTGTAAGAAGATAAAATATTGTAAGGAACAGCATTTAACTGGATTTGATAAGCTTCTCAACTTCTGCAATAGAGGCAGATTTAAATTGATCCCACTTGTTTATAACAGTAGAGGATTCTGACAAAATGTCATCATTCATCCAAGAAACTTAAAAGTTAATTTCACCCATAGCCATTGAGGTCCCCGTTTTATAAACGGCGTCTATAATGTAGGCACTGAGCAATGCAATGCATAGCGGCTGTCATTCTTGAGTTAGACACCATTTATAGAATCCCACCTAGAGGCACCTACATTGGCTTTGGCACCGGTAGGCATCAAAAACTTAGGTACCACCCTTATTATTCCAGATTCTCTTGGCCTAAATATGATGCTTAAGTCCAATTTAGATACCTACATGAAAAATATACCCAAGATCCACCCATGATTCTTGCCCACTTTCTGGTAGGCGCCTCAGTCAAGGTACCTACCAAATTAAGCCTAACTGAATAATTAGCCCCCTCTTTTACGAACGCATTAGCACCGGCAGAGGCGGTAACTGCTCCAATGCTCAGGAATTCTATGAAGTTACCACCGCTGCTGGCGCTAAAACCCACGCTTTGCGTTCATAAAAGAGGGGGTAAGTTAGGTGCCTAAACTGGCTATGCGCACCTATCTAGGCACTTAACTTTAGACGTCTTTTATGGAATCAGAGCCGTGAGTGTTTGTTCAACATAGAGGAGATTTTACCCTCAAAAAAATATTTTAAAATCCCAAGATGTTAGTTGGTTCCTGCTTTCAACTGTATCAGTACAGAGATCTGTGAGGCTGGAAATAATTTTAAACAGATGGTGAGGATTGTTACCAGCCTCAGAGAGTTTTTTATTGATATATTCTCACTTGCTATTTACAATATCCGCATAATCAAAATTTGCTCTACAATTTACATTTGGCATACAGGTCATCAAATAGTTCCTTACACCATCTACACTCCCAAAGATACAATTGTTTTTGTAGCAGGAGTAAGCCTGAATGAAACCATTTTTTAAAACTCAACTTGCAAAGTAGCCTATTTGTGTTCCAAGACGTCATCAACTATCGATGATAAAGTCTTGGACCACTCAGAGACACTGAACAGATTCCAATGAACCAAAAAAAGGAATAACTGATTAAATAAATAAATTTAATGTGGTTCAGTTAGTTAGTTTTATAGCTTGTCCTCCCCAGGAGACCAGAATGGGTTACAAGAATACGTACACAGTAGTTTACATGATCAATAACATACAAGCTACAGGATCAATAAGAAGCTACAGAAAATTGAGATGGTTTTCGATAATATACATGCTATAGGGAAACTAAGAACATGCTGTACATGCTATAGTGAATCTACATGCTACTGGATCAATAACGAGCTACAGGAACAGTACACACATGTTACAGAAAATTGAGATTTGTTTGTTTTTTTTTTTAGAGTTTTTGGATTGCCTTTTTTTTATATGACATACATGCTATGGGGGCGTTGAGAATACCTGTACTTTAAACTAAGGGCTAAACTAAGGTCTCCTTTTACGAAGGTACGCTAGAGTTTTTAGCGCACGTACAAAATTACCGCGCACTATAGTCAAAAATCTACCGCCTGCTAAAAAGGAGGCGGTAGCGGCTAGCGTGCTCGGGAATTTAATGTGTGCTATTGCACGCGTTAAGTCCCTAGCGCACCTTCGTAAAAGGAGCCCTAAGAGAATACAAACTATATAGAGTCTCAGAAAGGTATCTGCATGGCCGGGATTGGCTGACAGATTCAGGTGTCCAGCCGGTTAAAGTTTAAGACCAGGACCAAGTTGGTTTGTGAACAGTAGTGTCTTCACTGCCTTCTGGAAGGGCAGTAGGTTGTCAATTTCCCTGATAGCAGAAAGGAGTTGGTTCCATAGTTTAGGCATGCTGTATGAGTATGATCGCTTCCAGGCTGTTTCCAGGTGGAGGCGGTTTGCTGGAGGGTTGGACAGCCTGAGTTCAAGTTGCAATCGGAGAGGCCACCGAGGGTGGTAGATTGGGAGCTTCCTTACTATGTAGTTGGGGGTCATGCTGTGGAAACATTTAAAGGTTAACATTAGTTGTTTGAAGATGGAGCATTGGTGTATTGGAAGCCAATGGGTCTGGTTCAGTGCAGGGGAAATATGGTCGAAAGGAGTCTCACTGCTGCATTTTGGACTCTCTGTAGTCGGTGTTGCTCCTTGACCGGTAGACCTGGGTAGAAACCATTGCAATAGTCCAGGCGGGATAGTACAGAGACATATAACAGCTGGGTGAAGTCTGTTTTGGAGAAGTAACAGCAGATGGATTTTAGTTGTTGTAGGTAGTAGGAGGCATATACTACCTTGGAGATATGGGCTGATAGAGTCAGGCCAGTATCCAGTGTGATGCCCAAGCTGGACACTTGGTCTTTGGGTTCCAGAATGGTGCTGTCCCAGGAGATCTAGGGGCATGAGGCAAGGCAAGACTCTCAGTGAATCCATAATGGCTCAGTTTTAGATGGGACCAGTTGGAATTTGCTAGCTGTCATCCATACTTTTATCTCCACAAGGCAGGTCTGCAGAGTCTCAAGTTGAATGACCTGTGCTTTGCCCAGAGGGATGTATAGTTGTATATCATCCGCAAAGGAGTGGATGTGGATTTCATGCCTCTTCACAATTTCAAGGGCCGGTCTGATGTAGATGTTGAATAATAGTGTGGACAATAGCGCGCCTTGGGGAACTCCACAGTTCGCGGTTCTCGGCTTTGAGAGTACCAAGTTCACCAGGATGCATATTTATCTTTGGTCCAGGAAGGATGCGAACCAGGATAGTACTGAATTCCTGATTCCAATCTAGAAATTCTGGATAGTAGGATTCCGTGATCAAGCATGTCAAAGGCTGCGCTCAGGTCTAGTTGGATGAGGAGTACATCCTAGCCTTTGTCCATGTAACTCCAGCAGTCATCTATTATATCTAGGAGTACTGTTTCGGTGCTGTGATAGCTTCTGAACCCAGATTGGTGTGTAGAGAGGGTATTCTGGTTCTTGATGGATGTGATTATTTGGTGTAGCACCATTATTGCTAGGAGCTTCGATGCGAAGGGAAGGTTTGAGATTGGCCTACAGTTGCTTGGTGTGTCTGGGTCCAGGGAAGGCTTCTTCAGAAGGGATTTGATCACTGCAGCTTTCTACGATGTTTGTACCTCTCCCTTGATGTTGATCGGGGGAAGAATCGATTTGATAAATGGACCTTTCGCTGAGTATAGGAGGGAGATGGGGCACTGGTCATGGGCTGAGGTGGTAGGGCAAAGTGAGTCCAGTGTTGCTTTGAGTTTTGCCAGCGAGACAAAGTAATCGAGGGTTGTCAATGGGTTTTGTTGGTTTAGTGCATGATTCAGAGCTGTTAGTTGATGGGAGACATGTCAAGGTTGTTTGTAATCTTTTCAATCTTCTCTTGGAAGAAGAAGGCAAAAGTTTCTGCGTCCACTACTAGGGTCAAACTGTGAGTGGGTCATTGGGCTGTTGAAAAGAAGTTCCTGGTTAGAGAGAAGATGCCCCTGGATCAGTTGGGGAATTTTGTGATGATTTGGGAGGCCTAACTCAGTCCATGAACCATCTTTTCTCTCCAGAAGCATTAAGGACTTATTTACAAGATGTGTGTGTTCACAGCCACGATCATTTACCAGAACTAGGCCCCTCTTGCTGTGTCAAGATGTGTAGGAGACAGCTTTGCAGGCTACGTTATGAACTGTGTCTTGTTCTCTTATCATCTTGGCAAGACATGCTGTCTAACCAGTGGATTCATCTACAAGAAGCCTATTCACTATTCTCATGTATGTCTGACAATACCCTTTTAGACAGGTCCTGATTGGTCCATGTGTGTCACCTGTGCACGGTGTGAGAGAGAAACCATGTAAACTGGACTCAGTCGAGTTTGGATTTGGAAGAGTTTGGGTCTGAACTTGGACAGTTCTCTTGTGCATTTAGAGAAGAAACAAAGCAAATAAAAGAAGAAACCTTCCTGGTTATCATGCCTCTCATCGGCTGATGGGGAGATATTGTTCTGTGTCTGGACACTAATAAACTTTGTCTCTAGACTATGACCTTTTTCCATGAAGACCTGGCAACTGAGTGCTTTGTAGCTTTTATCTGTCTGAAATATCTTCCACTGAAGCAGTGTTGGGATTCTGGATCTTGTCTATTGGAACTATGGGGTTCGCTGAAGCTTGTAACCTGAAGAGAATTCATTTCTACAACCTCTGTTGCTTATCTCAGCTGAGAATGGGTGAGAGTTGAATTCCTACAATTCTAGCGGTTAGACAGTAATTCCTTGGTTTGCAAAAGATAGATTATTTACGGGACTGTGTTAATTAGCCTAAGTCATATATTAGTTGCTGCTTTATAATCTTCTCATGTAATTTTTGTAATGTAATAATATATATATTGTGTGGTGTAGTTAGTGATATTTACCGATTGGTAAGAGGGGCATTTTCAATAGGACGTCAAAGTTTAATTTGGACATTTTGGAAAAAACGTCTAGAAATCCACTAGAGAAAATATCCATTTTCAAAACAGCCAGATGTCTATCTTTTATTTTTGAAAATGACTTATGTAGATGTTTTGATCCTTAGTGCATCTATCTTTTTTGGCCATTTTCAAAAATAAAATCGTCCACATGAAAAACGCACAAAAGCAAATTTTGCAGACGTACCCAACTATCTTGTCTGATCATGGCAGAAGAATCCCTATCAGCTGAGCCGGTTTGGGGGATTCCTGCCGGCTCAGCTGATTGGGATTCTCCCTGCCAGGATCAGCTGAACTGGCAGGGAGATTCCTCTTTCCCTCCCTCCCAGGCACGACCCCTCCAGTACACCTCCAAACTAACCAAATAAAAAAAGAGCCGCCGAGCATTACACTCCTCCCCCAACATCCCTCTGACATCCCTAGACTCCTAACATCCCTGCCCCCCCCCCCCCCGATATCCCCAGACTCCAAAGAATCTCATCCACATCCTCCAACATTCCTGGATTGCCCAACATCCCCGCCCCCCCCCCCCATACATTCCTAGATCCCCCCCAACATCCCCTGACAGCCCTGTACCTTCGGATGAAAAATCAGCAGGAAGGAAGTCCACTCCCTCCCGTTTACAGGGCCGCATGTTCAGAATTATGGGCCTTACCCTTAACCACTGCATCCTAAGATGGTGAGGGCATTTAGATATGATTAAGATGATGATGATGGCCGTAATTAATTATACCCTTAGTATGTTGCCCATTTTACTGGAAAGGTTAATATATCATAAGCTCAAAACTCCGCTCACAAAGTTTTTATAGAATAATAAACCACCTAAGATAAGTTTAAAGAAGTCAGTGTGATAAAAATAGTGGAGGTGTTAATTTTCCAAGTTTCTATGAATATCACTTAGACTTCATACTTCAACAAAGTTCAAAATGGTTGCTTTCGGAATCACTATTATCACCTGCTTGGATTAAATTTGAAGAAGCAATGTCTGATGCACCTAAATGGACGATACGTTTTACTACTATTAAGTGTGACCCGAGTAGGAATTCTGTGATCATAGCTACTAAAACAGTATTTCAAAAAACAGTATTGGAAAAAAAATGTAAATTTCAAATGGAATGAAATATTATGAGAGATTGGAGAAACTTGGCCTCTTCTCCCTTGAAAAGAGGAGACTGAGAGGAGACATGATCGCATTCAAAATACTGAAGGGAATAGACTTAGTAGATAAAGACAGACTGTTCACACTCTCCATGGTAGGGAGAACGAGAGGGCACTCTCTAAAGTTGAAAGGGGATAGATTCTGAACAAACGTAAGGAAGTTCTTCTTCACCCAGAGAGTGGTGGAGAGCTGGAACGCTCTTCCGGAGTTTGTTGTAGGGGAAAACACCCTCCAGGGTTTCAAGACTAAGCTGTACAAGTTTCTGCTAAACTGGGATGTGCACAGGTGAGTCTGGACTCATTTTAGAGCACTGGTCTTTGACCTGGGGCCACCGTGTGAGCGGACTGCTGGGCGCGATGGACCACTGGGCTGACCCAGCAGCGGCAATTCTTATGTTCTTAATCCAATGTATAAAATACAAGGGTCGACTGTTGTTTGGAAGATTTGGCGAAGAGCTAGAATTTGGCAGATCAAACATTTAATGTATCAACAGGATTAGATACCATTCTCTGTTCTAATAGATAAATATGGATTGACTAAGCAGCAGCTTGTTATTTTGTTGTAATGCATTTCTCAAAATTTCAATAAAAATATTTTTGAATAGGAGAGCAATATCTGAACATTTTCTATGCTCCATGCAGGAGCCACAATCAACTGGCTCACTCCAGGGGACATGAGACATTACAAAAGGCACCCTTTCCATCTCCAGACTCCACTAAAGTGGCACTCCTAACACTTGTTCGTCATTCATATCAGTGGTATATGGCCATCTGGTTTGAGTAAGGCATCTATCTTACTAGAAGCATTTCTTCTTCACCTAGCACAGGGGTAAGCAATTCCAGTCCTCGAGAGCTGGAACCAGGTCATGTTTTCAGGATATCCACAATAAATATGCATGAGATAGATTTGCATCTCAAGGAGGCAGTACATGCAAATCCATCTCGTACATATTCATTGTGGATATCCTGAAAACCTGACCTGGTTCTGGCTCTCGAGGATCGGAATTGCCTACCCCTGGACTAGATCAACGAAGGAGAGGAGCCAAAACCTAATGGAAAGACCCTATATTGATCTTCTCTCTTTCTCACAGAGTGATCTCAAGCAAGCCTTAGTCTTGGTGCATATCAGCTAGCAGAGTGCAGTCCTGAAGCATAGGTAACAAGTCCACAAGAAGAGTCTATCCTTTTGCTGAATTGATCTTCAGTTATCTGACATTTCAGATAATTCAATGGTCAGTAATACAGAGTCCACTACCTGGGGCAGAAGCAATCCCCTGTCACTTCTGCTTATGTAGGCATCACCTTCAAAATGGCCACCAGAGGTTGTTGTGGCCATTTGAAATTTAGGCCGAAATGGGTATGCACAAATGAGGGCCAGGAGTGGCTAAGTGGAAGAACCACTGGGGATAGGAACAGGGTGATGGGAACAAAGAGAAAAGAAAGTAGGAGTATCTCGGTGGGGAAGCATAGGAGGGGGCAGAAGTCATGCTGGAAAGGATTAAGAGGAAAAGAGGATTCTGAGAAAAAAAGCTCTGGCAGGAAAGTTAGAGAGGAGAGAAGCTAGGAAGGAGACAGAGTTGAGAGTAAGTAGGAAGAGAGGAGCAAGAAAGGGGGCATGAAAATGTAAAAGAAAGAGTATTTAGGAAGGGGCCGCAGAGCTAGTTCTTCAGAAAAGGAGAAAGAAAATCCATTGGGAAGGGAGCTAGGATTGGGACATCCTCCCATATTTTTGACATAGCTCCACTGTGTATCTATATTAGCCTTGGGTCTTGCCAGCTTAATTTTCAGGAAACTTTTTAATATCCATTCTGTGCCTATAGCAATCCTCATTTGTAAGGAGAGGCCTCAGTTAGTAATCATAAGTATTTCAAAGTTGACTGAGTGTTCAGGCAAAGGGTTTCTTGTTTTGCTTTTAACTCTATCTTCCCCAAATCTCAGATTTCAAATTTCTTTAATTATGTTAAAGAGAAATATCCTTCATTATTATTTCTTAATTGCCATTTTAATATGTTCCTTTTAGAATGCCACAATTCAACAGCTCATTAACTTTCAAGCAACAGAAAAAAAATCCCCACATCTTATTATCACATAACCCAGAAAGGCAAGAATGAAGGGCTGACCAAAGGAACATCTCAGAAATAGAACACAAAAGGTCACATCATGCCTGTCAAAAAAAAAAAAAAAAGAAGGAGTTGGGGAGCTCCACAAAGCAGGTCCAGCTTTCTTGTTAACCCCAGCAGTAAACTGCAAATTAAATTCTGTAATCGTGCCAGTCCTTAGTAACTGCTCAGCCTCCTGTCTCCAGCCCGGAAATTAGCTTGCCAGCAGTCCAGATAGCTGAGCAGTCAGTCACATTCTATCACATAACCAAGTCTGGGAGGCCATGATGAAGGAAAATTACATATGTTGTGCATTATACCTTTATTCAGAGAATTTAAAAAATACAAGAAACTACAGTTACAAGAAAATCCTGCCAATTAACTTTTTTTTTTTTTCATTTCTAGTGTTATACAGCAAATGTCATGTCATTTACTCAAAGTCTGATAAAAAGTAAATTCAGTTTTATTTTACAACAATTTAAAGGCTAAAACTGCCAAGTAGAACATGTTTCCGGTGTGGTTTATCCTAAATTAATTCACCATTAGAAACAAATCTGTCCTTTTATAAATGGATAACTGTTAATCATGAGATTACTCTTCAGTCCCCACAGCTTCTGTGCGCTTGTTTCCATTTTCTTTTGTACTGTGCTTATAGCCTGTAATACCTGCTCATATAGGTCAAATATTGCATGTGACCCATTTCTTTCAGTCTCCTTGAGAACCCTACTGGTCAATTCCAGAGCCTGAAGTCCTTTGGGGAATCCTTTTGCACAAATCTCCATCTTGGACTAAAAAAGCAAAGCATCCCACCCTCTCCCCACTCCTAGAATTTGCATCATTTTTTTCATCCATTATTCAACCTCCATCTCTTCAGTCATTCAACATCCATTCCTCATCTAATTCCGCATCCAGCCACAATCAGTCAGGACCTCTTTTACAAAGCTGCGGAAGACATTTCTACTTTGGCTAAATGCCCTGATGCTGTTCTGACGCTCATAGGAATTCTATGAGCGTTGGAGCAGCATCAGAGCATTTTGCACTCCGGGCCACGGTAGAAACCTCTACCGCAGCTTCGTAAAAGAGAGCCTAAGTCAATTGTTGAGCACTATGCTGCAAAAAGATTCTTTCCTAATGTACTTACTTTTTTCATCTCACTGTCCTTTACACTATTGTATTTCCTCCCCCCTACCTATTGCATCACTACAAGTTTTTTTTGAAATGCACTTGCATGATGTCTTTGAACTGTAAATGTAATTCCTAGTTTTATTTTATCTACTTATGTGCGCCGCTTAGAAATGTGATAAGCAGGTTAACAAATTTTAATAAACTTGAAACTTTAAGGGGCAATGCTCTAACTGGGCACCCTCATTTCTATGGTCCTTGTGTGTTTAAATGTACAGAGTATTAGCCCTTATGTGAATACAGTAAGGTGCTCATTTTCAAAACATAACAGTGTCCCCCCAAAAAATTGCATAAACCGGCACTTGGACATTTTTCTCACCAAAACATCCAAGGGCTGATTTTCAAAACCCAGTTTCTGGATGTCTTGCTAGGCTTCTTGTCCTCTGAGCTTCCATAGTTCAAAGGGGTGTGTTGGAGGTTTGTTATCAGTGGGCTTTGGGTGTGCTGAGCACTTGGATGTCTTGAAAGGAGAAAATAAGTACATTTTTACCTCATTTTTTCTAACTATTGGGGTGAATGCAAGCATAGTATGCAGTTAAAAGTGATCTGAAATGATTAGGACATACTAATCACTAGGTCTTGTACTTCATGGTCGCTCATAATATATAATGGTGAGAGGTGGGCAAAGTGTCACTAAAAAACAAACGTATAGCACGGGTTTTAGCACCGGCAGCAGTAGTAACTGTTCCAACGCTCATATGAGAGTCATATGATTTTGTTTTGATGTTTTATATGACATGTATATGGTTTGAATTTATTTATATAGATATGTACGGTTTTCTATTTTAACTACCGTATTTTTCATTCTATAAGACGCAGCCCCCTGTAGAGGAGGAAACCCCAAGGAAAAAAAAATTTGGTTCAGAATTTTTTCTTCTTGGTTTTTCCTCCTCTACAGGGGGGTGCGTCTGGTGGTCTGGTGCTGGGAAGCCCGCAGCACTCTCCTCAGTACCTTTTTCTCTGGCGGTGGTCGGTGCTGGATGGCTGCCTTTCTCCCTGCAGAGTGGCGTATAAAGTAGGAGCGCGACCTCTGCGCTTCCTGCCTGGTCCCGCTCTACTCCGTGATTGTCTTGCCATCAATTTTCGCAATTCGCCACTCCTTATGCACCTTATCTTTTTCCGCTCTGCAGGGAGAAAGGCAGCTGTCCAGCACCGACCACCGCCAGAAAAAAAGGTACCGGGGGCAGGGGAATGTGTATTCGCTCCATAAGACGCACCTATTTGGGGGTAGAAAAGATGTGTCTTATGGAGAAAAAAATATGGTATTTATTTATGTATTTATATTTTCACTGTAAGATATATGGCCCCTTTTATCAAACTGCACTAGAGACTTTTAGTGTGGGTCGGCAAATTAAATGCTCTGATGCTCATAGAATTTCTATGAGTGTCGGAGCACTTACCTCGCCAGCCCACCTTAAGAACCTCTAGAACAGCTTGATAAAAGGGGGGGATAATTTAGTATTTATTTTGGCAATTTATATTTTGGGTTTTATTGTTCTGCCCTATTGTTCTGCTCATATGAACGTCAGAGCAGATACCGCCGCTGCCAGCGCTAAAACCCGCCACTGTCGGTGCTAAAAGAGGGGGCTAATTAGATGAGCAGAGTGTTCCATGAAAATGATGATAAATAAAGACTGAAAATTTCTGGGAATAAAAATACTTACTTTGGTCTCCTTTTATTAAACCGCAGAAGATAAATGCCCAAACACTCATTCAATTCCTATGAGCATCGGAGCATTTACCTCGCCACAGTAAGAAGCTCTTCCACAGTTTAGTAAAACACAGCATTAGAGAGGTAAAGTCAAAACACAAGCTTTTCTCTAGTACAGAGGTAGGGAACTCCAGTCCACGAGAGCCATATTCCAGTCGGGTTTTCAGGATTTCCCCAATGAATATGCATGAGATCTATTTGCATGCACTTCTTTCAATGCATATTCATTGGGGAAATCCTGAAAACCCGACTGGAACACGGCTTTCAAGGACCGGAGTTCCCTATCCCTGCTCTAGTGTAACACTAAACTCAAATTCTAGAAACAGGTGAAATAAATTTATCAGTTTCAGAAAACTGTTCAGACAGCAGCTAAAATAGTTAAGACAGTTTTTTCTAAATTCCAATATGATAAAATTACTCACATCATCACAGCAAATTTCTACAAAATGCTCCAGTAAAACATCCTAATACTGACAGCATAAAGTTTAAATGCACAACAGGCAGGAAAGAGGTCTTTTCTATAGAGAAATCCAAAACTACAAATCACATAAAACATATTTCTTTATCATCAAGGGGTGGTGTGTATGATTCAAAACAGTAAAAAATTGATATTAGAAGATGATGACAGCAGAAAAGGGCTATAGCCCATCAAGTCTGCCCACTCTGCTTACCCACCCCCTGTCTTTGTCCTAATGACCCAATTTCCTTATCTTGACCCTCATAGGGATCCCACTTGGGTATCCCATTTATTCTTAAAGTCTGGCACGCTGTCTGCCTCGATCACCTGCACTGGAAGCTTGTTCCAATGATCAACCACTCTCTCTGTGAAGAAATACTTTCTGGTGTCGCCATGAAATTTTCCGCCCCTGAGTTTGAGCGGGTGCCCTCTTGTGGCCGAGGGTCCCTTGAGAAAGAAAATATCATCTTCCACTTCGACACGTCCCGTGAGGTACTTAAATGTTTCGATCATGTCTCCCCTCTTCCTACGTTCCTCAAGAGTGTAGAGCTGCAATTTGTTCAGTCTCTCTTCGTACGAGAGACCCTTGAGCCCCGAGATCATCCTGGTGGCCGTCTGTTGAACCGATTCAATTCTGTGCACATCTTTACTGTAATGTGGCCTCCAGAATTGCACACAGTACTCCAGATGAGGTCTCACCATGGCCCTGTACAACGGCATTATGACTTCAGGCTTTCGGCTGACGAAACTTCTATTGATACAACCCAATATCTGCCTTGCCTTAGATGAAGCCTTCTCCACTTGATTGGCAGTTTTCATGTCTGCACTGATGATTACTCCTAAATCTCGTTCTGCTGAAGTCCTAGTTAAAGTTTCTCCGTTCAAGAAGTACGTCCTGCATGGATTTCCACTTCCGAGGTGCATGACCTTACATTTCTTAGCATTGAAGCCTAGTTGCCAGGTTGAGGACCAACTTTCCAATGTAAGCAGGTCCTGCGCCATATAATTCTGTAAACTGCATTCACTTACTATATTACATAGTTTGGCGTCATCGGCGAATAGTGTTATTTTACCTTGAAGCCCTTGAGTCAGATCCCCTATGAATATGTTGAAAAGGAGTGGACCCAGGACCGAGCCCTGCGGCACTCCACTGGTCACCTCCGATGTTTTAGAGAGGGTACCATTAACCACCACCCTCTGAAGTCTGCCACTCAGCCAATCATTGACCCATGCAGTTAGTGTCTTTCCTAACCCCATTGATTCCATCTTGCTTAGCAGCCTGCAGTGTGGGACACTGTCAAAAGCTTTCCTGAAGTCCAGGTACACGACGTCCAAAGACTCTCCCAAGTCCAACTTTCTTGTTACCCAGTCAAAGAAGTTGATGAGATTGGATTGGCAGGACCTACCCTGACTGGGATCCCGACTGGGATGCTGACTGGGATCCCGAAGATTCCCTTCATTCAAGATCGTGTCCAATTTGCTTTTAATTAGTGTTTCCATGAGTTTGCACACTATTGATGTGAGACTCACCGGTCTATAATTCGCAGCCTCTGCCCTGCAACTCTTTTTATGCAGAGGAACGACATTAGCTAATTTCCAGTCCAGGGGAACTTTCCCCTTACTTAGGGAGAGATTGAATAGCTCAGCCAACGGTTTCGCCAGGACATCGCTCAATTCTCTGAGCATTCTTGGGTGCAAATTGTCTGGTCCCATGGCTTTGTTCACCTTGAGTCTTGCCAGTTCACTGTAAACTTCACCTGGTGTGAACTCAAAATTCTGAAACGGGTCTTCTGTGCTTTGTGTTGCCTTCAACTGGGGACCGTGTCCCGGTGCCTCACAGGTGAAGACTGAGCAGAAGTATTCATTCAGTAGTTCGGCTTTATCGGAATCTGCTTCCACGTAACTTCCGTCCGGTCTTCTAAGGCGTACTATCCCGCCTGTGTTCCTTTTTCTGTCACTAATATACCTGAAGAAGGATTTGTCCCCCTTTTTAATGTTTTTGGCCAGAATTTCTTCCACTCGAAGTTTTGCCTCCCTAACTGCCATTTTGACCGCTGTAGACCTGGTCCTATATTCTACTTTTGCCTCTCTTTTCTCCGTGCGCTTGTAGGAGAGAAACGCTTTTTTCTTCTCCTTAATGAGGTGCGAGATCTCCGCGGTGAACCATTGGGGTTTATTGTTTCTTTGTCGTTTATTTACTGATTTTATGAAGTGGCTAGTTGCTTCATGTATGGTTGATTTCAGTGTTAACCCCTTAGCTTCTACATCATCGGTCTCTGCTTGGTCCTGCAGCGTCTGATGGACGAAATCTCCCATGCGTGCGAAGTCTGTGCCCCGGAAATTGAGTACCTTTGTTTTCGTGTTTGATCTAGGGAAGCCTATGTGGTCACTGGAGGCTAGCGTATCTCCTACTGAGACCTCTGAAACGCTTTCCCCATTGGTGAGTACCAGGTCGAGGATCGCCTGGACCCTAGTGGGCTCCGTTACCATTTGTTTGAGACATGCTCCCTTTATGGAGGTTAAGAGCCTCCTGCTACCACTGGTTGTCGCTGAAAATGAGTTCCAGTCTGCATCAGGCATATTGAAGTCCCCTAGCAGTACAGCTTCTCCTCGTAGAGTGATATTCTCTATGTCTTCAATTAATTCTGTGTCCATGTCTTCCAGTTGTCTTGGGGGTCTGTAAACCACACCTAGATACAGGCATTTTTCTCTGCCTCTTGCCAGGTTTACCCAGAGGGACTCCCCGGTGTACTTGACATCTGTGATCCTGGTGGTTTTGATGTCCTCTTTAATATATAGAGCTACCCCCCCTCCTAACCTGCCCTCTCTGTCCTGACGAAGTAGATTGTAGCCCGGTATAGCCATATCCCACCCATGTGAGTCCGTGAACCAAGTTTCAGATATTGCCACCACATCTAGGTCGGCATTCCTTATTTCAGCCTCCAATTCTAGAATTTTGTTACCTAAACTGTGTGCATTGACATACATGGCCCTCCATATCTTGTGTTTGCTAAGTCCCTGTGAGGCGTATCCTACCCAAGTCGGTGTGACTCCCAAAGAACTGTTTGCAATGTGGGTACTTACCTTGGACATGGAAGCGGAGTTTCGACTCACCTCATCAGGATAATTCCTTTCTGCACTAATATGTGAATGGGTACCCTCCCCCGACTTACCTAGTTTAAAGCCCTGTGAAGCAGGCGGGCTAGTCGGTGTCCGAAGACGTTCTTACCCCTACTGGTCAGATGGAGACCGTCTGGTCCCTGAAGTCCTTGTAGCGCTTCCCCATGGTTTAGGAATCCGAAGTTCATATCCCGGCACCATCCCTGTAGCCACTCGTTCGTCCTCAGGATACGTTCATCTCTGGCTCTTCCCTTGCCTCTAACTAGGAGGATCGATGAGAAAACCACCTGCGCTCCTGTCTGCTTCAGCCTCTCACCCAGTGCTCCAAAGTCTCTGGTGATGGTCTCCGGTGTGTTCCTGGCAGTGTCGTTGGTTCCTATGTGGACAAGAAGCATAGGAAAGTGGTCTCGGGGCGTGAGTAGTCTATCCAGACTGGCAGTGACATCTCGTATCCTGGCTCCAGGCAGACAGCAGACCTCCCTAGATTGCATATCCGGTCTGCAAATTGGTCCCTCGGTGCCCCTCAGCATGGAATCCCCGATGACTATTACTCTGCGCTTCTTTGGGGGGAGCCGGTCAGTTGTCCCTGGAGATGGAGCTGGGTGTTGGGCCTGCTCCTGTTCCTGCTCCTGTTCCTCATCGGCAGTTCCTTCCTGAAGAATCTGGAATCTGTTCCGCAGGACGAGTTGAGGGGTTGATGTATAGCTGCCCTGTTTGTAAGAAGAAGGAGAAGATGAAGAGATTGAAAAAGGGGGGGGGGGGGTCTCCTATGTTTGCCTGTGGAGGAGGTCACCAGCTGCCAGGAGTCAGTGCCGCTAGTCATTTCCTGTATTCCAATTGTTGGTTTCAAAGCTGATGATTTGGGTGTCTCGAGGATGGACTTGTCATGGGCCTGCTCGGTGATTTGGGACAGCTCCTGGACGACTCCGTCGATGTAGGCCTCGTCCTCTCGGATGCTTCTCAGGCGTATCACCTCCTCCCTGAGGCTCCTTAGTTCCTGCATGAGATCTCCATCCAGCTGCGCAGCCTCCTCTGTCTGTGTAGAGACTGTAGTGTAGCGCTGGGGGATGGTCTCGGTCTGCACAGAGACCTCTGTCCAACGTCCTGGGTCTTCCTCCTTCTGCACGCAGTCCGTGGTCGCTTCCTGGATCCCCATAGCGACTGTAATACTGGTCTTGATTGTAGACTTCGCGCTTCTTGTCCTCCCTGCCATTGCTGAGTTGTAATTGAGGTCTGCCTGTCAGACCTCAATCACATTTAGACTAAAATACATCTGAAAAACGTCCTGATAAATTCCCAAGGGATCATTTTTTTTTAATGCCCAAATTTGAAAACAAACATCACTATCAATAGAGGAGATTGTGCTCACCTTCAAATTCTAAAAGCTGCTGTAAAATACTGTAAAATAACTTCCAAAAAGTCATTTATAATGAAAAAATTCATGCATTCCAACGGCCATTTTATGTGTTCTAGTGATATAATAATGACATTATTGGAAGGGGGACCACTAGGAAACAGCAAAATTAATGTTGAATCCTAAAAACACTTAGGCCCCTTTTATAAAGCCATGGTAATGATTCTCATGTGCATGTGGCAAATGCAATGCAGCCCATTCAATTCCTATGGACTGTGTCACATTTGTCACACCTTGACTCTCTTTGAAAACAATACAGTGGTACCTTGGTTTACGAGCATAATTCGTTCCAGAAGCATGCTCGTAAGCCAAAGCACTCGTATATCAAAGCAAAGTTCCCCATAGGCCATAATCCAAACTCAGAAGATTTGTTCTACAATCAAAGTTTGCTATGGTGGCCCAGGGGTGGGTACCCACCTGTGAGTTTCGCAACCCCTTCAGTGGGGCGGTTTCCTTCCCTCGGGGTCCTCGTGTGGCTGCCCTCCCACTTTGGCCAATGCCTCTGCCGTCTGCCAGCGCCTCCCGGCTCCCGATTCAAGCCAGCCACCTTCCTGCAGAAGCATGCGCAAGACCTCTCAACTTTTGAGTCAAGCCAGCTACCACTCCGACAACGCGTGCGCCAAGTTGGCATATAAACTTTGTAAAGCTCCTACAGAGCATTTAGTGGGAAAGATCAAAGACCATACTGGTCAGTTATTACATAAATTGGCTCAGATTAGAGAGCATTTTAAAGAATTCCTGCAGGAATTACGAAGGATCTTCAAAAAATTTCTGCACTTTTATTTTTTTAAACACTATTTATTAAATATCTCAAAAGCAAATTACATCACTTTTCTACTTAATCACCCTGTTACCTGACTAGTCACATGACATTGATCTGGTGTGATCTGTAAGCTGTTGCTAAAATTTGTCTGTAGTAATTGAAGACTGGAGGGTGGCCAATGTTATGCTGATTTTTAAAAAGGGTTCCAGGGGAGATCCGGGAAATTACAGATGATATTTTCATTTTATTAGAAGTTGATCCTGATCTTAACAACCTGGTCCCTAGTATAGACTGCTGCATTTCTAAACTTCAACTGTGGGCTTTGTCTATTCAAATGAAACTGAACGCTGCCAAAACCAAATTGTTTTGGATTGGGCCAAAATTAGAAAACCTCCCTTCCTCTGTTATATTAAAAACAGGTATCGCATTACATATAGATTTTTCATCTAGAGTTCTGGGTGTCATCTTGGACTTATCACTTACATTTCATGAACAGATAAATTCCTTGACAAAAAAGTGTTGTTTTTTTTTAGTCTGTACATGTTGAGGAAGGTCAGATCACTATTCCATCAAGAACATTTCTCAGTATTGGTACAATTCACTGTGCTTTCTCGGCTAGATTATTGTAACTCAGTTTATCTGGGCATTAAGCAGAGCAGTCTAAAACGACTTCAGTTAATGCAGAATACTGCAGCTAAGCTCATTCTTGGGAAACAAAAGTATGATCATGTTTCCCCTTTGTTGATAAATCTTCATTGGCTCTCAATTCGCTTAGGATCCAGTTTAAATGTGCATGCATAATCTTCAAGCTTCTCTATGGAATATTTGATCCTTTTGTCCCCTTATGTTGGAATACCCTTAGACTTTGCCATTTGAGAATCACACAAAGATATAGGTTAGCCTTCTCTTCCTTTAAGGGAATTAAATCTGCTGGAAATCTCAGTCAATCTTTTGTTTTCAAGTTTGTAGAGATCTGGAATGAACTTCCTGACTCTATTAGGCTTTTAGGCCATCTGCAATTATTTCGTAAATTCCTGAAAACTTTGTTGGTCTCGCAATTTTTTAAAATGGTTTAATTATAGCCTCAACGAAATGATAATATTATAGTTATTTTTCTTATGCTTTTCTTATGTACTTTAGTTTTTAATTAGTTCTTCCTTCTCCTATGTTTTCTGCTATGTACTCTAGTCTTAATTATATGTGAACCGAGTCGAGCTCCACTGGGAGATGACCCAGTATATAAACCAAAGATTAGATTAGAAACAATTACAAAAAATAAAATTGTGGAACACAGACAAACATGATTTAATGAGACAGAGTTAGCATGGGTTCAGCCGAGAGAAATCTTGCCTCACCAATTTGCTTGACATCTTTGAAGGTGTGAATAAACAAATGGATAAAGAACATCTTTGTTGGTGATCCTAGCTGTCACCAACAAAGATGTTCTTGATCATATAAACCCACAGTTGTCCCTGGAAGGCAAGATTACCAGACAGAGACTGACCTATTTTGGACATGTGATGAAGATGAATTCACTAGAAAAGGAGGTGCTACTCGGAATCATCAGTGGTAAAAGGAAGCAGGGGAGACAAAAGGCCCGTTGGCTGGATACCATCAAGAATGACATCAAGCAATTAAAAGCTGTTGAAAACAGGTTAAGCATGGTAAGGACTGGCCTACACAGTATCCCAAGGGTTGGGCATGACTGAATGGATAATAGTAGTATATTTCTGCTAAGACTACTCAACAGGTCTTTTTATTAGGATTAGATGCTGAAAAGGCCTTTCACAGGGTTCACTGAGTATTTTTGGACTGAATATTATTTAAATTTGACTTTAGGAATATTGGGGGGGGATGGGTAACAGAACTATATTCAACGCCTCGAAATTGTGTTAGAATTAACAGGGATAACTCTCCTATGTTTGTTCTTGCAAGGGGTACTAGGCAGGGATGTCTGTTATCCCATTATTATTTGCTTTAGTAATGAAGTCCTTGGCCTCAGTCACATGCTTAACCCTTCTATTAAAGGTGTGAAGGTAGGAGAGATGGAATATAAGATTAATTTATTTGAGATGACATTTTGTTGTCCCTGACTTCACCTATCACTACTCTTCCTAATGTGATGAAGGAGTTGCAGGCATATTCATTCTCAGGTTTAGGTTTTAAGGTAAATATGGGCAAAATGGAAGCGCTTATTTGTACATTTGATAAAGGTACATTTCAATTCCAATCTCCTTCAGAGTATTCTGATTGCTCTGAATTTGAATATCTCTGTAAAATTTATGTCTAAAATATATCCACCTAGTAATTATACCAAAGGGGGAAAGGGAAAGGTATTGGGACTTGTATACCGCTTTTTTGTAGCTATACAACCACACTCAAAGCGTTTTGTTTCAAGTTTTATTAAAATTTTGATGTATTACAATATCATTAATTCAAAGCGATTTACAATTAAAACAGGGTCTTAATTATTAACTAAAACCAACACACACGGACATGACGTACCAATACATAAGGGAAGTAGGGAGAACTACAATAAGTATAGTAAAGGACACATGAAAGGAAAATACAAAAGAGGGTAAGAAATTTTAAAAGTATTGATAAAAATTATAATAGAAAATTAAGAATTTTTTTTTTTAATTCAATTTCTCAGAGCCTAAGACAGAGGACATGTGAGTTTAAGCAACGAATGGAATCAAAAGAGACTCCGATGTTTAGGTCTCAAAAGCATCCTTGTACAACCAGCATTTTAACAGTCCTTTAAATTTACTTAGTGATTTTTCTTCCTTATTAAATGATGGTAAGGAATTCCATATTCTGGGCACTGTAACCACATTGATCGTATCTTGTCTTGTATTTCTTATACTAAATGGTGGAATTACTAGAAGGTTTTTGTCCTCTGATCTCAAACTTTAGTAGGAATATATGGAATAATGTACCTTTCTAGGAATGATGGAGCTTTAGTTGTTAATATACTGAATGTTAATATTGCTAATTTGTAGATTATGTGAACAATTGGAAGCCAATGAGCTTCTTTAAGAAGAGGAGTCACATGATCAAATTTTTTCCTGTTCGTCATAATCTTAATTGAGGTGTTTTGAATTAGTTGTAATCGACGGATTTAAGAGCTACTCCTTTATAGAACGATACCTATGTTTTTCTAATATTCTTCAACCTACTGCTTCTACTACCTTAGCTCAATCATCAAATCTAACAAAACACTATGAAAAAAATTAGACCTAAGAAGAAGCTAGCGGCTGATACTCCATAGATTGATATTTCTATGCAAGTGCCGCAAGTGCAAGTGCCGCAAGTGCCGTTCAGAAAATGGAAAAAAGACAAAACAGAGGAGAACCAAAAAGTGCACAAAGAACACCAGAAGGAGTGCCACCGAGCGGTTAGAAAAGCACAAAGAGAATATGAAGAGAGACTGGCAGAGGAAGCAACAAACTTCAAGTCGTTCTTCAGATACGTCAAGGGGAAGCAACCGGCAAGAGAAGAAGTGGGACCATTGGATGATGGAGACAGGAAGGGAGTGGTAAAGGAAGAGAAAGAAATAGCTGACAGGTTAAATGAGTTCTTCACGTCAGTTTTCACGAGGGAAGATATAACCAACATCCCAGAACCTGAAGAGAGCGTAAAAGGAGACCAAGATGTAAAACTGGTCAATTTAGAGGTAAGCCAAGAAGATGTACTCAAGCAGATAGACAGACTAAAGAGCGACAAATCTCCAGGTCCGGACGGCATTCACCCAAGGGTACTCAAGGAACTAAAAAACGAAATAGCGGAGCCACTTCGACAAATATACAGCCTATCCTTAAAAACCGGAGAGATCCCGAAGGACTGGAAAATAGCAAATGTCACGCCCATCTTCAAGAAGGGCTCAAGGGGAGACCCAGGAAACTACAGGCCAGTGAGCCTGACCTCAGTCCCAGGAAAGATGATGGAGGCACTGATTAAGGACAGCATCTGTGAACACATCGAAAACAATGAGCAGCTAAAACCGAGTCAGCATGGCTTCTGCAAGGGTAGGTCATGCCTCACAAACTTATTGCACTTCTTCGAGGGGGTAAACAGCCAGGTGGATAAAGGGGAATCTATAGACATCATTTACCTTGACTTCCAAAAAGCCTTCGACAAGGTACCACACGAAAGGCTGCTTAAGAAGATATGGAACCACGGGGTACAAGGGGTGATCCACCAATGGATCAAAAACTGGCTGGCGAACAGGGAACAGAGGGTTGGCGTAAAGGGCCATTACTCAGACTGGAAAGGGGTCACGAGCGGAGTTCCGCAGGGGTCGGTGCTGGGACCGCTCCTGTTCAATATCTACATAAACGACCTAGAGGCGGGAACCAAGTGTGAGGTTATTAAATTTGCAGATGACACCAAACTATACAGCAGGGCTCAAACCAGGGGAGACTGCGAAAATCTCCAAAAGGATCTAACGCAGCTGGAAAAGTGGGCCGAAAAATGGCAAATGAGCTTCAACATAGGGAAATGCAAGGTCATGCACGTGGGGAAAAAGAACCCGATGTTCACATACAGAATGGGGGGAACACCGCTAGGGGTCAGTAACCTGGAGAGAGACCTGGGAGTGATGGTAGACGCAACACTGAAGGCATCGGCGCAGTGCGCTACAGCCTCAAAGAAAGCTAACAGAATGTTGGGTATCATTAAGAAGGGTATTACGACCAGGACGAAGGAAGTCATCATGCCGCTGTATCGTGCAATGGTGCGGCCGCATCTGGAGTACTGTGTCCAGTACTGGTCGCCGTACCTCAAAAAGGACATGGCAGTACTTGAGGGAGTACAGAGAAGAGCAACTAAACTGATAAAGGGAATGGAAAATCTCCCATATACCGACAGGTTGAAGCAGTTGGGACTTTTCTCACTGGAAAAGCGGAGACTTAGAGGAGACATGATAGAAACCTTCAAGATCCTGAAGGGCATAGAAAAAGTAGACAGGGACAGATTTTTCAAATTAAGGACCACCACAAGTACAAGGGGGCACTCGGAGAAATTGAAAGGGGACAGGTTTAGAACAAACGCTAGGAAGTTCTTTTTCACTCAGAGGGTGGTGGATACATGGAACGTGCTTCCAGAGGCTGTTGTAGACAAGAAAACATTAAATGGTTTCAAAGAAAGTTTGGATAGATTCCTAGAAGAAAAAGGGATTGAAGGGTATAGATAGGTATAGACCACTACTCAGGCGATGGGCCTGATGGGCCGCCGCGGGAGCGGACCGCTGGGCAGGATGGACCTATGGTCTGCCTCAGCGGAGGCAACTTCTTATGTTCTTATGTTCTGAAGGTCTTAAATAAGTAATGTCACTACTTTAGTTCCTTACTATTTTCCCAGGCTGATTTGTTTGTGAGTGTTTGTACGAAATTGACCTTGGCATCTTATTGGAAGGATACTGGTAGTCCTTCCTTGACTTTATGGAGAAATAGGTTACAATATGTTTACAATATGGAATAACTAACTGCAATCGGGCACAAGGCTGAACAGTAATGGAAAAAGGGCTGGGGGGGATCTTGAAAAATGATAGTTTTCTTTAAAAGAAAAAGAGGAATCTTAGTATTTTTTTTTTTCTTTTTGGCTCTTGTGGATATTTTCAGAGCCCAATTTCTCTTTCCCATCTGAGTGGCAAGGCATCCTCCCCTTCTGGTTTTGCTTTATTTTGACCGAGGATAAGTTAAAACTCTGACACAATGGAAATTGTATAAATCTATATTGTTTTCAAAAAACACTGACACTTTGTATTTAGTTGTGATTATTTCTTTGCATGCTCTGAACAATTTAACAAAGACTTCCTATTAAAAGAATAATTCCCATCATATAACTATGCCAATTCCCTTCCACCACATGGTTTAAATCCCTCATGGCATCTCCACTCTAAACACTGGCTATACAAAGGATATCAGCATAGTAAACGGCAGTAGATAAAAACATTGTAGTGTAAACACCTCGGATGAAAATTTACACTTCTAACTCAATCTTTTGAAAACTTTTACAAACAATAACAGATGATATAAGGTGTACTCAGAAGCACAGAGACAGAGGTTTGAATTTATCCTCTTCAACCATTTCAGG